>NC_140580.1:1073097194-1073552194 GCF_964204655.1 Triturus cristatus
ATCATACCTATTTTGCTGCTTGGACACTTGCTGGTATTCCATCCAGAGGCGCAACTAGAGTCAAATTTCGGGGGGGGGGGCTAGGTAAAAAATTTCGGGGGGGGCTGATTATTCAAGCAAAAGGCAGAGTGGAGCGGCAGGGGTTCTAAGCAGGGGTGAAAACCATAAAAGCCTCATTAACAAGCCAAAGGTCTTTTAAAGACCTGTGAAGTACTCGGGTGCGGCTGTGTGTGCGCCGGGAAGCTGTCTCATCCCGGGCTGCCAAACACGACGGGGGGGGCTGAAGCCCTTTGAGTCCAATGGGCGTTGCGCGCCTGATTCCATCTTTACCTCCTGTGGAAGCGGTTGAGCACCTACGACTATATGGTGCACCAGCGAAACACCCAGAGCATCAGAGACAGAAAGAACATTGAGGAGGCACAAGTGACGTCAGACGGAACATTGGCTGATACAGTAGGCACCCCCAAAGAAACAGACCTCCCTCTGTCCGCTAGATCAAGTGGCCTTCTGTATCATGATAGCGGACTTATTTCTCTTGGGCAACCAGATGGAATATGTACAGATGTCGTTGATGCCACGTCTCTCGCCTGAACCTAGACCTGCAGATGCTGCAAACCAGGAGTGAACCCAGCAAATGTGAAAGTTCAGGAACAAATTGCACATCACGCTCGTATGAGTGACTGGTTACATCCACATAGCGCCGCACCCTTCGGAGACCTCGTAGTTTCCTCGAGCCGTGTTGGGCACTTTGTTGCCGGGACCTAGAGGGGCCGATCCATTACAGCGGCCATCTTGGTGAGGATGAGGTTGACACGCTAGTTGCTGGGAGGTAGGGCTGGACACGCTGAGAGAAAGCGCATAAATTGAAACAATCCATATACGCGCTAGCGTACGCGTTTGCGGACGCGCCTTAGAGCGCCGAAGGAGCGCCTAAGGAAAGCCCGTCTGTGCCCGTCCGTGCTAGGCCGGACTAGGACGGGGTACAGGGCCATACTAATGGAACCCCCACAGCCTAATACTCTTGTTTATAATGCTGACCTGTTAAGGGCTCTTAGTGGTGTTGTGAGGCCCACTTGTCCGATAGAGGCCTTACCAGAGGACATAATTTCCTTCTGTCCCTAATGCAAGCCTTTTAAGCCAGGGAAAGCTAATAATACCTGCTTTACATTCGCCCTGTTAAATTGTAGATCTCTCCCGAGGCACGCCTTGGAGATCCACTTGATCCTAGAGGAACGTGGCCCTGACGTACTCTTTTTAACTGAGACGTGGCTGACCGAGTCATCGGACCCGGATATAGTCCAGGCGCTCCCGTCCAATTATTCGATCATCAGACAGGAACCCCATGATAGGGAGGGGAGGAGGTGTGGCAATTAATCATAAGAACTCCTTTAGATGTAGAACCTATGAGAGTCCACTTATAGAGTGTGAGAGTCTTGGCTTCTCCATATCCTTCTCGCCCACATGTACCTTTTCAGGGATTTTGGTGTACAGACCTCCGGGTGATTACCGTGACTTCTGTAATAACCTTCTAGATAAGATCTCTCTTTCCATTAGCAGTACCCCCAACTTTTCCATCTTGGGCGACCTCAACATTCACCTTGATAAAGGCGATGAAGCTGCATCGCAATGTTTGCTCGATACCTTGGGTCTAGTACACCTGGAACAAATTGTGACAAGCCCCACGCATGTAGCCAGGCACCTACTAGATCATTGTTTTACTAACCTTGCGAACATTGTGTGGGACCAGCCCCACTTTGTCCCCTGGTCAGACCACGCTCTACTCTCCTTCGTCTGGTCTCCAGAGACACAGAATTACAGGGTTACCCATTCAAAGAAAGTTGGCCGAGTCTGGTCTAGATTACCGGTCAGGGATTGGGAGGCAGCCCTGAAGAGGTGCCCTCCTATTCCCCATGAGGACCCAGTGGCTGCTAATGAAGCCTTTGATAACTGGCTTAATTACACCCTAGATGCCACCCTCCCAAAAAAAGAGTTGCGGCATCGGGAGGGTCATAATAAAAAAACGTGGTACTCTGGAAAACTTAAGGAACATAAGCAACTGTGCAAACGAGCTGAAAGGAAGTGGAGAAAGGACTTTGCACTTGTTGCAAAAACTGAATATAAAGCATCCCTCAGATCATACAAAAAATGATTGAAATCTACCCAAGCAGCATACTACCAGGGAAAAATCTCAGAAGCAGCCAATGCTCCTAGAGAGATTTTTAAAATCTTTCAATCTCTGGTTGCTACTCCTAGGGCTACCATTCCTGCTCCGGACCCTCAGAAACACTGCGAGGCTCTAGCCGTGTTCTTTGCGTCCAAAGTGTCCAACATCTACTCTAGCTTTGTGACAACTCCACATACTCTCGACGAATTGGAGAGGGGTTATGAAAGGTCGGAGGTGGTGAATCCTAATTTATCTGGAGATCTCAAAGCCTTTCCGCTGTTAGATCTTGTTACTGTTGAAAGGCTCCTTAACAACTTAAAATCGGGCTCCCCTCAGGATGCTGCTCCTCCGACGGCTCTTAAGCAGGTTTCGGAAACAGTATGCCCGGTGATAATGCAGGTCATCAACGTGTCTCTGGCCTCGGGAGTAGTACCTCCTAACTGGAAGAAGGCAAAGGTCCGGGCCCTGTTAAAAAAACCTAATTTGGACCCGGAAGACCTGGCTAACTATAGACCTAATTCAGTGCTCCCGAGTCTTAGCAAAATAGCTGAAAAACACGTTAACCAGGCCCTCTCTTCATTTGTTGAGTCTTCGGGCTCCTTACATTCAACCCAGACTGGATTCAGAGCTAAGCAAGGAACAGAAACAGCGCTGGTAGCAGTAGTGGAGGCGACTAGGGGTATTGTGGATGCGGGAGGCTGCGCTGCGGTGGTCCTATTGGACCTCAGCGCAGCCTTCGACACTGTAAACCACTCTCTCCTGCTGCATCGGCTTCGCCTGGTAGGGGTCTCCGGATTGGCCCTTAAATGGCTTCATTCCGTTTTATCGGACAGATTCTTCTCCGTTTTTGAGGATGAGGTGTCATCGAGCCAGCTGCAACTGAGTCACGGCGTTCCCCGGGGATCATCACTCAGCCCTACGTTGTTTAACATTTACATGAGACCTCTGGCTGAGGTGGTGCTTCCTTGGGGAATTCAGCTCGTCACCTATGCCGATGACACGCAGCTGGTTGTTTCTTTAGTGAGGGATGATGCCTTACTTCAGGGGATCAACAATCTGACCCCGTGTCTTACCAAAGTCCTTGAATGGATGACCTCGTCTTGTTTAAAGCTAAATGGAGCCAAAACGGATATTATGCTATTGGGATATAAAGCCCCAATCAACCTGGACCCCTGGTGGCCGCATTGTTTGGGACCCCCTCCGAAGCCCAAGACCAAAATAAAAAGCTTGGGGGTCTGGCTGGACTCCGCCATGAACTTCCAACATCAGGCTAATAAGGTGGCCGCAACCTGTTATGGTCTGATGAGAGCTATAAAAAAAGTCCTAGATCTTTTTCCATTTGAAGCCAGACGCATTTTGGTCCAGTCGTTGATTCTTTCGCGACTGGACTATGCAAATGCTATCTATATGGGGACACTAGCAGCTACCATAAAAACTCTGCAAGCTGTGCAGAACTGCGCAGCTCGCCTGCTGATGAAAGTCCCCAAATGATGTTCAGCAAAGGCCTCAATACGATTGCTTCATTGGCTACCAATTCAGGAAAGGATTGTGTTCAAGACTATGTGCTTGGCACATAAGTCTATCCACAATGTTGGCCCGTCCATTCTGGACCCCCTGTTTTGTCGCCATCAATCGGTTAGATCCCTTAGATCCAACCAACGAAATCTGCTTGTAGTTCCTAGGGTGAAGTTGGCCCGGATGGGCGGCCGCCTACTCTCTGTCCAAGCGGCCAAAGGTTGGAATAAACTCCCCGACAACATCAGGCATGAACCGAATCATATCGCTTTCAGGAAGCAATTAAAGACATTTCTGTTTCAATAATGCCTTCTAATGTCCTCCGGTCTTACAGCACTGGGATGCTCCAGGGTAGCCATGCGCTATACAAGAAAGTACTCATTCATTCATTCATTCACAAAGCAGTACAATAACGACATTTGTTTGATTATGGGTGGCTTAATCCCACATTTGTATTTTATAGAGGAATTCCCTTTATGTTTAATCTAACCGCCTAGAGATTTTATTTGGATGTGTCCGGCATGTACAGAAGTTGTTGTATCCTGCCCGAAAGCCATTAGGTGCCTCCGTAGAAGATAGTAGTTGACACTGTAGGGCTAACTAGGGCAAACCGGCATACCCAAAGCGGGGATCTCGATATGTATCGAAAATCAATACAGTAGAGTTATTTCCGGATTCATTGAGCGTTCCAATAGGTCGCTACTGGCATAGTCACTGGATCGATGTTCCGACCTACTGGGGAGTTATATTCCATTTGTTCCTATAAGCAATGACTGTATTGTACTGCTTTGGCTCCCTCAAGTGGCCAAAAGGTGCAAATGGCCAAGTGGTGAGTCCAATTTGAAAAATTCAGCGATACTCGGTTTAAACCGGGTCAGCTGATTTGCAATCGGTAGGGTAATCTCGGGCAGAGTCGGTTTTACCCGAAAACCGGACAGCCTACCTAAACCCTAAAACACTCCCCCCAGCACGACTCCCTACACTACCCAAACACCACTGCACTACCCTAAACCCTAAATCTATCCCAGCACAACCCCTACACTACCCAAACACCACTGCACTACCCTAAACCCTACATCTATCCTCAGCCCGACCCCCTACACTACCCAAACACCACTGCACTGCCCTAAACCCTAAAACACTACCCCCAGCATGACCCCCTACACTACACCAACACCACTGTACTACCCTTAACCCTAAAACACTACCCCAGCACGACCCCCTACACTACCCAAACACCACTGCACTACCTTAAACCCTAAAACACTATCCCCAGCACAAGCCCCTACACTACCCAAACACCATTACACTACCCTAAACCCTAAAACACTACCCCCTGCACGATCCCCTACACTACTCAAACACCACTGCACTGCCCTAAACCCTAAAACACTACCCCCAGCACGACCCCCTACACTACACAAACACCACTGCACTACCATAAACCCTAAATCTACCCCAAGCACGACCTACTACACTACAGAAACATCACTGCACTACCCCAAACCCTAAAACACTACCACCAGCATGACCCCCTACACTACACAAACACCACTGCACTACCCTAAACCCTAAAACACTACCACCAGCATGACCCCCTACACTACACAAACACCACTGCACTACCCTAAACCCTAAAACACTACCCCCAGCACGACCCCCTACACTACCCAAAAACCACTGCACTACCCTAAACCCTAGAAAAGTAACCACCACCCCATGCCCAATCCCCCTTACCTTTCACTCCTCATGGTTCCCTCTCCTCGTGGTTCCTGCTTCATTTTGTCTCTGAGGGGCGGTGCACGTCGTTGTGAGGAAACGGAACAGCCTCTGTTTCCTTACAACGACGTGGATCGTCTACAGTTTTTTTAGAACTCATGGTCATTTACCATACATACCCTTACAACAAAATTCGTTGTAAAGGCATGCGCGGTAAATGACCATGCATTCTAAAAAAATGCGTAGTAATGACTTCGCAATGTACAACACATGTGTGGTAATGCATGCGTTGTAATGGTATCGCGAAGTAAAAAAGTCATTGTAACAGCTGTTTACTGATCGAAGCTGGCCCCTGTTCTTCAGTGAGTCGTTTATTTGATAAAGTAGGAGGAAGGAATTTGTTTTTTTTACCGAAAAGTGCAGTCCCGGCTGTTGTATTGTGAAAGTGTCCGCATGGCCTGGTTTCACTTCCGGTGAGAGAGTGGAAGAGTCTGTTTGGATCTAAAGGGGTTCTGCTGTTGGACTGGGCCGGCGCAACACGTCATCAGAAAACACAGCTAATGGAAAGCGTTGTCCCCGAAGTGTGGAGCAGTGTCATAAGAGGTCAACGAGTGTGCTTTCCACCGCAGTATGACCGTACCGCGTGACCCATGTGCCGCCTCCAGTGTACGGAAGGCAGAAACCGTATCCATCGCAGGTCCTCTTCAAGACCGTTTTATCACTAATTCTACATTTTGGAACTAGGGCGTTTTAACCTTGTTGTTCCTGCCAGATACAAAGAGAAGATCCTGTGTTATTCAGTGCCCTTGTTACCTTTTCTGTGGGTAGTGGTGCTTGTCACTTCGCTGCCCCGCCGGTGCACACAACTGGGCTCCCCACCTCGTGTGCCATCTGCAGGGCCTCTGCCCTCGGATCACTGGATTCGGTTTCTGGAGTGGCAACATAAACAGTTGCTCCCAAAGGACTAGCCTGAACACTTAGATGAATATCCCCTGCGCCAGCATTCCGCGGAAATTCTTTCCTAGCTCTCCCACGTCGACGACGATGTCATAATAGCACTGCTCCGCTCGCGACACCGTATGATGTCATAGGAGCCATAAGAGGACCTCGTCGGCGTGCTGACGTCAGTTCCACCCATCTTTTCCGTGCCACCGAGGTAAACAGGTGGACTGACACATTTTCACATGTATACATAGTATACTAAATATAAAAATATAGATATATATATATACAAATGCATAACCAATAAAGGCATAAAGAAAAAGCAACAGATCAAGCATTTCTCACTATTAAAACATAAGCATGATTAAGACATATTAAAAATATTCATGCCAAACAGTAAAAGCATATTTTTGGTAGAAACAGGTGGACAATGGGGAGGCGGGTGGGACAGTGAGGAATCCACAGGCAGATACTGTATTCACCAGAAAAAGCGTTACCGAAGGTAAGTAACTTGCTCTTCTGATGGATACTTCTACCTGTTGATTCCTCACCTTTTGAAGAGAATCCTCAAGCCGTACCTCACCCGGAGGAGGGTGTCCAACTGACTAGACCAAAAAATCGTTGCTGGAGTCTTTTGCTTCTGTTTCTATGTTTCCTCGTCCCCTGCCCCGTCCCCGTCCTCTTTGCCCTTGTGTGTTCAGTGCCGGAGTCTACTTCGTTGTCCGCCTGCTCCGGCGCAGATGGCGATACTTTTCTAAAAAATTCACTGGGCGGGTCATGGGATCTAGACTGGACACTCCTTCAACTGAAATATCCGATTCCGTTTCACTTGCCGTAGAAATTGAGGCTGCTCGATCAGATTCTATGTTTTCAAATGTTGTAGTTGGCATTTCCTTAATTTCGTAGAGATGGTCAAATTTACGACTAAAAGTGAGAATTCTCCCACTTTCATAGTCATGATAGTCCCTGTTAATTTTTCTTCTCTTTCTGGGCTTTAATGTCCTCTTCATATTTCTTAAGGCGATCTTTCATGGCACTTAATGTCCTTTCCACCATCTCACCATCTGTCACCTTTTTAAATTCTTCCATTATCTCTTGTATTTGCTTTAAGATAAGATCTCTGTCTATCCATGCATATTTAACCAAGATCTCCAACATCCTTTTGGAACTTAATGCAGAATTTTCTGACCATTCCATTACACATGTGGACGAAAAATATGCAGTGGCACGCCATTTTAGAGACCAACACTACTCCGACCCCACTTTACTCAGATTTTTCATATTGGAACAAATTCTGATTAATCCCAGGGGTGGGAATAGGGTGTTGAGATTAAGGCAAAGAGAATCTAAATACATTTTGGATTTCCAAACTAAGGATCCGGGGGGCCTCAATTATGATGAGGAATTGGCTATACACCTTAGGGAATAACATGTCCGTATCATTTCAATTTATTTCTACAGTTCCTGATGCGAGTTCCATGTCTCCTTTCCGTCCATTTTCCAGTACTGTGCACTAGATCATGATTGTTTTTAAATGAATTTGTTAACTGTTTTATAATTTTTTCTTATTTATGTTACAGGAGGAAAGGTAGTGGCCCAGACACCAGCACTCACGTCTCACGGGCAACCTACCCTTTTCCCCTCATTATCACTTCTATTGCTGAATGTCGGGTACTGTGAGACTGGGCACATGAGTTGGTTGGACCATGGTTTGCACATTGGATATGGTCAGTTACTGCAATTACTATTTTTCAACAGTAATTGTTTATGCACAAACATTGGACTTGCAACAACACGTCTGTTATGGCACTGCATTGCATTTACAGGTAATGGACGATACTCATCTATCAACATTTTGGATGGATGGGGTGGCATTACTTTTGGGCACTTGCCCATTCACTGTATCGTGTACAACAGGAGGTTATAACTCTTTTAGAACATCGTAATTTCGATATGTATTCAGGTAATAGTATCTTGGCTATGGTATAATTATGCACTTGTCGAAACAACCAAATTTGTATTTTACAACAATTGCTGTGCAGATTTTCATGCGAACAATTGATCGACATGTACTGGGTTGACGTACTAAATATTTACAACCAGGCGCGGGTGCACGAGGTGCCAGAATATTAGCCTGCATTATATTATCATTTCATTGTTCATTTAATTTTGGTTTTTGCTGATAATGCCTATCCACGCAACATGAGCCCATATTTGGTCAAGGCAAGCAGGGATAATCAAATGCGTGATATTGAAATTTAAACCATATTAAATAAGTATTGCCGGTACAATTTTGTATTTGTAGACACAACCTAAGTTGCCGATTAGATTTTATAATTTACTTTTTTGTACAAGTTTTCACGCGAACAAATGATCAACATGTATTGTGACTACGTACTAAACATGCATAGTTTGACCGTTCCAAGATGTCTGCCTTGGTTGCAATACGTCCACTGATGAAGTCCTTCTTCTAAGACCACAGTCTAATGCTTTATCAAGACACCAGTGTATGCACAATTATTCACGTGATCAAGGCTTTGCAGCCGAAACGCGTTGTGAATAAAACACCTTTTGAATCATCTGATCTGGTGGAGGCTTTTGCAACTGAGAGCGCACGTTATTGACTTTTTGATTGAATATATAATGGCGGTGTGTGGGATTCCTATGGAGTAAAGAAAATTTTTGCACACAAAGACTGGGTCCGTTTTCGTCTTTCCGAGCAAGTTGGATACTGAAGGCGGAGTTCTTTGGATATATATATATATATATATATATATATATATATATATATATATATATATTATCTACTGGCGGTCGCCAGTAGATAGTTATAGTTAGGACCGTGTTTCCATAGGAAATCCGCAACATTCTATTTTGAATAACTTTGGCGCCGATTGACGAATCCTCGCGAAATGTTCAAAATAGGTGGGGTGCTCCGCTCCGCTCCTTCCCTGAAAGTCTTGGGGGGATTCGTAAAGCGGGGGCTGAGAAAAAGGGGGGTCCCAAAATGCGTTTTTCCCATGCATTTTTCCATAGGACCTTTAGTCCAAGCTGCAGCCCGAACGGCTGAACAGAATTACTTGAAATTTGGCAGAGAGGTAGTCCTCAGGTCAAGGATGTGCCTTTTGTAGGTCAGGTGTAAATCTGTTCAGTAGGTCCTGAGAAAATAGCATTTAAATCAATATATATATCTGTAAGCGCGCTCCGTGCGCTTACCGTAAGCTTACCGTACGCGTACGGTGCCGTGCGCGAGCTCAATTCTGATTGGTGGTTACATGACTGTAAACATTCAACTCACCTGCACCTCGTTGAACACCACAGAGAGCGCGAAGACCCAGGAACAGGCACTGATGAGACCCATTGGAGGCTTGAAACGCGTCTGCCTTAGCGTTTGTTGGGACTGCTGCACTACGCGCATTTTATTTCAATAAAGTCCTTGCCTCGAATTCCGGAGTGTGCTGTGCTTTTTCCTGAGTTGGAGGAGGCGATGGACTCATGTTTTGTCAGCAGCAGGTCTCTGACTAACAGCACACCCTCTCGGTCTGGTGCACCGTGTTAAGACCAGCAACTCTCTTGGAATTATTGCACGAACTGCAAAAACACGGAGCCCCACCGACCAGTTTTGACTGCCTACATGGTGTGATACACTGCATTTGGGGAGAGAGGAGGTGATATTTTCGCCTGAATAAGGAGTCGGGTGTAAAGCTTTTGGTCATCCTGCAGGGCTCTTGATCTGGAGTGTGGCCCTGATCCAGTATTTTGGGACATCACTTGATGGTGGAGTGTTTCTGTTACTGAACAAACACCCCTCAGGACTGCATGTACCAGCATGCTTCAGTCAGGCAGGCTGAAAGCGCGAGTCACCCATTGGAGGAGACGGTAATGACATCACAAAGGGGAGCGTTTTTCAACTCACCTGCACCTCGTTGAACACCACAGAGAGCGCGAAGACACAGGAACAGGCACTGATGAGAGCCATTGGAGGCTTGAAACGCGTCTGCCTTAGCGTTTGTTGGGACTGCTGCACTACGCGCATTTTATTTCAATAAAGTCCTTGCCTCGAATTCCGGAGTGTGCTGTGCTTTTTCCTGAGTTGGAGGAGGCGTTGGACTCATATATATATATATATATATATATATATATATATATATTATCTACTGGCGGACGCCAGTAGATAGTTATAGTTAGGACCGTGTTTCCATAGGAAATCCGCAACATTCTATTTTGAATAACTTTGGCGCCGATTGACGAATCCTCGCGAAATTTTCAAAATAGGTGGGGTGCTCCGCTCCGCTCCTTCCCTGAAAGTCTCGGGGGGATTCGTAAAGTGGGGGCTGAGAAAAAGGGGGGTCCCAAAACGCGTTTTTCCCATGCATTTTTCCATAGGACCTTTAGTCCAAGCTGCAGCCCGAACGGCTGAACAGAATTACTTGAAATTTGGCAGAGAGGTAGTCCTCAGGTCAGAGATGTGCCTTTTGCAGGTCTGGTGTAAATCTGTTCAGTATTTCCTGAGAAAATAGCATTTAAATCAATATATATATCTATAGGCGCGCTCCGAGCGCGTACCGTAAGCTTACCGTACGCGCACGCTGCCGTGCGCGAGCGCGATTCTGATTGGTTGTTAGATCTTAGTAAACATTCGAATCGGTCGAAACCAGGAAGTGTCGGCCGCCATTTTGTCTCTCGCAGTCTGAGGGGGTGAAAAACAAAGGTGGATAACGTGAAAAGGGGGCAGGCTGGACAGTTCCTGACCCCCTAGCCTTGGTCAGGGGGTCCCAGAAGGACCCCCAAGGGCAAAAATATATTTAAAATTTTTTACGAAAAATCGCGGAGTGCGCGTAGCGTATGTGCACGGTAGAAACGGAAAAATTCCGCAGACTACGTAACGTGGGCGCGCGGTGCGCGAAGCGCACCGTGCGCCCATAGCGCGCGCACGGTGTGCGAAGCGCACCGTGCGCGCACGGTACGCGCACGGTGAAAAAACTTTTAAAAAATAAAAAAATAAATAAATACATAAATTAGCATTTAAAAAAACGTACAAATTCACTGAAAAAGCCATAGGTTTCACACACGTTATAGTTAGGAATTAGCATTTAAAAAACCTTGCAAATTCACTTAAAAAACCATAGGTTTCACACATGTTATAGTTAGCTGGGCATTTCACTCGTGAAAAACCAATGAAATTCCCCCGTTATAGTTAGGTCAGATAACTACAACTCGCGCGCCCGCAATCCAGTGCTCATGACATCACATATTACAACACTCATGACATGGTCAGTGGCATTACTCATGACATCACCGATGACATCATCCTTGTGATAGATAGAAGACACAGCAGGAGCACTGCATGCGCAGTCCGTGACTGCACGGAGGGGCATTACTCATTGAGTGAAGTCTCAATACCGCTGTGTGACTTTGGATTGCGGTGAGACGTTAAGGGGGCCCGGGAGAGACTTTGATGCAACAGGGACACTGCCAGATGGAATCTACACCTATACTTGCCTTTTACAATCGCCAGCACACTATTTATAGTGTAAAAGAGCCGACAGTAACACGCTTACCTGGCAGCCAAGACAGTGCATGCTGGGAGATGAAGTCTTCGGAAGGAGGTGGAGGCGGAGTGTGAAGGAGACCAATCGGCTCTGCTGGGCTGCCACCAATGGCAGTAAGATGGATGACTGAAAGGCTTCAGGAGGCAGATTGCAGTGTTTTTGGCATTCTGAGGAAGGGATTTTACCCGAAACGCGTCAATGCTGCCTGTAATCTGAAAATTCTATTTTGAATAACTTTAGCGCCGGTTGACGAATCCTCACGAAAGTTTCAAAACTAATGGGGCGCTCCGTTCAGCTCCTACCCTGAAAGTCTCGGGGTGATTTGTCAAGCGGGGGCCGAGAAAAAGGGGGGGTCCCAAAACACGTTTTCCCCATGCATTTTTCCATAGGACCTTTAGTCGCAGCTACAGCCCGAACAGCTGAACAGAATTACTTGAAATTTGGCAGAGAGGTAGCCATAAGGTCAAGGGAGTGCCTTTTGCAGGTCTGGTGTAAATCTGTTCAGTATTTCCTGAGAAAATAGCATTTAGAAGCATATAAATATCTATACGCACGCAGCGTGCGCGCACTGTGCGCGCACCCTGCCGTGCGCGAGCGTAATTCTGATTGGTTGTTAGATGTCGGTAAACATTCGAATCGGTCGAAACCAGGAAGTGTCGGCCGCCATTTTGTCTCTCGCAGTCTGAGGGGGTGAAAAACAAAGGTGGAGAACGTGAAATGGGGGCAGGGTGGACAGTTCCTGTCCCAGAAGGACACCCAAGGGCCAAAAAAAGATTTTATTTTTTTTTCGAAAAATCGCCGAATGCGCGCACCCTGCGCGCACGGTAGAAACGAAAAAAATTCCGCGAAGTTCGCGAAACGTGCGCGCACGGTGCGCGCAAGCCAAAAATTTCATTAAAAAAAAATACATACATAAATTGGCATTTAAAAAACCTTTGAAATTCACTGAAAAAACCATAGGTTTCAGGCACGTTATAGTTAGGAATTAGCATTTAAAAAACCTTGCAAATTCACTTAAAAAACCATAGGTTTCACACATGTTATAGTTAGCTGGACATTTCACTCGTAAAAAACCATTGAAATTCCCCCGTTATAGTTAGTGCAGGCAACTATAACTCACGCGACCGCAATCCTCTGCTGATGACGTCAGATATTACATCACTGATGACATATATGTCTTTCTGAAAAATAAATAATAGGAATATATGTATAGCTAAAGATTAATGGAAGAAGACATGGGTAAATAGGTGTCTAAATACAGTGATGTTATATTATGTTTGTTCTATTGCATAGAAAGATAGCAATGAGCTGTTTGACAAATGGTATTTGGCGAAATGTCTAGCTACAGGATACTGTCTTTATTGTTTATTGCCCGCATATGTTCCATCACTCTTTTTTTAACTGCTAGAGTCGTGCTCCCGACGTATCTCAAAAGACACGGACATTCAAGAATATAAACTACATAGGCAGTTCCACATGTCAAAAAACTCTTTGCTTAGGACTTTCTTTTTGTCCCACTGGAAATTTCAATTATCCAGAAACAAGAATTGATATATTCAAATTTATACGTAAATTAAAGTTGAAAAAATGGCATAGTAACAAATGGTTAAGACCACCAGATATAGTTGACAATGATAATACAGAAAACGGACAAAGGGGAAATACACCATATACCAATATAGGTGATTTCAACATAATAACAACTCTTGTTGATTTTTATGATGACCCTGTAGATGTAATCAGTGCAGACAGAGAAGAAATTGTTACTGATCATCCAGCACGAACTGGATTTAAACCTAAATCTATCTTTTACCCAACGACAGCTCATGATAATATAGATATAGATGCTTTTCATGAGACTGTAGTAAAAGATCTGATAAATTTTCGAACAAAGATCAATAAGTCCGCATACAAACAACCTGGAAAAAACTTTACAAAAAACAATGGGAATTGATAAAATCATTAGCAGATGATGAAAATTTGGTGATTCGCCCAGCTGATAAAGGAGGAAATATCGTCCTTTGGGAACGCAAAATGTATATTGAGGAAGACATGAAACAACTTAGTGACACAAAATATTATGTGGAAACCAATATGAATGAATATAATGAAAGCATAATAAGAATTTGGTCTATGTTAACAACATGGAAAGATCAAGGCCTCCTACAATGGGAAGAATTTTGCTATTTAAAAAAGGATTATCCAAAATTACCTAGTTTTTATTTATTGCCTAAGGTCCACAAAAATGCCAGCACCCCACCAGGACGACCAATAGTATCATCAATTGGATGTGTGTCTGAACACATCTCCAAATATGTAGACTATTTCCTACGAGAATATGTCCTAAGCTTACCATCCTACACCAAAGATACTAAAGACTTTTTAGGAAAAATAAAATATATCATTTGGGAGGATGATTATCAACTAATCACAATGGATGTAAATTCATTGTACTCAATAATAGATCATGAATTGGGTTTGCAATGTTGTTATCATTACCTCAAAATGAGAAAAATCTGTTATATGGAACATACAATGATGTTGTTGGAAATGGTAAAATCCTGTCTAACACATAATACTTTTTTATTTGATGGGCAAATGTACAAACAAGTCCTCGGTACAGCAATGGGGACTTGTTTTGCACCAAGTTTTGCAAATTTGTTCCTTGGGGTGTGGGAGGAGGAAGTACAAAAGGATATGGATCAGATAGAAACAGGAGAAAGGATAATTAAATGGCTAAGATATATTGACGACCTTTCCATTATATGGAAAGGAGATGAAAAATCAGCTATAACATTTATTGAAAAACTGAATGTAAATAACTACAATTTGAAGCTAACATATAACATCAACAAGGTATCTATTGAATTTCTAGACGTGGTGGTAGAAATTCGCCAGAACAAGATATGTACTAAGTTATGTAGGAAAGAAACAGCTGGTAACAGTCTTCTCCATGCTCTAAGCAGACACCCAGAAACTCTGAAATGGAGTATTTGGTGAGCTGCTTTAAGAAAAGACAATGTCGACCGTTTTGAGTCACTTTCTTGGCACTATGTCATAAGAATAAAAAGGACATATCTTTTATACAGGTTTAACAAAGTGTATAAAGCTTGTATTCCACTAGCTTAAGATGGCCGACATAAAGACTGAACTGATATGTGGATGTGATTAAGGAAGTCCTAATTTTGTTTCCTAGTTCTCATGTGTATATACGTAACACAGACCCACTGTTTAGTGTGTGAACAAGCCTGCTGTGACAGGCGAAACGCGTAGCTAAATTAAATAAGATCTGGTGAAGAATTAATAGTCCTTGCGTGATTGTCATATTTATCGATTGTGGAAAATTTGGAAGTTGGCGCGCTTCGCCAACACTGGACGATCTGCCTGCCTTGGGCGGGGGGAGACAGAAGAAGCAAAAATATTGAGAAAATATATATATACATATAGATATACATATATATATATATATATTATCTACTGGCGGTCGCCAGTAGATAGTTATAGTTAGGACCGTGTTTCCATAGGAAATCCGCAACATTCTATTTGGAATAACTTTGGCGCCGGTCGACGAATCCTCGCGAAATTTTCAAAACTAATGGGGCGCTACGCTCCGCTCCTACCCTGAAAGTCTCGGGGGGATTCGTCAAGCGGGGGATGAGAAAAAAGGGGGGTCCCAAAACGCGTTTTCCCCATGCATTTTCCCATAGGACCTTTAGTCCGAGCTACAGCCCGAACGGCTGAACAGAATTACTTGAAATTTGGCAGAGAGGTAGTCCTCAGGTCAAGGATGTGCCTTTTGTAGGTCTGGTGTAAATCTGTTCAGTAGGTCCTGAGAAAATAGCATTTAAATCAATATATATATCTGTAAGCGCGCTCCGTGCGCTTACCGTAAGCTTACCGTACGCGTGTGGTGCCGTGCGCGAGCTCAATTCTGATTGGTGGTTACATGACTGTAAACATTCGAATCGGTCGAAATCAGGAAGTGTCGGCCGCCATTTTCTGTCTCTCGCACTGAGAAACAAAGGTGGGGAACGTGAAAAGGGGGCAACGAAGAGAGTTGCAGACCCCCTAGTGTTTGTCAGGGGGTCCAAGAAGGACCCAAAAGTACGGAAAATACATTTAATAATTTTTTTTAAAAATCGCGGAGTGCGCGTACGGTAAGCTTACCGTACGCGCACGGCAAAAAAATAAAAATAAATAAATAAAGAAGTAACAATCACATTTATTAAATAAATTAAAGGACCCACAAGGGAGAAAAAAACAAATGTTACTGTGTTAAAAAAAGAGAGGCGCGCACGGCATGGACTGCGCAACGTGGGCGCTCGGTGCGCAAAGCGCACCGAGCGACCACAGCGCGCGCTCAGTGCGCGAAGCGCACCGTGCGCGCAGGGTGTGCGCACAGTGAAAAACCAGAAAAAAATAAAATAAATAAATACATAACTTAGCATTTAAAAAACCGTACATATTCACTGAAAAACCATAGGTTTCACACACGTTATAGTTAGGAATTATCATTTACAAAACCTTGCAAATTCACTTAAAAAACCATAGGTTTCACACATGTTATAGTTAGCTGTACATTTCACTCGTAAAAAACCAATGAAATTCCACGTTATAGTTAGATCAGGTAACTATAACTTGCGCGACCGCAATCCACAATGTGTAATTTCAGATGTCATCATTGATGTCATGAGTGATGTCACTGACCATGTCATGAGTGATGTAATATGTGACGTCATCAGCAGTTTATTGTGGGCGCGCAAGTTATAGTTACCTGATCTAACTATAACGTGGAATTTCATTGGTTTTTTACGAGTGAAATGTACAGCTAACTATAACATGTGTGAAACCTATGGTTTTTTAAGTGAATATATATATATATATAACATCAATTGTTAACATTAAATATGTGTGGTAATGTATGTGTAATGTGTAATATAACGCATTTCCCAGGATAAATACCCTTTTCCCTTGTGGGTAAGGTTTCTTGATCATGCACTAAATAAATACATACCCTGTTTGCTTGGCATTCCGAGGTTGATAATGTGTATAACTGACTGAATCAAAGCAAAACCTTTTATCCCTAAAGCAAGATGGTGGTGACAACAACCACTGCTTAAAGCTAATAATTACACAGCTGAGGCTCTGCTACAGTGGTTAATTTGAGCCAGTGTGCACCTCTGCTTGGCACTGGCACTTAATTCTCAACACCAGCAATAATTGTGTTGGTACTGAAATTTAGCAGCTCTAACAAAGACAGTGGCTGGCACAAGTTGCAGTATCCTCTTGAGAAATATCTCAGGCCATGGCACTTACTCTTTTACAAATTATGGGGGTCATTACGATGGCAGACGGACTTCATCCTCCACGATTGCGGTAGTTGGACCGGCCGCCTACGAGGCAGCCCACCCACCGACCACATTAGGATGTGACCGTCACTGCAGCAGTCGCATTTCCTATCTACTGTATTGCGGCGGGGATGAGGTTAGCAGACCCTGCCGCAACACAAAAAAAAAAACAGCACTTGCATATCCCTGCACTACGTGGCAGGCACCATGCGGTGCCTGCCACAAGGTGCAGGGAAATGTAGGGGGGCACTGTAAGTGCCCCCCAGTGCCCTTGCCTCAGGCCCAGCGAAGAAGGGAGGCCCGCTACAGGCCCCCAAATCTGTTTCCACCTGCAGTTTCGTGGCGGGTTGACCACCGCGAAATGACCGGCAAAAAGGGATATCATTATCCCGATGACAGAGCAATGCTGGGCAATGCGGTTGCTGCGACAGACGGTTGGAAAATGACCACCTGTCAGAACCGTGGCGGTCGGTCTTTACCGCCACCACGTTTCCGCCCACCATTGTAATCTGGCGGGCAGAAAACCACAGTACGATGGCGAATGGAGGCCCTCCACCATCATAATGACCCCCTAAGTACTGCTCCACCATCAGAAACTCTGTGGTTACTGACCTCTAAACAAGGTACTGAAATTGTGAAGTTGGGTAAGCAGGGCATGCGCAGGTTTGCGACATCAAATGACTCTCTGGGTTTAATTCACTTTAAGATATGTTTGTCAGCATGGGAACTGTGGAATGGTAAAGAGTGTGTCCCTGATTAGTTCTACTGCTCTAGAATATTGTGGGAGTAGCACAAAGTGAGCCCCCAACACCCTGGGTCTCGGACTGCTGCAATGACAGTGGAAACTCGGTGGCTGTGGTACCACAATGCTGAGAAATGTCCCCTGCTCCCTTAATAGGCAAGCCTATTATTTCTAAAGTCTAAAGTGCCTGCTTCATCCATTCGGCTCCAAGGAACAGCACTGGCAGGCTGAGGCATCCATTACAGAGCGTTTAAAAATATATATAGTGTGCGGTGTAGATGCCCACAGCAGAAAAAAAAACTCAAGAACATAACAGCCCTAAAAGCAATTTTATTACACAGTTGGACTTTTATTACTTTTCTTCCCTGAACAGATGCGGGCAGGTCATTCACATAAATATTGTCAGAAGGGAAATGGGAGGCTGTTGTGGCAAACGGAGTGAGCGCCTGCTCTCAGAGCAGCAGCCGTGCCTGTCTCTCACCTCAGTGCCTGAATGAGGACCCCAGGCGTCTGTGCGCGGGTCTGAAGGGCATTCTAAAGAGGGCATTAGGTAAAGCAAACAAGTGATGGATGGAAATGCTTAAATCAGTCTGCGTTCTCCCTGTTTGGGACTCAGGGAAGAACGATTTGACTATGGGTGGTGACAGACGAGCTGTAGACAGAAGAAAGGAATGTCCTCAGACGATCTGCGAAATGCAAGCATTTTTACTGATGCCTACATAGAAGTTAGGGGCATATGTATAAGAAAGTGGCAGAGCCTAGGTTAGCTCCAAAATTGCTAACACCGTGCTCCATCACTTTAGAAACACAGGGATGCACAATATTTACAATAATACGGTGCACCCCTGCTTTTCTCTCTGCAATGGCGCTAAATTCAGCTGCCTGACGCCAGCGCAGGCCTCCTTGCACTATAGTGCAAGGGTGCCTGCACTGAGGGAATGATTGTTTATGTGCAGGATGGGACACTAGAATGGCGATTTGTAACTTCCATGTGGGCTGCTTTGTGCAGCACACTTAGAAGATCAAATCGTAATTTTTAAAATGATTGTTTATGTGCAGGAAGGGACACCTTCCTGCACATAAAACAATCATTCATGGCAATTTGCTGTTCCTATAAAAACAGCAAAAACAAGAAGAAATAATGCATTTCTCCTTGTTTGACACTTTTAGACCAGGTTTCCCTGGTCTTAATTTTTGCGCTGCCTCCTATTTATGCCACCCTTTTAAATAGGGGGCAGCCTCATAATCAGTGGGTGTTGCGGCGGAAGGCCCATCACAACACCCATTGCACACCCCTTTCACGCTACGTGTAGCATAAAAGGGGCCCTTATTTACAAGGCAGCATTAATCGCCACCTTGTAAATAAGGTGAAGGGTATGTGGCGATCGGGGCTTGTAAGTATGCCTCTTAGTCCCTTCATGTAGAACGGCAGTAGGAGAATCAATATGATTATTTGATTTGTCAACATCTGTAATGGCATAAACAAGCTAATAAACAGTGAAATGGAATGCACTCATATTATTTTTACCGGTTGGTCAGACTAAATCATTCCTAACAATCATTCTTTTACAAAGGAAATCACGTTACGTGGCACAGGTCCTAGGAGAATAGTAATATGCGTGTGGTTGGTGCATGAGTGTGATGGCTTAGAGAATCCCAGAGAACCTAACAAACGATGTAATGGAATGCACCCAGTGTAATCACCAAGACTTTAGATTGATTACAGTATTACCCTCATCTCTGGCAAGTGTGCTGGGTGATAGAAGCATAAGCATATGCATAGAGCTGGACCGTGTCTCTACCTGAACCTATGCATCCACACTATTTTTCAGGGGTTTGGACAGATAACAATGATTTTCACATATTAATTTTTGCTGTCCGTAGCAGAACTGGTGCCCCATGAGCACTCTCGGGTTCTACACTTGCAGCTTAGGGAGTAATTTGTAGCAACATTTCAGGTAATGCAAAGCACATTAGCAACAGACACTTATCACATGCACAAGGCCCTTTCTGGAAGACTTGTGTATAGAACAGTGATACCGTATAGAGCGTTCTCTGCTACAGCTCTCCATTGTGCCCATCTGGCAGTCTTGTTGCCAATATGATGTCAAGATGAAAAATAACAGACCTAGTTGAATTCTTCATGTGGCTTGTGTGGCAAGTAGACGTGCATCTGCTTTGAAAACATTATAGCCATATAAAACACCTCTTTGCAGCTATCATTTAGCTTCATATCATACTTCATGGGTCGAGGTGAGCTCCAAATAGATATTCACTGCAGTTATATGAATTATGTAAACCATCAAGCAAGTCCCAAACCCTGCCCCGACCAGTAGAATGCTGTGAGAAAATCACCAACTTCTTTGTTGATAAAATCTCCGAGGTTTACTCTTCATTCAGAAACCAATCCCCCTCCGCTGAGACCAACTGGGAAACCCTGGATCCTCACCCTGAGGCTCAATCCCACCTCAGCAATTTCGTCCCCTTCACAGAGGAGCAGCTCGCAAAAGCAATGGCTAAAGTTAAATCAGGGTCCCCACTTGATCCATGCACTCACTTTATCTTCTCTCGGATCATATCGACCTTATGTTATGTTATTTTATGTTATTTTAATTTATTCAGCGCACAGCTACTCGGAAGTGTCCCAGCGCTAGCAACAGAAAGGCGGCCCAAAAACACAGATGTCCATTAGAACAGCAGAGTCTTCAAAGACTTACTGAACAGACGAGGATCAGAAATGGCCCTCAAAGTCAGGGGAAGCGAATTCCAGGCAAGGCAGGCTCTACGGGCAAAAGAGTTGCCCCCCAACCGTTGACGCTTAAATTTGGGCTCCTGCATCAGCAGCAGTGAGGACGACCTCAGCTGTCTCCTAGGAATGTAAAAGGTGAATCTGTCCTGCAAATAAGAGGGGCCTAATCCATAAAGGGCCTGTTGCACAATTGACAGCATTTTAAATTTCAGTCGTGTTTCAACGGGAAGCCAATGAAGTGACCGAAACTGCGCCCGTACACTATGCCTGGAGGACAGCCCCCCTAGAAGTCTGGCGGCTGAATTTTGGACCACTTGCAATTTCTTTACAAGGTAGCCCGGGCTGCCCGCCAGGAGGGCATTCGCGTAATCCAGGTGGGAGAGAACCAGTGCGCGCACCACCGTCTCTCTGGCCTTATATGGCAGCAAGGGGAGAAACTTCTTCAAACTCTTCATCAGCCCAAAGCATGTGCCGGACAGTTTTTTTACATGCGATGCAAAGTTCAAATTCTCGTCAAACCAGACGCCGAGATTTTTTACGGCCCCATTAATCTCGGGGGGACATGGAAAGCCCGAGGGCCAGAGTCTTGCTCTGAACTCAGGAGAAAATGAGCCAAACAGCAGGACCTCCGACTTTGCCTTGTTACATTTCAGCTGTGCATTAGCCAACCACTGAAAGACCGAGGACAGACACTGATGAGGTCTAGCCACGAGTCGTCTTCCTTATTCCAAGTGAACAGCAGCTGGGTGTCATCAGCTTAGGCCATCACTTTAGCCCCCAGTGACTCCGCCAGAAAAATCAGCGGAGTCACATAGATGTTAAATAGCAGAGGGCTAAGTGACGACCCCTGTGGTACTCCCGTGGTAACCCTCAAGGGGACCGAGGCACACGGAGGGAGCCAAACCTGCTGCATCCTTCCCTCCAAAAAGGAACTCGTATATTCAACAAATCCTTGACACTGCTGTATTCCCAGAGATCTGAAAAAAAGCCACTGCAGTCCCATTACTATAAAAAACAGGCACGGACGTTCATAATCCGGCAAACTACCGACCAATCTCCCAGGTCCCATATCCATATAAAGTAATGGAGAAGCTGGTTAACAAACCACTGTCCAATTATCTTGAAACCAACGAACTCCTGGATCAATCTCAAACTGGCTTCAGAGCCACCAACAGCACAGAGGCCATCCTCTTGGCAGTCCTAGATAATATCAGATCCTTAACTGATCAGGGCAAAGCTGCCACCCTGATCCTATTGGAACTATCAGCGGCATTCGACAAGGTCTCGCATCGCCTATTACTGAGAACCTTACATGAAAAGGGTATACATTCTAAAGCCCTTCAGTGGTTCAGCTCCTTTTTAAGCAACAGAACACAAACAATAAAAATGGGCCTTTTCACCTCCAACCCAAAAACCATCAACTATGGCATCCCACTATTGGTAATGCGCAGGCTGAGCATGCCCAGGGGATTTATTGATCTCACATCCCTTGTATACACTGCCCCCACTGCCAGGATCCGTATCAATGGCACAATTTCCCGCTCCTTCACATTAACACGAGGAACCAGACAAGGTTGCCCCCTTTCGCCACTTCTATTCATACTGGCTATGGATCCCCTAGTCCGTCAGTCTCAGGAACGTCTCATGCAGAGAGGAATCCAGTTTAACACAGGTCCCCTACTGGTGTCATTGTATGCAGATGATGTTATTCTCTATGTTAGGGACCCGCAGACTAACTTAGATCCATTAATTAGAGAAATTATTAGATTTGGTTGATTCTCTGGCCTCAGAAGAAACTGGCACAAGTCAGTGATATTCCCCCTTACGGCTGGTACGGGGAGGTGGGATTGTGAATTCCCACTTTCTTGGGGTTCTGACTCACTTAAATATTTAGGGATTCACGTACATTTAGACATCGCTGAAATTATTAAACTAAATTATGGAAGGCTGTACATACACTAGAACTGCAGGAGGGCAGATGGCTGAGACTCCCACTTTCAATTGCTGGACATATTGCATTGATCAAAATGATTGTCCTTCCCAAATGTTTATATCTCTTTAAAAATATTTCGATTTCACTTACAAATCAATTTTTAATGACTCTACGTTCCCAACTCATTCGACTGACATGTGGGGGGTAGATGGCCCTGGGTCCACTGGGAGGTGATGACCTTACCTTACAACAGAGGAGGATTTGGTGTTCCCAATCTTCAGTTATACTACTTAGTAGTGCAGAGCAGTTATGCTCACTCCTGGTTTCATCCAGATGCTAGGATCCCGTATTTGTGCCCAGAAGCTGATTTGGTTTTACCAGATACACTTAACTCAATTTTACATTTGGGTTTCCCACGAGACCCGAATGACATCAAAACCGTCTCTACCACTAGTTGGGCCTGGCAGAAGCTGAAAAGATTTTTAGGCTTCCCGACGTTATATTCTCCCGGACTACCAATTCCCAATAACCGTGGGGCTACCTATCACAGGGGAAAAGATTGTTCAATGCACACTGGTCAAATACAATTTACACACAGTTGGGGACTTATACATTGGTGGGCACATATTTTCTGTTTTGGAAGGGGTTAAGTTTAGTAACGCCTCCTTTATGGATAAATTTGTCCTTAGTCGTAAGCAGTCAGCAGTGAGATCTTTGATCCTTGGTTTCCCGTTGGAGACTGGAGAGTTTGCTCTCTTTTCCATCATTTTAGGTAGTACAGGTGGGGAACACTTAGGGGTCTATTATGATGTCAGGCGGATCGCCACCGTCCGCATGGCAGTGGCGATCCATCTGACATCATCCCCCGCCCGCTTCCCATTTCCCCCCTCCATATTGTGATGGCGGGGGCCCCACGGCAGACGGGAAGACCATCCGCCGCTTTTCGACCCGGTCGACGAGACGACCGGGCGGAAAAGGGTTGAATATGGTGGTGGTGTCTGCTAGACACCGCCATCCATATTACAATGGGAGCGGGAAGCAGCCTTTCCGTGGCGGCGTTGCCGTCACGCAAAGGCATGCAGATTTTGCAGTTGGGGGCCTGTTTTGCGGGCCCCCAGGATGTTGGGGGGTGGGGGGCACATGGGGGGTACTTATGGTACCCCCCTGCATTGGCACAGACAAAGTGGCAATGCACGATGTGCATTCCCAGCATTGTGGCGGGCAGTGCTGTGAGCACCGCCCGCCACAATGCTGGGAATAGAGGATGCCACTGCCACAGTGGCGGTGGCATCCTAATTGCCGGTGCGGGAACGCCGCACCACTGGCGGCCGTTCCCAGCACTGCTAGGGTGGCGGGCGGGCAAAAGTCCGCTCGCCATCCTAATAGGCCCCTTAATCTGAAAAATGTTCAGAACATGTGTTGACATAATCCCGGTAAATGACTCCAAATTAAGGACTTTCTGGGAGATAGATCTCGGACAATCAGTGGGCAGTATGTTGCAGTCAAACCAACGAGGTATCTCTGAACAGCCGTCACAAGCTGATTCACTTTAAATTTCTACGAAGAGCGTACATCACCCCGGGATGACACACAGATTCAACCCAGATAAACCCCATTGTTGTTTAAAATGGAAGTCCCCCCATGCTGACTTTGCGCATCTAGCCTGGACCTGTGGCAAAATCGTAACCTATTGGGCTGCAATTTTTCAAGCACATGGGGAAATGATTGAGTTAGACATTGTACCTACCCCTGAGGTTACATTATTGGGTTATGTAACAAACATTCCTAAAGCGGTTAGGAAATTTACCACTATAGGATTACTTTTGGCTAAAAGAGAAATTGCTATTAAATGGGGTCGAGAAATCGCTCCGACACTAAAGGACTGGCTAAACAGTCTTGCCTACTGCAACACTAATCACGATTTATACTCCACTACGCTCCCCGGAGCGTCCTGTTCCAGGGCCATTTGGGGCCCATTCAAACACTACACGTCATTAGTGCAGTCAAATTCTGCCACACAACTGGAACGCAGGCTTGAACCGACTGAAGTGGGTTGAAAAGACATCACAGGTACCTAAAGAAATTGATTTGTATTTTTTAATCACGCTTTCAATGTGTTTAATATTGGGGGAAAAGAAAACTCATACATTGGACACAAAATGTTGACAGGTTGGAGTGCCGCTTATATAATTGCTGATTTTACATATGCATCATGAACAGAATATTGTTGTGGTTAACATCTGAGTGGAACCGGTAAGTTTCTTAATGGTTGTTGTATTGACATTATCATCCATATATATATATATTCACTGAAAAAACCATAGGTTTCACACATGTTATAGTTAGCGGAAATTTTACTGATAAAAAACCAATGAAATTCCCCCGTTATAGTTAGTGCAGGCAACTATAACTCACGCGACCGCAATCCTCTGCTGATGCTAATACTGTATTTAGACACTTATTTGCCCATGTCTTCTTCCATACATTTTTAGCTATACATATATTACAAATATTTTTTTTTCATAAAGACACATATGTCATCAGCAGAAGATTGCGGTCGCGTGAGTTATAGTTGCCTGCACTAACTATAACGGGGGAATTTCATTGGTTTTTTATCAGTAAAATTTCCGCTAACTATAACATGTGTGAAACCTATGGTTTTTTCAGTGAATTTGCAAGGTTTTTTAAATGCTAATTCCTAACTATAACGTGTGTGAAACCTATGGTTTTTTCAGTGAATTTGTACGGTTTTTTAAATGCTAAGTTACTTTACGCCATTCGTGGCGTGCGCGCCCACTTAACGCAGTTCGTTCCGTGCGCGCACGGTGCGCTTCGCGCACCGTGCGCGCACAGTGAGCACGCGGTGCGCTTCGCGCACCGCGCGCCCACTTTACGCAGTTAGTGCCGTGCACGCACGGTGGGCACGCGGTGCGATGACAAAGCAAGAAAGCACGTCAACAAATCTGTTTCTGCTTTCCTCCGTGACTATGGTATGGGTGCCATTTACCACAACAACTTGCGTTATGACATGCAAGACATTTATAGAGGAGATGGTGTGCACTTCAATGATGAAGGGAACAGAGTCTTCCTCTTGAACCTTAGACTCTGCATCGGTACTTACTTGTAGGTACCACTAAAAAATCATTTCATAAACACAACGGCTCTTTTTAGAGCCCCCTAATATCTAAACACTTAAATCTGATTTTCAATTTTTTTTTTTTTTTTTTTCTACCGTACGCTTACCGTAAGCTTACCGTACGCGTACCCCGTGATTTTTTTTAAAATCAATAAATGTTTTTTTTGTACTTTTCTGTCCTTCTTTGACCCCCTTACAAATGTTAGGGGGTCTGTAACTCTCCTCATTGCCCCCTTTCCTTGTTTTCACTCTTTTTTTTCAGAGTGAAATACACAAAATGGCGGCCGCCGCTTCCTGGTTTCGGCCGATTCGAATGTTTACTAAGATCTAAGAGCCAATCAGAATCGCGCTCGCGCACGCCACCGTACGCTTACCGTAAGCGTACGGTAAGGGTACCGTAAGCGGGCTCAGATATATATATTGATTTAAAGGCTATTTTCTCAGAATCTACTGAACAGATTTACACCAAACCTACAAAAGGCACTTCCTTGACCTAGGGACAACCTCTCTGCCAAATTTTGAGTAATTCTGTTCAGCCGTTCGGGCTGTAGCTCGTTCTAAAGGTCCTATGGAAAAATGCATGGGAAAAACGCGTTTTGGGACCCCCCTTTTATCTCAGCCCCCGCTTGACGGATCCCCCCGAGACTTTCAGGGTAGGAGCGGAGCGTAGCGCCCCACCTATTTTGAGAAATTCGCGAGGATTCGTCGACCGGCGCCAAAGTTATTCAAAATAGAATGTTGAGGTTTTCCTATGGAAACGTGGTCCTAACTATAACTACCTACTGGCGACCGCCAGTAGGTAATATATATATATATATATATATATATATATATATATATATATATATATATATATATATATTCACTGAAAAAACCATAGGTTTCACACATGTTATAGTTAGCGGAAATTTTACTGATAAAAAACCAATGAAATTGCCCCGTTATAGTTAGTGCTGGCAACTATAACTCACGCGACCGCAATCCTCTGCTGATGCTAATACTGTATTTAGACACTTATTTGCCCATGTCTTCTTCCATACATTTTTAGCTATACATATATTACAAATATTTTTTTTTATAAAGACACATATGTCATCAGCAGAAGATTGCGGTCGCGTGAGTTATAGTTGCCAGCACTAACTATAACGGGGCAATTTCATTGGTTTTTTATCAGTAAAATTTCCGCTAACTATAACATGTGTGAAACCTATGGTTTTTTCAGTGAATTTGCAAGGTTTTTTAAATGCTAATTCCTAACTATAACGTGTGTGAAACCTATGGTTTTTTCAGTGAATTTGTACGGTTTTTTAAATGCTAAGTTACTTTACGCCATTCGAGGCGTGCGCGCCCACTTAACGCAGTGCGTTCCGTGCACGGTTTTAATCAACTTTAATAAGCCCTGTACATTTGGTGGCCTTCGGCCACCAAAAGCACAGGGGGTGGGGTCAATGTGGATAGTGTTTTTTTTATTTCGATTTTATAATTTCATGTTGCCAAAATATAGCTTTTTTTACTGGTGTAATAAGCCCTGTACATTTGGTGGCCTACGGCCACCAAAAGCACAGGGGGTGGGGTAAGTGTGGATAGTGTTTTTTTTATTTCTATTTTTTACCGTACGCTTACGGTAAGCGTACGGTAAGCGTACTCGGCGAAATTGCCGAAAAAAAAATAAAACCGTTTTTGGTCTTGGGGGATGTTTGGGGACTCCCTCAACATGACTATGTGGGAGGGAGTTGTCAAAACAGCCCCGTAACATGTTTTTGGGCATCATGTTTGATAAATAACACTCAGTGCGAGAGACAAAATGGCGGACGCCGCTTCCTGGTTTCGGCCGATTCGAATGTTTACTAAGATCTAAGAGCCAATCAGAATCGCGCTCGCGCACGCCACCGTACGCGTACGGTAAGCGTACGGTAAGCGTACCGTAAGCGGGCTCAGATATATATATTGATTTAAAGGCTATTTTCTCAGAATCTACTGAACAGATTTACACCAAACCTACAAAAGGCACTTCCTTGACATAGGGACTACCTCTCTGCCAAATTTCTAGTAATTCTGTTCAGCCGTTCGGGCTGTAGCTCGTTCTAAAGGTCCTATGGAAAAATGCATGGGAAAAACGCGTTTTGGGACCCCCCTTTTATCTCAGCCCCCGCTTGACGAATCCCCCCGAGACTTTCAGGGTAGGAGCGGAGCGTAGCGTCCCACCTATTTTGAGAAATTCGCGAGGATTCATCGACCGGCGCCAAAGTTATTCAAAATAGAATGTTGCGGATTTCCTATGGAAAAGGGGTCCTAACTATAACTACCTACTGGCGACCGCCAGTAGGTAATATATATATATATACCAACATTTTAAGATGTAATGTTACACTGTGGAAACTGGTAAATAAAGTAAAAAAATAAAACTATGGCGTCCTACAGGGAGCCTCCTTGAGCCCCACCCTCTTCAATGCCTATGTATCTTCTCTGGCTAAAATCAGCAAAAAATGGGGATTCAGTATCTGCTCTTATGCAGACGACACACAACTGCTGATAGCCCTTGAAGAAAGACACCAGGACACCAGGATTAAACTGACTAACTGCCTCTCAGAAATGGCGGCTGTCTATGAGTCATTTAGTAACAAGCTGAAAACCCCTCCGTTCCCCAGGGTCTAACTACTGACACAGAGGCCTCTAACATCACTTCACCCTCACTCAGGTTCTCGCTCTCCTAACGCCGTGATATCCACTCAGATGAATGTTGCGCTTATAAATAAATAAATGTTATGTTATCTTATCTTATCCTACCTTACCTTATCTTATCTTACATTACCTTATGTTGTCTAGTCTTTGCATAGATCACAAGTGTAACTAGAGCGGTATTATAGCTTTGCCACTGTCGGAGTGGTTAAAGGGAATCCTTATTTGGTTGGAGAATTAAGTGGTTATTGTAAGTCCTATGTGGAAGAGCTGGGTGTAATACTTGGTCTTAACAAGTTGCCTGGTCCTCTTGCAGCAAACCTGATACTGCAGTTATGCTTGCCAATGTTTATAGAGGCATGTGAGAGGAACAGACCGGGCATTATGCCACATTTATTCTATCTAGCTGATTGAAAATGTATCACATGGTGGGTGTACTACAACATAATTGTTTGTGGTGATGTGATAAACCAAGGTATCAATAAGCACCACATTATAAGGGACTGTACGGTTCATAAGGTACATAACTATCTCAAAGGGACCATTCTGAAACTTTGCTATATCTATAAGCAAACCATGGTCCCCAACAACTAGCAATAAAAGGGGGAAGGAGTTGAGCACTGTCTTAGCTAGGGGGTGTAAGTAGCAGGGCCAGATCCATGCCAGATTTTTAGGATATCCACATATAAAATTATACTATGTTGGATGTTTATAAACCAATCAATCAATCAATCACGCATTTGTAGAGCGCACTACTAACCCGCGAGGGTCTCAAGGTGCTAAGGGGGGGGGAAGCTGCTACTGTTTGAACAGCCAGGTCTTGAGAAGTCTCCTGAAGGTCAGCAGGTCCTGGGTCTGTCGCAGATGGATGGGGAGGGTGTTCCAGGTCTTGGCGGCGAGGTGGGAGAAAGATCTGCCGCCGGTGGTCGTTCAGTGGATGCGTGGAATGGTGGCGAGGTCTGCGGATTGAAGCTGGTGGTTGGGAGCTTGAAGGTGAGATGTTTGTTGAGGTATGTTGGTCCGGCGTAGTGGAGTGCTTTGTGAGCGTGGGTGAGGAGCTTGAAGGTGATCCTCTTGTTGACGGGGAGCCAGTGCAGGTCTCTCAGGTGGGCAGTGATGTGGCTGTGGCGGGGGATGTCGAGAACGAGGCGTGCGGAGGCATTCTGTATGCGTTGAAGTCTTTTCTGGAGTTTGGCCATGGTTCCCGCGTGGAGGGCGTTGCCGTAGTCCAGCCTGCTGGTGACGAGGGCTTGAATGGCCGTCCTTCTGGTTCCGGTGGGGATCCATCTGTAGATCTTGCAAAGCATGTGGAGGGTGTTGAAGCAGGAGGAGGAGACGGCGTTGACTTGCTGGGTCATTTACAGTGATGAGTCCAGGATGAACCCCAGGTTGCGTGCATGGTCAGTGGGTGTTGGCACAACTCCCAGTGAGGCCGGCCACCAGGAGTCGTCCCAGGCGGAGGGGGTGGAGCGGAGGATGAGGACCTTCATCTTGCCCGAGTTCAGTTTCAGGTGACTGTTCTTCATCCATTTGGCGACAGCCTTCATTCCTTCGTGGAAGTTGGTTTTGGCGGTGGCGGGGTCCTTGGTGAGAGAGAGGATCAGCTGGGTGTCGTCGGCATATGAAACGATGTTGAGGTCATGCGATCAGACGATGTTGGTGAGTGGTGTCATGTAGATGTTGAAAAGGGTCGGGCTGAGGGATGATCCTTGGGTTATGCCGCAGGTGATCTTGGTGGCTTCGGATCGGAATGGAGGGAGGTGGACTCTCTGGGTTCTGTCGGTGAGGAAGGAGGTGATCCAGTCCAGGGCTTTGTTGCGGATCCCAGCGTTGTGGAGGCGTGTGTGTAGGATGTGGTGGCAGACGGTGTCGAAGCGGCTGAGAGGTCTAGGAGGATGAGGGCCGCGGTTTCGCCATTGTCCAGCAGGGTCCTGATGTCGTCGGTGGCGGCGATGAGGGTGGTTTCAGTGCTGTGGTTGCTGCAGAATCCGGATTGGGACGAGTCCAGGGTGTTGTTCTCTTCGAGGAAGCAGGTCAGTTGTCTGTTGACGATCTTCTCTATGACTTTCGCCGGGAACGGGAGCAGGGAGATGGGCCGGAAGTTCTTGAGGTCCTTTGGGTCCGCCTTGGGTTTCTTGAGTAGGGCGTTGATCTCGGCGTGTTTCCAGCTCACCGGGAAGGTGGCGGTCTCGAAGGAGCGGTTGAAGATCTTCTGGAGTAGGGGTACGATGATGGAGCTTGCTTTGTTGAAGATGTGGTGAGGGCAGGGGTCTGACGGAGTGGATGGTGTCCATGGTTTTGATGGTGTCTTCGTCGTTGACGTGGTTCCAGGAGAGTAGGAGGCCAGTGTGACTGGGGGGAGGTCAGTCTGAGGTGTCGGCGGCTGTCGGGTGGTACTGAGTGTTGAAGCTGTCGTGGATGTCTATGATCTTGCGGTGGAAGGTGACAAGAGAGTCGCAGAGGTCTTGTGACGGCGGGATGTCATTAGAGCTGGAGCTGGGGTTGGCGAGTTTCTTCACAATGTTGAAGAGCTCTTTGCTGTTGTGTGCGTTGTTGTCGATGTGTTCCTTGAAGGAGGTCCTTTTGGCGGTTTGACTGTGTTGGTGGTGCCTACAGCTGGCGTTCTTGAGGGCTGCGTAGTTGTCCGGTATCTGTTGGTGGCGCCACTTCTTCTCGAGTCTTCGGCAGGTCTGCTTGGATGTCTGGAGTACGGTGGTGAACCAGATGGCCCTTCTGTCGGTGCATCTGTTTGAGGGTTTCTTGATCGGGGCGAGAACGTTGGCGCAGTCGTCGATCAATTGCCTGAGGTTGTGGGCGGCTGTGTCGGTGTGGTCGGTTGGTGGGTCACGGGCGAGGGTGATGATTAGCTGGTCTTCGGTGACCTTGTTCCAGCTGCGGTGGGGGATTTGTTGCGGGTTGTTGTGTGTGGTGTTTTTCTCGAAGGAGAAGTGGATGCAGCGGTGGTCGGTCCAGTGGAGTTTGGTGGTGTGGCTGAAGGTGATGTGGCTGCTGGCGGAAAAGATGGGGTCAAGCGTGTGTCCGGCAGAGTGGGTGGGTGTTGTGATGAGCTGTTTGAGTCCGAGGTTGGCGAGGTTGTCCAGTAGGGTGGTGGAGTTGCTGTTGGCGTTCTCGAGGTGGAAGTTCAGGTCTCTGAGGAGGATGTAGTCTGTGGAGGCCAGGGCGTGCGAGATGACGACGTCTGTGATGGAGTCGCTGAACTGTGGCCAGGGTCCGGGTGGTCTATAGACGAGAGTTCCTCTGAGGGTGGTGTTGAGATCGATGTGGATCTGGAAGTGTAGGTGCTCTGCAGTGCTAAGGGTGTCTTCGGTATTTCTGTGGACGATGTCGGTTCCTCCTCCCGGTCTGTTGGTGCGGTCCCTGCGGGTGATCTTGTAGCCATCCGGGATGGCTATGGCAACGACGGGTGCCGATGAGGGGTTCCTCTAGGTCTCCGTCAGGAAGGTGCCGTCCGGGGAGGATGAGTCGAGCAGGTCCCAGAGTTCGACGGTGTGCTTGTCGACGGAGCGGGTGTTGAGTAGTATGCATCTGAGGTGGTTGTGGTCTGCCCTGGTGGGGGGGGCAGGTCGTGCTGGTGTTCGCTGGCTGGTGAAGCTGCAGTTTCGGCAAGTGAAGGGTCCGTGGGTGCGCTTCGGGTGGCCTGGAAGCAGGTAGATGAGCGGCCAGCATTGAGTGCATGGAGGAGGTTGGCGTCATAGCAGCGTCGGGTGTCGTGGCACTCGCATGGGCCAGGGGGTCTGGCGCTGGGCACGGTCCAGGCGCAGACGGGCGCAGATGGGCTTGCCTTAGGTGCACCTTCGGCGCCGCCATAAGAAGGGGAGGTGGGAGGGATGAGCAGCTGGGAGGTGGGAGTGGAGGGGCGAATGGGCGAGCGAGGGGGGCGGGGACGCAGGGGACGCAGCGGCGGGAAGGGGAAGAAACAAGCAAAATAAGGAGGCAATAAGCAATAAGCAAGTCAGAGCACAATTCAGCAGATTACAGCAAAAGTGAAGCGGATTACAGCAAAAAGAGAGAGGCAATAAGCAGATCAGAGCAGATTACAGCAGAAGTGAAGTGTGCAGAAAAATGGCAGAGAGGCGGGAGGGAGAGAACAGAGCAGAGGACTAGTGCGAACTCACGTCAGCAGCGAGGGCGGGAGCACGGGCACGAACTGGTGGAGCTGTGCGGCGTGGGGAGCAACCTGCCTGTGACCAGGCTCAAGGATCGCACTTAATGCATCAAAAAAATAGTTTTAGCCTGAAAAACGGGTATGACTACAGACATCCTGGACATATTGTTGAACACCCTTCATATCCATTTCTTCTGTTGGTGCCACCGGCAGGCAACTACCACACTATAAAAGACATTAAGTAGGCCTTGTTGGTCTTTAGCTGGCACGTCTCTTAGTAGGCATCTGTAGCACTTTATAAATTTTACTTTACTCACTTTTACTTCAAAAATGGCAGCTTGGTTATGCAGCCTATTCGTGGATGTAGTTGCAGTGTATGTAATTCTAGAAACGTTGTTACCTAGAGGACTGTGTTCTTCGGTGATGGGTTATGCCTTGGTAGCATTTGTAACTACACTTTTCATTGTGCTGAGTCTTCCAGCATTATACTGGAAAATGTGCGAAATAAATTCCAAACGTGTAAGGAACATTCTAAGAAAAGCTGCAACAATCGTTAAAAGTGGCATTGTGCCACAGAAGCATTACTACTAGTCAATCTGACTCCGTGGAGTTTCTGCCATGTTCTGAAGAATTCTTGTTTCTTCTGTGGAGTGAAGGGTTTGTAATTGCTGCTGATAAAGTTTTTAATGCCTGAAGGAGATTCTGCTGACTGTTCAGACTTTCCTAATTATTTTTTAGCCTTAGGGCTAGTAACTATAGTTAGGATCTGGAAACTTTATGATTCTCCATTGTTGGACGTCAGCCTGGACATTGATTGACCATTTCTTAAGGGAACACATCTCATTATCGTCTATAAGCATATTTCCTGTGTGTGCAGATTATTCTCTAGAAGTGACAGAGGCAAGCATGGGTGAAAAAGTCTTCTGTAGTTCACTATAGGGCATTCTCAAATTCCAGGGATGTACATATCTTTCAATGTTTTGCGTAATATTACAAAATACAATTTGGGCAAATCGATTACTTCATGTTTCTTCTTTGCTCATACAGATATCTGCATCCTGCTACTGAATATTGCCCTGAGGCAAACGAGGTTCCATTCGACCCCTCTGCCCAATCGACTGTCACCATTGTCTACCTATTTTAGTTGTAGTAGTAGTAGTAGTGGTGCTGATCTAATTGGAATTGATGGCTTATACGGGAAACATAGGTTACATTGCGGTCTTCACACCGCAATACCTTTACAACGCAAGTCATTACAATGACTTGAGCTGGATGGCGCTCTAAGCTAAGGAATAGTATGATTTACTATTCCAATACCTTCCCTACTGTAACGTAGGTGGAGTGGAAATAGTAAATCATACTATTCCTAAGTCCAGTGCCCTCTAGCGCAAGTCATTGTAACGACTTGCGTTGTAATGCCTGCGTTGTAAAGGTATCGCGGTGTGAAGACTGCGATGTAACATCACAGATTTGGCTTATACTGTAAGGATGTATGTCACTATAAAATTCCAGTAGGCTCTGACAGCGTCTTCCTTTGTGCAGTTGCTTATGGCAGTAATACACTTATATCAGCCCTGATTGTGATTTAAACCTAGTGGTACATACAGTCCGCACACAGGTAGATATGTTTTTCTGGAACGGTTTGCATAAAACAGAAAAATTGTGATTACCACTAGATGGAGGCCAATAACTGTGGACTTCCTGACAAATCTCCTTGACTCTGTCTGAAATAACCTGTGTCTTTTCTGTATCAAACATCAATTCATTATCAACGGGACAAGTAGATAATATACGAATGGACATGTGGAACCTTACCGACCACTGAAGAGCACAGATATAGGAAAGAACAACTCTACCATCCAGACAAGCATGTGAAGATGCGCCACAAACTGCTGGATGACCTCGTGGCACAGCCAGCATCGAAAATAAGATTGAGACAAAATAATAAAAAAATAGGCAACAACAATAAAAGAACCTGCAGAGCTAATCAGATCTGTCAGAAAGTCACAAATTATAAAACTGTGCATCTATCTCTTACCGCATCCATCACATTGCCAAGCACTGCATCCTATAACATGATAGCCACATCTCGATGCCACACTTCCCGCGTGCTCAAAGTAAAATTTCAAAGTAAAGGCATTACACTTCCAACCACACACCCCACACGGAGTAGCATTCAATGTATGGGGTTAAGAGCTTGAGCATCTCACACCTATGTACTTAGCACTATACACATGCTAAAATACAATATAATATCAACAATAAATACATACTTTTACATTCCTAGCTATCCAAAGATGTGCTGAGGTCATTCTGCTCTGTTGATTTCTCCGGACCTGTTCAGCCTGGTCTCAGCAGAGTTACAGGGCTTCAAAATAAAGCCCTCTGGCCTTTATTCATTCAAAACATATTACTCATGCTCCCACGCGTTATGTGGCAAATACAGAACAGAATAAACTGTCAAACACCAAGGGCTTCAAATGTATCAGTGCTAAATAATTCATCTCATGTTCAGTGCTCGGCTAAAGGTCTGCTCCGGGAATCAATCACTCTGGGCTGAACGCCATACATTGCATAGGCGCTGCCGGCCAGTCTCAGTGTGTTAAACCTCAGGTTCGTGCCTGGACACAGAAGAGGGTGTTAAAGGGATCATCCAGTGAGTGATTTCACAATAGGTCTCACTACCCATGCAGACATCATCAAAGAAAGGAACATTCTGCATTGCCCATTTAGATGGTTGTAAATCATTCAGTACTGGATAAAGAGAACTGTCTTTGTCTCTGCCCTGGACGGTCATTTCAGAGCAGCCCTTGGCTTGGGGGTGAGCTGACACATCTGAGGTACCTGGCCTGCCGGTTAACCATCACTGCATCAGCCCTCATCATATCATTTCGAAACAATGTTGAACATACTGTTCTGTGCATTGCATGTTCTGTTCAGAGTGCGAGGTGGTTCTGCTTCCCGAGATGCACCGCAAGAACCTTCTCAGCAATCTCCTCACAGCCTCAATAAGAGAAGAGAGAGCTAACTATGCAGAATGTAGTGTCATTGGGTAGGGAAGAGATCACATAAAAGAACACAAAACCCCACCGGATTCCATTATACCTACCCTCCCAAAAAAAAACTGGATATAATCAACATAAGATTGGCCTTATTGTGTAAAGTGTTCCCCACAATATTCCTGCTCAGGAAACGCACTTGGAGCTAGAACTCAGTGGCAGCAGCCAGCAGCACATTGTTACATGAGTGAGAAACATCACCCGTTGACACAAGCTAGCACCAGCTATTCCAAAGTCCCTATGTAATGAGTGGCAATGAGAGCATATATGCAAAAGGCATTACCGGCAACACAGTACTGGCCCCTGCATTAAATTAACTCGTATCAGGACAATCTATCGGGCTGTTAAATAATGCATCTGTTTGTCTGCCTATCTGGCCAGCTGTCCATCTACCCATGTATCCAACTATCCGTTTGACTATCAATCAATCTGCTCTTTATTTCTCTCTCTAGCTGCCTATTTCCTGACTTATTTCTTAATCTGCCTATCTGTCTGTGAGCCTGTTTATCTATCAGTCTATCTGCCTACATAACGTAACTATCTGCCTGTTAATATGTACTTAGCTATCTACCCATCAACATGTCAGACTATCTTTCCCCTATTAACATTACAACCAATCCTGGCATTCCTTACTGACCAATCAGTAAACATGGCAGAGTAGGTGAATAACGCCATCCTTGAAAAGAAAACGACTGGATTGAACTACAAATATAGCATCAGTTTCAAGGAAGAACATAGTGAAGTCAATGAATGCACCAGCAGGAAAAAAACACAGTCTGAAGTCTTTAACAAGGATGGAAATCTTCAAATGTGTCAGCCACACATCAGGAACCTGACTTCAGTGAGGAATGAAGGTTGCGATTAGTTGTGACTTTAGACAGTGAATGATATCCGTGTTTGTCACAGAAAGGTAACTGGCTACCTCGCCTGCAAATTGCCAAATTAAAATGTACAAGCTTTTTTTAGGTTTGCTAAGAAAATAGAAAGCAAGCCAATAAGAGCTATCATTAATTTGTAAAGATGTAAGTAGCTTTGTATGGTTCTCCGATATGGGGTAAGGAAAAGAGTAACCAGCAGCACGTCCAAGAAAACATTTTTCTTCGTAGACTTTTGGCATTGTCAGGTTCGACTCCTGCTTTTATAGCACATAAAGAACTTGGCATTGAGTACCTAGAGGACATCATCCACTGCAATAAACTGATGAAACAGCATAGTATCTGGTCAAAGCATGGCACCAAATCTACCAGGAAGATCATCAAGGACTGCTTGGGTATGGACCATTTTGATACAATGCCCTGGCTTCAGTACATAAATTCTCTATTGCACAAACTAGGGGAAGATTTGAACCCTCTAGAACCTCACACTATCCTGCAATTTAGGAAAAAGAACATCAAATCGATCCTGGTGGCAAAAAGGAATATGTGTAAAGAACACCAAGAAGAAATCAAAACTACAATAGATAGGTACAGTACAGGCCAATATGACCAGGAGATACAAGGCTACCTGGTAGGTGGGAGAAAAACCTATGATAGATTTTTATTGACAATACTACACCTAAATTGATTCATCATTTAGTGGTCTTTCCAAAAACAGATCTGTGTCCCCATCATTTCCCGAGATGCCCTTGTGGTGGAAAGGCTACACAGTCGAGGACTCATTTTATGTTATTTTGTACATTTTGCTGTGATATTAGATCATTCAATGACCCCTTTTCCTGTTGCAAGGCGTTATTTATCATCAGGAGGCCCTCGCATTCTTAAAATCTCTGAGAAATGTTCATATCTGTTGTACTATCCTCATTTATAATAAAATGGATCTTCATATGTTTTTTTCACTGCCGACTTTCTCAGATCCTGCTGGGACCAAGTCCAATCCCAACCCAACAATTTTCCACTTCTCTGTAGTTTTGGATTACCCTTCAGTAATATTAGGACCCAGAGTATCCCAATCTTTGAGTGCCTTAGGCTGGAATGATATGGCTTTTCTAGACCTACTCCTCTCGGTTGCAGTGATTGTTATTTTATAACAATGGAAATCTTTTATCCACATTTAATTTCATACTTGGTGGGCATGCGTCTCATTTTTAAGGGGTGGCCATAATTCACACTCAAAAAGAAGGTCCTTAAATAGATAAATGCATGATTGCAGAAACTGAAGTATTCAAATCGCGTGGGTGTCTGAAGAAATGGGATCGAAAATGGGGCAAATGGGAGGAGCCAAGATGGCGACCGGGATGGCAGCGTAGGCTCCCGGCTCCGTGAACCTCCGCACCCCGCACAGATATCCTGCATGAGATCCTTAGCCTGCGCTAGCTGCCCGTGTTGGTGAACGCGAGCGGCACCCGACCGTGTGACCCCGAGGTTTCTGGCAGCGGTACCGCCGGAGAAATGTCCGTCTGAAGTTTGCGGCCTGTGCAGCCCTGGAGCCGGGACCTCGAGTGGACGCCGTGGCCGGGCGGCAGTGCAACAACAGCGGCCTTCGGTGACTGGGGGGAGTCGGACTGCCGGAGTGGTGTGAATGTCGGCCTGCGTTTCGCCGTGGTCGTTCCTACCACTAAGCGTAGCGGAACGGGTGCGGGCCCGAGGTGGCGACTCCAAGACTCTCCGGTGATTGCCTCAGCCTTCGCCGGTGAGCTGCCCGGACGCCGCCAGTAACTCGCCCCGATTCTCGCGGGCTGCTCCCGGATTTTCGCGGGCACTGGTCCGTGGTGGGGACGACTGTGGCCCGTGACCACACACCGGACACATCATTTGCCTGCCCCCGGAACCCTGTTTCCAGTGACATGGAACCCGAGGCGCTTGGGCCTAAGTCCCGGTCCCGATCTGGGTTGGATCTACCCAGCGGCCAATTTGGTCGGACAGTGTCCACTATCCTGTACACTGGGTTGCAGCAGGATTGGGAGGGTGCGCCTCTGAGGAGCGTAGCGGAGCGAGCGCCGGTAGCTGTACTGGGGTACGGTGACCTTCTCGAGGCCCTCGGTGCCCTTCATTCCACCTTGGTTCACGGCGCCTGGGTGTTGGGGAGCAAGCTCGATGGAGTGACATCAGCGTTGGAACAGTTGACGCCTGCCTATCCCCAGGTACACTGGGACTTCTTACACCGCGCACAAGGGGACAGTGTCGTGGCCGCCCCTGAGAATAGTGCACGCCTGGACTCTCCGGACAGTATATTAACGTGCGATCAGCTGGCTGTGGATCTGGTCTGTTCCGGAGGTTTCGGACCTGAGCGGGAGGTGGTGGCCTTGTCCCGTGCGCGGCCTCCGACGACTCAGGCAACATCCAAGCAACGGTCGCCTACTCTGCCTGATTCCGCCATCCTGGGCCTGGTGTGCAGTGTCAATCCTGGCTCAGCACTGGGAAAGACGACCCTCCATAGAGCTGACTGTGTCGACCTTCAGAGCCCTCTACCCTACTTGGGTGTGTCGCTTCCTGATCTTTATTGGACGCTTTTCTTCCTGGTAACACTGGACATGGCACTGGGACGAAGGGTATGCATGGGTGGGTTTGCAAAGAGTGGCCAAGGATGAGGCTGACCCTTCAGAGACGGTCATCCACTAGGCGGGCGGGCTCGGGCGTTGTGTGCTCTCACGGCATAACTGTTAGTGTACCAAGTGCGTAATGCTCCTTACTTCATTTTGACAGGGTCGATTTCGTGTTCTGTATTGTATGCTTTGCGGGAAAACGTATGGTGCGGGAGGAAGAAGCCGGGGGCGTGTTTTACAGGCCCTCCTCCAGTTTATTAATACTCTCTCTACCCCCCCGCCTGGTGGGGGCTCTTTTCCTACTCTTTTTCTCTGTTTCTTCTATATTTCGGATCTGGTTTAGGGGCGACAGGCACACTGCTGGGGGGGGGGGGCCGTACTCATCTGCAGAGGTGCAGGGTGGGGGGTTGGGGGGGGGATTCTTTAGTCTTTAACCCCTTTTTTCTATGGCCTCTTTTTCTTCTCTTATTCTTCTCTGTCTTTTCCTGGGATCAGCATGGTAGAACTCCTTTGTTGTTAATCACTGCTGTTTCCGGAGTGCTCTAATTTCCGTGGAGTTTCCTGGGTCTTGGGGCAGGGGGGTTGCAGGCGCAAATGGCCGTGTCAATCCGTCACATCCTGAACTTCCTGTTTCAGCGCCATTGCCTAGATAGACTGCTGTTTATTGTTTACTTTCATCATTCTGCCTGCCATTTTTCGCTGCTGGGAAACTGTTTGACGCCTGATCCTTTCATCCTCTTCTATTATAAAATGTAAACCTTTATTATCCTTGTCTCCTATTTGGGCCGTTCAGAGACTGAGAGTATGCTAACGTCGAGATTTTGCACCCCGAGGTGCTGACTGTGATAGACTTGCTTTCTGCTATTCTGACTGCTTAGCGGCCGGCCCCGGGGGTTGTAGGCCCATACGTGTAATTGATTGAAATGTCAATAAAGGTTTTCAAAAAAAAAAAAAAAAAAAAGAAAATAGGGCAAATGGAATGTCTACCGTGGCAAACTGTGTATATCCCCATCAGTCGAGCTGGAAATGCAAAGAAGGGAAGAATGTGATGTTGGGGTATTATGTTTGTAACCATTTTCTCCTTACCTATGATGATGCAGCATTGTACAAGTACTCGAAATGGCAACTGGGAAATGTATGTGACTTTAATGTTAAATTAATAAAAAGATTTATTAAAAAGAAAATAAGAAGGTCCTTCCCACCGATATCCTCTATTATTTGGCGCTCCTTAGATGAATTTGCTTCCTTCCATGGATAATGTAAACATTATAGTCTATACACTTGCCTTTATCATTACTCTACTTATGGGACTTTGCCCTTTCATTACATTCATTGTTGCGTGACTAAGTTGGTTGCTATACCTTGCTACATTCCTTGCCATCTTTAGACATGTTCTCAGATTCTCTCTTGCCTTACTTCAATTAGCTCTATTATAAGGAATTATTAAAGGCACACAACCCTATACCTTATTGTTTTATGGGATTTCTTTATTTATTTTTCTGTGCCACTTATGTCTGTCTTCCTTATTTTCCACATCATGTTGTCCTTTGGCAAGATGATGTACTATTACACATATTTTATTCTATGTACTGTAATACAATGAATTATTTTGTACTATGACTACATAAAATTAAAGAAAATGCCTCTTCACAGGCGAAAATTACTATTTCATTTCGATTGTTTACCCTACGAAGAAAACTGAATAGACTGTAGAGATATGTCAATTCCCTGGAAGGGGCATGGTTGATTTACATTTGATTAATGCTTTTTTCAATAGTAATCTATGGGGCTGATTATGATGACGGTGGGAACCCCACCGACAGCCTATCCGTGGCGGTGCCATTGCAACCATGTAATCTGCCCACCATCTTACCATGGCAGACAGATGGTTGGCGGTCGGTGCCCACCGGTGCATCGGAGGGACATCCAATCCCTACAAGCCAGGCACCACAGTAGGGATTATGATGCCTCTTTCCGCCTGCCTTTTCATGGTGTGTAACCCGCCATGAAAAGGCAGGTGGAAAGGGACTTTGGAGGCCCGTAGCAGGTCTCCCCTTGCCCTGAGCTGTAGGTACATGGCATGGTGCCAGCCACGTAGTGCATGGATATGTAATGTATCCCCTTTATGCATTGCGGTGTGTGCTGCAGCCAGAGCAACGCGCTACAATGCAATGCAATGCAAGTGATAGCCTTTGCGACCACCATCATATTGCCTTGGTCGAGACCGCCGACAGCCTGTCCGGCGATCCCGTTCTTGATAGGGTGGCAGGCAGACCAAAGTCCACCTGCCATCCTAATCAGCCCCTAAGTTTGTTAATGTATATAAATAACCCTTTGGTATAATTTCAACATTTGGAATTTGTCATTTGCACTATTTGCTGACCAGCTCCTGAACCTTGATTGAAATATTTTAAATTCTTAATTTATTTTTTGCTGTTTCTTTTTTGTGGGGGGAATGATATATGCCACTTTATGGATAATACTGATCTTCGTCTCTTTTATGGATTTGAACATAAATCCGAATACAGATTTTGATAATGATGGTGTTTTCAATAATGTAATAAAGAATTCCTTACCCCTGGAAGAGAAATCTGCCCAGTACAAAAATCATATTGTAATTACTTCGTAAAGACATTAATTAATGAGAGAAATAGACTTCAGAAAAGCCCACGACAGAATGCGTTTTTGTTTTTAAAGGAAGGAAAGTTTCCAAAGAATTTGTTGATACACAATGAACTCATAGCAATGGTAACAAACAGAGAAGAGTGGCATGAGGAATGAGAGCAAAGGCAAAGACAAAAAAAGGAAATCCACTCAGAGCTGGAGTGACGATTGCAGACAAATAAATGGGGTTCAGTTGGCCTTCTCAATTCAATGTGCCCTAAGTCTGAAAGTGGACACTATATTAACCCATGGACATATATCTGAAGACTGTTTATATTCATCTAACACGCGCTGAGACCGCCAAAATACTGCCTTCCAAATATCCCACCCCACTTCCAAAAGGGGCCAAAAGTGGAGAGGAGTAATAGAATCCGAGTAGTAAATCCATGACTGTAGTAGTAGGTATTGATATAAAAAAATATATATATATATATATTAAAAATATCAACATATACAAATATTGAAACCAAAATGTTGCCACCTGGAATATTTTATACCCTATAGTTATAATTAAAATGACATAATATTAAATACAAAATATAGTTGAATAAAAATATCTAAACTTAAAGATATGAAAACCCACAAATGAAGATAAATAGAAAGTTTAAACTAACAACATTATTTAGAACAATTATAGAAATATCGAACACCTTAGTGTAGACTCAAAAATAATGCATTTTAAAAATATTAAGTATATTTAATAATACATATTTTTTTACTTCAATAACGTCCAATACTATAATATTAGTCTATAAAGCTACATATATATATTCATCACCAAAATGCCCTGAAGTATTGAAGGGGCACTCAACGACGCTCCCAACCATCCGGTCTCTTCGCCTCACTGCAGCTCGCCTCTCTCCCTGGCCCTCTCGCCCGGCCGTGGTAGGGAGCACCATTTCTCTACAACAGAAAGGCTGTGGAGTGGAACTGGTTTACTCCATACAGCACAGCATTCCCGAATGAAAATAGAGCTCGCCTTGACTTTGCCTATCCTACAAAGGATGTAAATATGCTTTTAAGAGATACAAACCTGGCATTGAACCTATTAAGGTATTCTTTTTTACTCACCTCGAGGGACTACAAGTCCCATCATGCATTAAAGACATTGCACTAAGCAAAGATTGCACTAAGCAAAGCCCATTGGTAAAATTGTTAATAAAAGCCTGCCGGAAATGATCGGAAGTGAGCCTTTAATGCCTGTTTGTCTTGAAGCCCATGAAGAAGAGGCGTGTCAGCCGTGAAACGCGTCGGCACGAAATAAAGAATGGCAAGAGAGAGGCGAGCTACAGCGAGGCAAAGAGACCGGATGGTTGGGAGCGCCGTCGAGTGCCCCTTCAATGCTTCAGGGCATTTTGGTGATGAGTTTTTCTGCATGGCTGCTTGACCGTGGAAGGGAGCACCATTTCACTACAACAGAAAGGCTGTGGAGTGGAATTGGTTTACTCCGTACAGCACAGCATTCCCTAATGAAAATAGAGCCCGCTTTGACTTTGCCTATCCTACAAAGGATGTAAATATGCTTTTAAGAGATACAAACCTGGCATTGAACCTATTAAGGTATTCTTTTTTACTCACCTCGAGGGACTACAAGTCCCATCATGCATTAAAGACATTGCACTAAGCAAAGATTGCACTAAGCAAAGCCCATTGGTAAAATTGTTAATAAAAGCCTGCCGGAAATGATCGGAAGTGAGCCTTTAATGCCTGTTTGTCTTGAAGCCCATGAAGAAGAGGCGTGTCAGCCGTGAAACGCGTCGGCACGAAATAAAGAATGGCAAGAGAGAGGCGAGCTACAGCGAGGCAAAGAGACCGGATGGTTGGGAGCGCCGTCGAGTGCCCCTTCAATGCTTCAGGGCATTTTGGTGATGAGTTTTTCTGCATGGCTGCTTGACCGTGGAAGGGAGCACCATTTCACTACAACAGAAAGGCTGTGGAGTGGAATTGGTTTACTCCGTACAGCACAGCATTCCCTAATGAAAATAGAGCCCGCTTTGACTTTGCCTATCCTACAAAGGATGTAAATATGCTTTTAAGAGATACAAACCTGGCATTGAACCTACTAAGATCTTCATTTGTACTCACCTCGAGAGACTACAAGTCCCATCATACATTAAAGACATTGCACTATGGAAATGTTGCACTAAGCAAAGCCTATTGGTGAAATTGTTAATAAAAGCATGCCGGAAATGATCGTAAGTGAGCCTGCAATGCCTGTTTGTCTTGCAGCCCATGAAGAAGAGGCGTGTCTGACTCGAAACGCGTCGGTATGAAATAAAGAATGGCAAGAGAGAGGCGAGCTGCAGCGAGGCAAAGAGACCGGACGTATGGGAGAGCCGTCGAGTGCCCCTTCAATGCTTCTAGGCATTTTGGTGATGAATTTTTCTGCACGGCTGCCCGGCCTTGGAAGGGAGCACCATTTCGCTACAACAGAAAGGCTGTGGAGTGGAACTGGTTTACTCCGTACAGCACAGCATTCCCGAATGAAAATAGAGTCCGCCTTGACTTTGCCTATCCTACAAAGGATGTAAATATGTTTTAAGAGATACAAACCTGGCATTGAACTTATTAAGGTATTCATTTGTATTCACCTCGAGGGACTACAAGTCCCATCATGCATTAAAGACATTGCACTAAGCAAAGATTGCACTAAGCAAAGCCCATTGGTAAAATTGTTAATAAAAGCCTGCCGCAAATGATCGGAAGTGAGCCTTTAATGCCTGTTTGTCTTGCAGCCCATGAAGAAGAGGCGTGTCAGCCGCGAAACGCGTCGGCATTAAATAAAGAATGGCAAGAGAGAGGCGAGCTGCACCGAGGCAAAGAGACCGGATGGTTGGGAGTACCGTCGAGTGCCCCTTCAATGTTTCAGGTCATTTTGGTGATGAATTTTTCTGCACGGCTGCTCAGCCGTGGAAGGGAGTACCATTTCGCTACAACAGAAAGGCTGTGGAGTGGAACTGGTTTAGTCCGTACAGCACAGCATTCCCTAATGAAAATAGAGCCCGCTTTGACTTTGCCTATCCTACAAAGGATGTAAATATGCTTTTCGGAGATACAAACCTGGCATTGAACCTACTAAGGTATTCATTTGTAGTCACCTCGAGGGACTACAAGTCCCATCATGCATTAAAGACATTGCACTAAGGAAATATTGCACTAAGCAAAGCCCACTGGTGAAATTGTTAATAAAAGCATGCCGGAAATGATCGGATGGGAGCCTTCAATGCCTGTTTGTCTTGCAGCCCATGAAGAAGAGGCGTGTATGCCTCAAAACGGGTCAGCATGAAATAAAGAATGGCAAGAGAGAGGCGAGCTGCAGCGAGGCAAAGAGACCGGATGGTTGGGAGCGCCGTTGAGTGCCCCTTCAATGCTTCATGGCATTTTGGCGATGAATTTTTCTGCACAGCTGCCCGGTCGTGGAAGGGAGCACCATTTTGCTACAACAGAAAGGATGTGGAGTGGAACTGGTTTACTCCGTACAGCACAGCATTCCCGAATGGCTGGAGCCGGCCGTGGGGGGGGTGGTCCCCAGGGCAATGTAGGGATCCACGAGGGGGTCACAATGTGGTGGTCCTCAGGGCTGCGGGGGCCACACGGCCCCCATATGTAATTTAAAAGACTTGCCCGGGGAGGTGGCGGTCCCTGAGGCTTCTTGGGGATGATGGAGCCCCCCGCGCATTAGTATTCAATTTAGCCTCAAGAAGGTGGCGGTCCCCCGCATTCGTCATAATTAGCCCTGGGGAGGTGGCGGTCCCTAGGGCTGTGCAGGGAGGCCAGGGCTCCCCACACAATGATATTTAATTTAGCCCTGGGGAGGTGGTGGTCCCTGGGGCTGCGCGGAGGCGATAAGGACCTTGCCTCATTAATATAATTTATTAGCCCCGGGGAGGTGGCAGTTCCCGGGGGCTGCGGGGGTGCCGAGCGTGCCCTCCGCGTTTTTATTGTTTACAGCCCTGGGGAGGTGGCGGTCCCCGGGCTTTTCATAAGCCCAAGAGGGAGGGCCCATGAGCCCACCCGGGGGCTCTAAAAAAAGACACGCAGAAGTCTGCATGTGTTGGGTTTTTTTCTATTTCGCCACGGATTCATGGATCCACAATGAGTCTGCGGCAAACTTTTAAAAATTTAGAAAAACACCAGGGTCCCTGAGGGACTCCCCACCATATCTGGGGGCCAGGGTATTCCTATCCTGCTTCCTTTTCTTTATTTTTTACATTTTGTCTGAAACTCAGCTTCAAGCCGAGTCATAAGATGGCTCCCAACACTTTGTGGTTGAAGTGTTGGCAGCAAATAACATTTTAGTAGGATCCACGAGTCGACTGCAAGGGCTCGCGTCCCCAGATATCTCAATTTTTTTAAGTTACATATCTCAAAAAATACTGAACGGATTTACACCAAATCACAAAAAGCACGCTTTCTGGGCCAACATATTGCTACAACAGAAAGGATGTGGAGTGGAACTGGTTTACTCCGTACAGCACAGCATTCCCGAATGGCTGGAGCCGGCCGTGGGGGGGGTGGTTCCCAGGGCAATGTAGGGATCCACGAGGGGGTCACAATGTGGTGGTCCTCAGGGCTGCGGGGGCCACACGGCCCCCATATGTAATTTAAAAGACTTGCCCGGGGAGGTGGCGGTCCCTGAGGCTTCTTGGGGATGATGGAGCCCCCCGCGCATTAGTATTCAATTTAGCCTCAAGAAGGTGGCGGTCCCCCGCATTCGTCATAATTAGCCCTGGGGAGGTGGCGGTCCCTAGGGCTGTGCAGGGAGGCCAGGGCTCCCCACACAATGATATTTAATATAGCCCTGGGGAGGTGATGGTCCCTGGGGCTGCGCAGAGGTGATAAGGACCTTGCCTCATTAATATAATTTATTAGCCCCGGGGAGGTGGCAGTTCCCGGGGGCTGCGGGGGTGCCGAGCGTGCCCTCCGTGTTTTTATTGTTTACAGCCCTGGGGAGGTGGCGGTCCCCGGGCTTTTCATAAGCCCAAGAGGGAGGGCCCATGAGCCCACCCGGGGGCTCTAAAAAAAGACACACAGAAGTCTGCATGTGTTGGGTTTTTTTCTATTTCGCCACGGATTCATGGATCCACAATGAGTCTGCGGCAAACTTTTAAAAATTTAGAAAAACACCAGGGTCCCTGAGGGACTCCCCACCATATCTGGGGGCCAGGGTATTCCTATCCTGCTTCCTTTTCTTTATTTTTTACATTTTGTCTGAAACTCAGCTTCAAGCCGAGTCATAAGAAGGCTCCCAACACTTTGTGGTTGAAGTGTTGGCAGCAAATAACATTTTAGTAGGATCCACGAGTCGACTGCAAGGGCTCGCGTCCCCAGATATCTCAATTTTTTTAAGTTACATATCTCAAAAAATACTGAACGGATTTACACCAAATCACAAAAAGCACGCTTTCTGGGCCAACATATAGCTTACTGCCAAATTTGGTGTGTTTCCGTTCAGCAGTGCGAACTGTGTTCGTGTTCAAAAATAGAAAAATGCAATAGACGTAGCATGGGGAAAACACGTTTTGGGACCCCTCTTTTTTCTCAGCCGCCGCTTGACGGATTGCCCCGAACCTTTCAACACATCAGCTGAACTAAAAGGGGGAAGTTTTGTGAAAAATTTCATGAAGCTTTGTCAAGCGTCGCCAAGCTATTGGCAAAACAAAAAATGCTTTTCCTATGGAGACTTTGGTCCTAACTATAACTACCTACTGGCAATAGCCAGTAGGTAATATATATATATAGTATGTATGTATATATATATATATATAATTATCCCCAACAGATGCCCGTGAACTGTACATCAATACTTAGCTCTGAGTCGTAAAAACACTCTTTCCTACATCAATCCTCTACACAGTCCTGAGCTCTACAAACTCCTTGCTATCACTATTCAATACTCATCCCTTCCCCTCCAAACTAATTCTTAAAACAGTGCAATAACCATCACTGTGCCCTAAAAACATATCAGTAACCTGGGCAATATTCATCCCTTAACCCTAAAAACAAATTAGTAAATCCGTGCAACACCCATCTATGCACCCTTAAAACTAATCAGTAACCTGGTGCAAAACCCTTCCCTGCATCCTAAAAACTAATCAGTAACCCGGTGCAACACCCATTCCTGCATCCTAAAAACATATCAGTTACCCAGTGCAACACCTATACATTTGCCCTTAAAACAAATCAGTAACCCTGAGCACACCTCCCCCAGTGTCCATAAAAATGAATCAGTAATCCAGTCCAATACTCATACTAGTGCCCCAAAAACTAATCAGTAACCCGGATCAATACCTATTCCAGGACCCTAAAATCCAATCATTAAACCTGTATAACACCCAAACTAGTGCCCTAAAGACTAATCAGTAAACAGGTGCAAAGCATAATAACTAAACAGTAACACAGTGCAATATCCACACTGTGCCCTAAAAACTAATCAGTAAACTCATCCCTGTACTCTAAAAATGTATGTTAAAACAATGCAACCAGCATCAATCAACACCCACAAAAACCTAATAAACAGAACAACAAATAACATTTTAAGATTTGAAAAAATATATATAAAAATTTACATTTATTTGTAAAGCACTTTAATACACTACCCAAAATGACGTAAAACCTATAACCCAACGAAAGAATAACATATAAAAAAGTAATAGAAACATAAACTAAATTAAATTTATGAAAACAAAATAAAAAATTGTAATTACAAAGAAAAATTAAAATGACTACTCACCAACACCCTTATAAAATTGAGAAACCCAAACTATAAATAATGTAATAACATTTTTAAATTATAAAATTCCAAAAATTATTTATAAAATTTTAAAAACAAAAATTGATAAATTACACACCCAAACCACCAAAATAATCAATAACCTCAAAAATAAATACCTATAAATAATTTAACATAACTAATAAAACTAAAAAAATAACATTTCTAAAAAAAATTTTTTTTAAATATGCAGTAACCACCCAAAAACCCAATCACTTAGTAACATACTTAAATGTGTATATTTTGAAAAAAATACAAATAAAATGTTACAAATTCAATTGAATAAACTACCCATCCAAACTCCAAAACACCCACAATCCAAAGTATAAAAAAACAAAAATAAGGGCCTTATTATGATGCCGCCCAGATACGCGCCCGACTGACATAGTTTCCAAATGGAAACCACCCGATTAGTAGTCGGAGGTTCACATCCACAAACATAGTAACACACTCACACCAAATGTACACCACACACAACCCTATGCACAAATCAATGTACCAGCATACACTACAAAACCAACAAAACCACATCTATACACCCTTCTATCCCAACTACCACATATTTCCACCATCACCTACAAACAGTACACAACTCTATCCTATACCACTAACCAATCCACTCATCACTAACACAACGCCTTTCAACACCATACATAACTACATCCCATCCAGATACACACTCCCTGCTCTAATTACTCCTAACAGACCACTTTCTATCACTAACAAACATATAACCAGCCCTCCGTCATTTGACCAACAAACACCCTCCTCTTCCTTCTACCATAATAACACTAATGCACAACACATACACTGCACCACACTTTTTAACTCTTGCAACAAACCAGTCTAAGACAAACACTCTTACCTCTCCTTCATTCCTTCCTACAACCCCCTCTACCTTACAACCTCCTCTCACAAACAATACTATACAAACAAATCCATTGCATGAAACAACTACACCAGCACTCCTTTTCACTACTCCTCAAAAACAAAACATATCACACACACCACCACAACAAGATCTTCAAAGCGCAACACCTCATAATACTTACCATCCCAAAATACAAACATACACCCACCTTTCAAACCACACAAAGGAACAAACTCCAATGTCAAGCTTTCTCTCTTCCACCACACCTAACACAGATACAGCCACACAGCAACTCTCTTCCAAACGCCTCTCATCCATTGGACAATTTAGAACATTACTACATAAACCACATACAGCACCACCACCTGACTCATACACCTTCCGCCCTAAACACACGCAAACAATATAAGCAACGTGCCACACCTTACAACTTTGCTTCTCCATGTCTACTGCAAAACAATGTCACACCACGAAAACAACACAGCACACCACTCACTCTCAAACACCATCTCCACCACATACACATGCAGACCCATCAAAATGCCTTCTTAGCATGCTGGATGAGAAACATGATACAGAACAGATACACGATTGCTATCCTAATACAGCTAATACCAGCACTAAAAACACACCGGCTACAAACCCACACACTACTGATCACTTTTCTACAAAACAAAGTCTCACTATCACCAAAACCCATTCTCTAAACTGTCTACTAATAAATGCTCGATCCCTCGCTAAAAACAAACATCACACCTACGACCTTCTCACCGGTGCAAAACCAGACATACTATTCATAACTGAATCATGGTTGGGAGATGATATGGCTCCAGTCCTGCATGAAGCCGTTCCTCTAGGCCATGGGTACCCGCAAACATTTCCCCGGGGGCCACAAAGTACTGTCTGTGGCTCCCCGTGGGCCGCACCGATTCTAGCAGGGGAGGGTCGGGGTGTTGAAAGGTGGGCGTAGGGGGACGCAAAGCAGATGTATGATAAAGATAAGTTGTCTAGAAAACATGCTTTGCTTCTTTACCTTTAGTTTAGTTAACATGCAAATAAAGTATGTCTGTTTCACATCTTCCTGAATGTTCCCGCACTGCCAAGTGAACAACAGGCCAGTGTTGCTGTTCACCAGGGGGCCTCAATTAAAGCTCAGGAGGGCCGCATGCGGCCCCCGGGCCATACTTTGAAAATCCCTGCGTGACTGGGCTATCAAACGATCACCCAAAATCGTATAGGCAAAAAAGGAGATGGTCTAGCTGTTGTGTTCAGGCAAACATTACATATCACTATAGTTGACGACATCACCATAAAGAATTGTGAGGCCCTTCTCACCAGATGCAATCCTACACCGTCTTCCTCCTGTAACTTCCTGCTCCTTTACAGACCTCCACCTAGCAAAGCGACATTCCCAGACGCACTTCTAGACGCAGTTTCAAACCTGATAACAATACACTCCAACCTATGTGTTCTGGGTGACCTCAACGTTTGGTTTGACAAACCCAATATGACCCATCCAAAAATAATAATAACTGGCCTAGATGCACTGAACCTGCATCAGATCGTCCACAAACCCACACATCGCTGGACATATCCTAGATATAATTTTTGCTAATACTGAACTAGATACCCTTCAAACGATAACTCCAGTCACATGGTCAGACCACCACTTGCTTGCTTTCCAACATAAAACAACACTAGGCGACTCACCTAAAACTACCCCACATCCATCCACCTATCAGCCGTGGAACAAACTCAATTTGGAACATTTAGAAACACAACTAGCATCCAGTACAAATCTGGAAACAATAAATGTTGTTCAAAAACTATATAAGTGGCTACAGGAAGCTTTTGACATCCTGATACCACTCAAAACCACACGACAGAACAAAAGAAAAAAAGCGCCTTGGAGAAACATAGAGATAAAAGACATAAAACAACAAATTAGAACACTGCAACGTACCTGGCTCAAAGCAAGTGGCAAACAAGACAAACTCCACCTACAGAAAATTAACTGATTATACAAGTCAGCTATCAAAAAAGCTAAGAAAAGGTACTATTGAGACAGAATTCAAAATGCTAAATGTGCAAATAAAGAATTCTATAAAATACTCAATGAATTTTGCAAACCAAATTGCCTAGAAGAAGCTCATCCTGTTACTCAAGATTTCACAGACAAACTGCCAAGTCATTACACTGACAAATTAGACACATTGGACTCATACTTAAAACAGAAACAAAGCACCAGCAATAACCCTTGAACAAAACAACAATCCAAGAATACCCTAACCCAGCCTCTCCGTTCCTTCCAGCACATATCACACGATGAATTTATGGACCTGGTCAAAGCAAGCAGGCCTGCCGGCAGCCCTTCTGACCCGTGTCAACCACAAACTTTCAAGACAATTCTTTTAACAACCTCTGCTGCCACTCCAGTAAGAAGAATCATCAACGATTCCTTAACTACCAGAATATTTCCAGAAGAACTCAAAAAGTCACACATACACCCTTTACTAAAGAAAACAAACTTGGACCCGCTGAACCCTGACAACTACAGACCCATTACAAAGGGACCTTTCCTGGGCAAACTGATAGAAAGAGCAGCGTTCGCCCAGATGTCACAATTCAATGAAGAGAATGACATACTTTCAGACTTCCAAACAGGATTCCGTCCGGGAAGAAACACTGAATCTGCCCTCCTTGCCATCTGCGATGACCTGAAGAATACAGTAGATCGCAACGGGGTTGCTGAGCTACTCCTCTTGGACCTCGCAGCTGCCTTTGACACGGTTGACCATGACACTTTAAAACAAAGACTCTATGAAGCCGGCATAGAGGGGACAGCGCTAGACTGGATCGTGTCCTACCTTCGAAACAGAACTAATGCCATCCATACCCCACCTTTCTCGTCCAAACCGTACTCCACAAAAGCAGGGGTCCCTCAAGTCTCAATCATCTCGCCCATGCTTTTCAACATCTATGCTTTTCAACATCTACATGAAGTCATTACTTGTACTGATCAATCAATTTCACCTCACATGCTATAACTATGCAGATGACATGCAAATACTCCTTCAACTGAAATGCCCCAAAGACATTGGAAAATCCCCAATTTTCAGTTGTCCCAGAGACAGAATTCAAAATGCTAAATGTGCAAATAAAGAATTCTATAAAATACTCAATGAATTTTGCAAACCAAATTGCCTAGAAGAAGCTCATCCTGTTACTCAAGATTTCACAGACAAACTGCCAAGTCATTACACTGACAAATTAGACACATTGGACTCATACTTAAAACAGAAACAAAGCACCAGCAATAACCCTTGTACAAAACAACAATCCAAGAATACTCTAACCCAGCCTCTCCGTTCCTTCCAGCACATATCACACGATGAATTTATGGACCTGGTCAAAGCAGGCAGGCCTGCCGGCAGCCCTTCTGACCCGTGTCAACCACAAACTTTCAAGACAATTCTTTTAACAACCTCTGCTGCCACTCCAGTAAGAAGAATCATCAACGATTCCTTAACTACCAGAATATTTCCAGAAGAACTCAAAAAGTCACACATACACCCTTTACTAAAGAAAACAAACTTGGACCCGCTGAACCCTGACAACTACAGACCCATTACAAAGGGACCTTTCCTGGGCAAACTGATAGAAAGAGCAGCGTTCGCCCAGATGTCACAATTCAATGAGGAGAATGACATACTTTCAGACTTTCAAACAGGATTCCGTCCGGGAAGAAACACTGAATCTGCCCTCCTTGCCATCTGCGATGACCTGAAGAATACAGTAGATCGCAACGGGGTTGCTGAGCTACTCCTCTTGGACCTCGCAGCTGCCTTTGACACGGTTGACCATGACACTTTAAAACAAAGACTCTATGAAGCCGGCATAGAGGGGACAGCGCTAGACTGGATCGTGTCCTACCTTCGAAACAGAACTAATGCCATCCATACCCCACCTTTCTCGTCCAAACCGTACTCCACAAAAGCAGGGGTCCCTCAAGTCTCAATCATCTCGCCCATGCTTTTCAACATCTATGCTTTTCAACATCTACATGAAGTCATTACTTGTACTGATCAATCAATTTCACCTCACATGCTATAACTATGCAGATGACATGCAAATACTCCTTCAACTGAAATGCCCCAAAGACATTGGAAAATCCCCAATTTTCAGTTGTCCCAGAGCCGTGGATCAGTCAATGACTTGGAGCCATCTCAAATTGAAAGCTTCCAAAACGGAAATACTCATGTGTGGCGATTGGAAACATTATGACCCGCTTGCCGCCTGGCCTGATGAACTGGGATCAACGCCTATAGTATTGAAGGAAGTAAGAAACCTCAGAATGACCATGGACACCAAACTATTGATGAATGCCCTAGTGCACAAACGAGCTAGATCAAGATTTGTCACTATAAAATGCTGTGACGAATTTTCCCTCATTTGGTATTTCCACACAAGATCCAAGCTACCATGTCCCTTGTTCTGTCCAAACTCGATTACGCCAATAGCCTCTACCACCTATCACCTTTAAAAACCATGAAAAGACTAAAACGGATTCAGAACTTGGCTGTCAGACTACTCTTGCATATCAAATCGTGAGACCACATCTCACCTGCCTTGAAAGCCCTGCATTGGTTACCAGTTGCCAGAAGATCCACATTCAAGCTGCTTTGTATCACCCACAAAGCAATACATAGAATCGGATCACTCGTCATCTATTTATTTATTTATTTAAGTGTTTTATAGTGCGCGAACTTGACCCGAAAGGGTATCAGAGCGCTTTACAAGGTTTACAGAAGAGAACAAACAAAAAGACTTATATGTACAGGAGTATACAAAACGATTGGAGAGGGGCAGTGGTGCTGGACCCATAGGGAGTAGAGGGAACATAAGTGGATGGGTATGTTTACAGTTAGAATCCGTAAAAACCCCACTGAATCTTGGTGGAGTGAATAGGTGATCTGCGGCAAAGGCAGTAGTCTTAGATTAGTTAGGCACACTGTAGTGGTTGACGGCAGAGATTAGATGAGGAATTTACCCATGAGGAAAGATTTGGCCTCCTTTTTGAAGCATGCCAAAGAAGGGATTCTTCTGATGGCGGGTGGGAGAGAGTTCCTAATTCTTGGTGCGGCCCCGGAGAAGGCCCGATTGTATGTTTCTTTCTTCCGGAAATGGGCAGGTTGGAGCAAGAGGTCTCTGGCGGACCGAGAGTTCCTGCTTCTTCCAGATACCACTAGTTTCTGTGCCAGAGAAGCAGGGGAGTTTGCGTATAGAGCCTTGTGTGTGATGCATGCCAGCTTCAGCTGTATTCTAGCCTCAAGGGAGAGCCAGTTCAAAGCTTTCAGAAGTGGAGAGATGTGGTTGAATTTCCTGGTGCCAGTAAGTAGCCTAGCGGCCGCGTTAAAGAAGGCTTTTAAGGGTGCCAGGGAGATCTTGGGTAAACCGGAGAGGGTGGAACAGCCATATTCCAGCCTAGAGATGACTAGTGCTTGGACTGCCATTTTTATCGGGAATAAAATCACTAAACACATTCAACAAAGGAACCTCCGTTCTAAAGGGGCACCTTGCCTCAAAATCCCAAGATACAAGAAAAAAAAACCTGGGTAGCACACCCTTCTCTGTTCAATCAGCCAAACTATGGAACTCTTTAACCCCCAACCTAAGATCCACTGACAGCCACCTTATCTTCAGAAAACTACTCAAGAATTGGCTCTTCCTCACATAAGCACCATACGCAAACAGAAATTTACAGCATATGCCTCTGTATATAATCATTTATTTTCACAATAGGTATGTACCTATCTTTGTGTATTGCTTTGTATTAACATGTAGAATAATTATGTTGTTTATCTGGTGCATCTTTGGTCTACATGTACTTGCTTCCATTGTGCATGTATGTACCTTCCATGTACTTGGATCTGTGTGTTTGTTACTTTTCTCCTGAAAAAGCATATCCAATGCACTACCCTATTTCTCAGCCTTTACCTATATCAATATCTTTATTCTACATATACTTACCTCCTTTATGCATCTATATACTTTCAATGTACTTATGGATCTATATATTTATCACTTTCTTCTAATTTAGCATTTCCAATGCACTACCCTATTTCTCACCCTATACATCTATCAATATATCCTCTACATCCCCTCTCTCGTTTATCCCAAACCCATACCACGACTATGATCCACAAAATAACCCTTTTAGACTCTCCTCTACTCTACCACTCCTTGCATCATCTGACACCTCTTTTTACTATACTGATTCCCCAAAACAAACCTTTCTAAACTCTTCCCTCTGACTTTCCCCTCCACCACCCCTTTTTACTCATCCAATAGCCTCCTCCTACTGCTATAACCGCAAAAAAAATAATTATATATATATATATATATATATATATATATATATATATATATATATATATATATATATTCACTGAAAAAACCATAGGTTTCACACACGTTATAGTTAGGAATTAGCATTTAAAAAACCTTGCAAATTCACTGAAAAAACCATAGGTTTCACACATGTTATAGTTAGCTGGACATTTCACTCGTAAAAAACCATTGAAATTCCCCCGTTATAGTTAGTTCAGCTAACTATAACTCGCGCGACCGCAATCCACTGCTGATGACGTCACATATTACATCACTCATGACATGGTCAGTGACATCACTCATGACATCACTGATGACATCTCCAATGACTATAACTATAACGGGGGAATTTCAATGGTTTTGTACGAGTGAAAAGTCCAGCTAACTAGAACGCCCCTGAAACCTATGGGTTTTTCCGTGAATTTCCAAGGTTTTTTAAATGCTAATTGCTAACAATACACTGCCTGAAACCTATGTTTTTTTCTGTAAATTTCAAAGGTTTTTTAAATGCTAATTTCGAACTATGTGACGTCATCAGCAGTGGATTGCGGTCGCGCGAGTTATAGTTAGCTGAACTAACTATAACGGGGGAATTTCAATGGTTTTTTACGAGTGAAATGTCCAGCTAACTATAACATGTGTGAAACCTATGGTTTTTTCAGTGAATTTGCAAGGTTTTTTAAATGCTAATTCCTAACTATAACGTGTGTGAAACCTATGGTTTTTTCAGTGAATTTGCAAGGTTTTTAAAATGCTAATTCCTAAGTGTGAAACCTATATCTTCCATAAACTTATAAACATTATAAACAAGATTTTCACGGTGCGCGCACCGTGCGCGCACCGTCTCCGTGTGCGCATGTGTGCGTGCTCCGTGTGCGCATGCGTAGTGCTCCGTGTGCGCATGCGTGCGTGCTCCGTTCGTGCTCCGTGCGCGTGTGCTCCGTACACGCATGCGCGCGTGCTCCATGCGCGCATGTGAGCGTGCTCCGTGCACGCACGGTGCGCGCATGGCAAGTCATCTGATTACGAAACAACACTTTTCATTGGTTCAAAGTAGTTTCAGTTCCAGAATCTTCCAACACCACACCCACTCCCCTCATTAATACTTCTTACTTCCTGGGAGAAGGAGCTGAACAGCTTTTCCTGCACCTGAAATGGCAGAACAGGAGACTTCTTCAGGGAGTGAGGAGGAGACCTTTGTGCCCCCAAGGCAGAGGAAACAACAGGACTCATTTATTTGGCAATTTTTTACTTTTCCAGAGAGTCAGAAGAAGGTGAATGCTCCTAAAGTCACCTGCACTGTTTGTGGAGTGGTCTTATCTAGAGGAGACCCTAAAAAAAAATACTCCTTTAGTATTTACTCCATGATAAGGCACTTTAAAGCAGTGCATCCTGTGGCTTATGCTCGGGCTGAAAGAGACAACCCTCCAACAGCTCAGCCGAGGACATCATCTGCAGCCGCAGCTCAGCCGAGCACATCATCTGTAGCCGCAGCTTCACCTGCTTCTAGACCTCTGGATATGCACCCTCTGTTCACGAAGGTGCATATACGGTGCAATGTGTGCAATGCTGTTCTCTGTTATGGTGAGAGCAGCATTAACCTAATAGAGAACAAGGTACAGCAGCACACATGCTCCACCCCCTAATTTTTTTCCTTTTTTTTTTTTGTTCCTGGTGAAGTTTTTCATTTTTAATTTTTTTTTTTGCTGCATTTTTTTTTTTTTGCTGCTCGACAAAAAACAACAGTTCTTTTCAGAACTCACTTCACTTCTCCAAGAAGATCTATATTCCTAATATACTGTGTTGTAATTTTTTTAATGAATTTTTTGCCACCCTGCGCGCACGCTGCGATTTTTTGAAAAAAAATAAAATGTTTTTTTCACCCTTCGGGGTCCTTCAGGGACCCCCTGACAAAGGCTAGGGGGTCAGGAACTCTCTACCCTTCCCCCTTTTCACGTTCTCCACCTTTCTTTTTCACTGCGACACAGGAAATGGCGTCCGACACTTCCTGATTTCGACCGATTCGAATGTTGACTGACATCTAACCACCAATCAGAATTACGCTTGCGCACGGCACCGTGCGCGCACGGTGCGCGCATATAGATATTTATGTACTTTTAACTGCAATTTTCTCAGGTACTACTGAACAGATAGACACCATATATGCAAAAGACACATGCCTGACCTGAGGACTACCTCTTTGCCAAATTTCAAGTAATTCTGTTCAGGCGTTCGGGCTGTACCTTCGACTAAAGGTCCTATGGGAAAATGCATGGGGAAAACGCGTTTTGGGACCCCCCTTTTTTCTCAGCCCCTGCTTGACGAATCACCCCGAGACTTTTAGGGTAGGAGCTGAGCGGAGCGCCCCATTAGTTTTGAAAATTTCGCGAGGATTCGCCAACCGGCGCCAAAGTTATTCAAAATAGAATTTTCAGATTTCCTATGGAAACTCGGTCCTAACTATAACTATCTACTGGCGACCGCAAGTAGATAATATATATATATCCCTCCACTATCTTTTTCAATCAAAATAACAGACTAACATGTTCACTTCTCACATTTCATATTCCACTATACTAATTCACCACTAATCCTTTATGGGTTCCAGAGTAGCGAGTAGAGAAGATATTCTGACTTTGTTATTAAAGGTGCACACCTAAATCCATGAATATGGAAGGCACTAGTGGTCTACCAAAGTACCAGAGTCATACATCAAGTGTTTAAAAAATTGGTTCCTCCAAAACTTCCTCAGACTCTCAAGAGGTTGAAAAGCCACTGAGGACCAGTGGTCGAAGTGGGCAGGATCAGCAGGCGCAGGGCGTCCCCCTACTTTTTTAATTTAATAGAATCTGTTCTCCTACTTTTTTTATTGTAAAAATGCGTCCCAGGATGGCAGAAATAGCCAAGGCCTATAGATAAGGCTCCACATTCAAGGTCGTTTGGAGCAGGTGGGTGGTCAGAGAAGTAAAAGGACTCTGTTGCATCCTTCTTGCCCATAGAAGACATTAACAATGGGGGGCGGAGCTAGCCGGCGGCTATGGCGGACGTGTAAACGCGGAGCTCCCGCTCTAAGCCCCTAAATATCCGACCAAAGTATCCTGAGCAGCGGCGCTGAACAGATAGCTGGCGAGGGGGTTCCCTCCGGTGCTGGGCTGTGTCACCCCGGAGGCCCGGCGACAGCGAGCGAGGCCCGGAGAGCTGATAACGGCGGGCGCTGTGCGGGGGAGCGGACTGGGCCGTGATCCCCGGGCTTTCCTGTGGCTCTCCCCGTCGTGCGTCACGCGACGTGCGGCCGACTTGCAGGGGGAGGACCCGACCGTCCCGGTCCGCCTGCTGAGAGTCCGGGAGACGTCGGAGTGGCGGAGACAGGTGCATCGGACACACGAGCGGAGGGTTGCGGACCCGTGAGGGGTACGGAGAGGCAGTTGTGGTGTCTCCCCCCCCCTCCCCTCCCCCCCCGGCTGGATTGCTGCCTGGGCCGCGTGGAGCCCTGGTCACCCCTGGTGCTTTGGACCCGGAGACTCCCCCGAGACACCTTTGCTTCGGACGGCGGGGGAGACAGGCGAGCTGGTGTGGATCGCCCTCCCCCCCCCCCTCTGGCTGCCCCGGGGAGCGGCGCAGGCCGAGGGGCACCTGCGAGACGGGAGGTGGCGGGGAAGCGCATTGGAGCCGTAACTGGGTGCCTGGGAGACGAGGGCACTAGCAGGCTGCCCGGGTGTTGGCGCTCTCCCCCCCCCCCCCCTGCACCATAGGCGATGACCCAGGCCCGCGGAGTCTACAGAGAGATTGCCGCTCTCCCTTGCTCCGATCTGTGTTTTGTCGCTGCGGCGCCCTCCATTGCTATCCCCTGCTGGACGGGAGCCTGACATCTGTGCTGTGGACGGACCGGTGGGCGAAGGCGACGGCCCGGAGGACTCGACCGCGTGACCTGTGCTGTGGCCTGGCTGTGTGTGCTGGAGGGGCCACTGGGGCTGTCGTGCAGAGGGGAGCGGTCTGCTGCCGCGGCACTTGGGGGTGTAGCCTTCGTGAATAGCAGTCACTAGCCGCTGCCCCTGGGGTGCCCTCCCTGTCCTGGATAGCGACGGAGCATGTGGAGGAGCGCGGAATAACTGACTCGGGTAGGGAGCACCCCACCCTCGCTCGGGCCTGTGGTGGCGACCGGACACTGGGAGTGGCGCAGGCTGATCTGCGAGCAGTCTGGTGACTGTGGCCGGGGAGAGGCCAGAGAGTGGAACTGTGACTCGGGGTGGTCGGCGCCCCGGACATCTGCGAGGCGTGGTGGGGGTGACCTGCAGCGCGGCCCCCCTTGGATCAGGACTTTGCCCCGGAGTTGCGGACGCACGCCGGCCGCTGACCCTCAGCGTAGCCATGGGCAAAAGCGATAAGTCCCAGCCCAAACTGTCTTTTGACCCCCGTAAGCCGAAGGGGCCCGACGACGGCGCGGCCTCCAGCTGGAGCGACTGCGGAGAGCTCTATGTGCGCTGACATCAAGGCAATGCTGGCGGCAATGGAAAAAGGGCTGCAGGGCAGTCTGACCGCGATAGACACCAAGCTCGATGCGCTCACATACCGCATGGACCGCATGTCGGAATGAGTGGATAAGAATGCTGAGCGGCTGGATGCGTCCGAACAGAGAATAACACAGGTGGAGGAGGCACAGACGGCATGGGACTCGGACCGCAGGCAATTCAGTAAACTGCTGCAGGTCATTCAGGACAAGTCCGAAGATTTGGAGGCCCGTTCGAGGAGGTCGAACGTCCGCATCACCGGTGTGGCGGAATCGACGCACACCGGGCGAATGGAACCCTTCGTTGAAAAACTGCTGCGGGCACTGCTGGGAGAGGACGTGTTCTCCCCCATGTTTGTTGTTGAGAGAGCCCATCGTTCGTTGGGCCCTCGCCCCAAGCCTGGGGCGCCTGCAAGACCCATAATAGCAAAACTACTGAATTATAGGGACAGAGACACAGCCCTGCGGGTGGCAAGGGAAAAGGGGAAGCTGCAATATGAAGGGATGGATATCTCCATCTACCCCGACTTCACGGCGAAGGTCCAGGAGGAGCGCAGGCAGTTTGCACCCTACAAAAAACAACTCCGCGACTTGGGCCTGGACTATGCCATGTTATACCCGGCATGGCTCCGAATCAACAGACAGGGGCACTCGCACTTCTTCACGGACCCGAGGGAGCTGCAACGATCCCTGAAGGAGTGGTCGAAGGAGCAACGGCGTGGGCTGCAGGACGGCGTGGACGCCCGGGCGGAGGTCTCCAGCCTGGGGGAGCAGGACTAGGTCACTGGCAGTGGCCACTTGATACGCACTGCCTCCTGGCGGGGGGTCGTCGCCCTGTCGTGGAGGCTGCCGCTTCCCTGGCGGGGCTGCAGCTGCTGGAACATTGTTGTTGTGCAGGAGACGGCGACCGCCCCGGAGGACTTCGAGGCTGTAGCTGGGTGAGAACTTTCTGATGTGTTGGGGGTGCCCGGGTGTTGATGTCCTAGACTTGGAGGAGTGGCGGGGGCTGGTCCGCTTTCATGGTTTGGTCAAGGGCGGGATAGCCCTGCGGCCTTAATAACTGCGGGACTCTGGTCTGTGTGACGCCTGGAGCTTGCCGCACGGGCCTGTCTACGAGACAAATGGGCTCTGGCCTAGATGACTTAATGGGGGCGCTTGGAGGGTGCCTTGCAAGCTTAGATAGGTGGGGTGGCTCGCCGCTGATGGGAGGGTTGGGGTCCCCCCTAGAACTGATGGTGGAGAGGTGATAATAGCTCGAGCTGCACAGAGACTGGGGGCTTAGAAGTGGGGGCATGGCCATATGGTGGACTGTTGAGAGTTTAGGGTAGCTGTTCATCGGTGGCCCCTGCCCCAGCGCTGATAGTTTTCATGGCCCCTCTGGGGGCTGGTTCGGGATGGTTTTGTATGTTTGTTGTGGGGTAGGGAGGGGGGTGGGACTGGGGATCTGTCTGGCCAGGTTGGGGGTGGTCGGCTGTGGGTGGAGGGCTGGGAAGTTAGGGGGACGTTCTGTTGTTGGGAACTGTGATCCGCACTGTCTGTTGAGTGGCAAGCTTTTTGTCTTACTGTTGTATGGCTGTTTCAGACTATCTGGAGCCGAGTGGTGGGCGGGGACCCCTGCCTGGCCCGCGCGCTGCGGTGGTGGCTGTATGTTTCTGCTGGGATGACTGGACTAGGAGAACAGATGGGTGACATTGGTGAGGAGGCCATTAGAGCGCTGACGTGGAATGTTCGGGGGTTGAACGATTATCGCAAACTCAGGAAAGTTTTAAATTATCTCCACCGGCATCACATTGACCTGGCACTACTTCAGGGGACTCACCTCCCTCTTACAAGTAAACTGTTAGCGGCGAAGGGGCTAGTGGGCACCAGCGCGGCGGCAGGCTTTACATCACACTCCAGAGGGGTGGTTACCTGGGTAAACCCACGATCGAACTTGCGGTTGACGTCGCTGACCTCCGACCCGGACGGGCGTTACTTAATAGCGAGGTGCGCTGGTAAGGGCCATGACCTAATTGTAGTCAATGTGTACGGCCCCAATTACGACTCCCCTGAGTTCTATGATGCACTGGCGGCACAATGCAGGCTACACGTGCACACTGGTATGGTATGGGGTGGTGACTTTAACTTCACATTCAATCCGGATTTAGACCGCTCCTTGGGGCCGGCCCGCCGCCCGGCGACCGCCGCCCTACATGTGCAGGCAGAATTAACCAGGCTAGACATGCTAGACATCTGGCGGCATCGACACCCGGGTAAAGGGGGCTTCACGCATTACTCGGCATTCCACGACGTGCATACCAGAATAGACTATTGGTTGGTGTCGCGGTCACTGCTTGCGCGCGTTCTGGACTGCGTGGTCTTGCCGCGCACACTGTCGGACCACTCCCCTCTTCTACTGGTACTGGCTACTCCACACCGACGAGTACCGCCGTTCACGTGGCGGCTGCCGCCTTACTCACTGTTGGATGACGTGTTCCGGGGGGAACTGGCGGAAGAAATAGACTCGTTCTTTGAGGTAAACTCAGGCTCAGTCCAGAGTTTCCAAACGGTGTGGGACTCGTTCAAGGCTTATATACGCGGTGTTGCAATGACTAAGCATTCGGGTGTGCTTAAATCTATCCGGCGGCGGCTTGGGGCCCTGGAGATGCAGATTGCTCAGTTGGAGGAGAATCAGGGGACTTCTGCGGACCCCGAAGTGGCTACGAGGCTGCAGAACCTGGTCACCGAGTTCAACAGTGAAGCGGACTGAGAGGCGCAACATATGGGGAAGTACGCTATGGCTCGTACTTACGGGGAGGGCGAACGCCCGGGATCCTTACTTGCGGGGATACTCCGCAACTCTAGGCGACCCCTAGTCATTGACGAGCTCGTCACTACTTCGGGCGATGTGATTACTGACGAGACGGGGATCATAGAAGAATTCAGAGCCTATTATGCTGGACTGTATAAATCTCAGTCCTCTCACATGGAAGAGGAGATAGACGACTACCTCAGTTACATTAAAATGCCGTTTTTGTCCAACTCGCGGAGGGAATTCCTGGCGCTGCCCATACAAAAGGATGAGATCTTGGAGGCTCTGGGAGGTATGAGGGCGGGCACTGCCCCGGGAGCGGACGGGCTGACGGTGGCCTTTTATAAGGCCTTCCAGGACCAGCTCCTCCCGCACCTTATGACTCTTTTTGACGACATATGTCTTGAAGGCTGTATGCCTGACACGATGCGAGAGGCGCTGCTAGTTACTATCTTAAAACCCGGGAAGCCCTCCAACCTGTGCGGCTCCTATAGGCCTCTCTCCCTGATTAATGTCGATGCCAAGATATATGCAAAGGTGCTGGCCACGCGTTTGGCGCTTCTGTTGCCGGAGCTTGTGGCGCCGGAGCAGGCAGGCTTTGTTCCATCCAGGAATCTCACGTACAATCTCTGCTCGGTCCTTGGAGTCATGCAGCATGTGCGCCCAGAGAGTAAGGCCTTAGCGCTCTTCCTGGATATGGAGAAAGCGTTTGATTCAGTGGAGTGGCCGTTCATGGTGCGGGTGCTGAGGAAACCTGGGCTGGGAGAGCCTTTTTTGCAGATGCTTGGAGCATTGTATTTTAGGCCCACTGCCCGGCTGCGCCTCGGAGACCGAGTCACGGAGGCGTTTGCAATCACTAGGGGGACCAGGCAGGGTTGCCCTCTCTCCCCACTCCTCTACGCGCTGGTGGCGGAACCTTTAGCGTGCGCAATAAGAGAATACCACAGATTCGAGGGAATCAACTTTCCCTCCTATAAGATCGGGATTTCCACCTACGCGGACGATACGCTGCTGTATATCCGAGACCCGGAGGAGAATCTCGCTTCTATCTTGCGGGAGGTGGTCCGGTTTGGGGCGCTGTCGGGCCTCAGGGTCAACTGGAACAAATCGCTGGCATTTCCGTTGACTCCGGCTACATTGCCATTCCCTATGGAATACCCTTTGCAGTGGACAACGGACTCAATCCGCTACCTGGGAATTCGGCTGCATAGGGACCCGGAGGTCTTGCTGAGAGAAAACTATGGGGTAGCTTATTACAAACTTGTAGACGAGGTGGAGGAGTGGAACAGGCTCCCTTTGTCGCTGATGGGCAGAATTGCCATCATGAAAATGATTATCCTACCGCGATTCCTGTTCCTCTTTAACAACATCCCTATAGTGCTCCCCAGATCTTTCTTTGCACAGCTGACTCAGACCCTGACCCGACTGGCCTGGGGTGGTAAACAACCTAGAGTCCAGTGGAAAGTGCTGACGCTGCCATACGAGATGGGGGGGCTTGGAGCTCCGGACCTAGAGAGCTACTACAGAGCGGCGCAGGCGTCCCATTTGCATACGTGGATACACGCCGAACCAGACGTTCCGCATGTGTTGCTGGAGCGCTTGTTTGCGGATCCGCTCCCTCTCCCGGCGACGGTCTTTCTACCTGTGGATCGTAGGGTGGGTCTGTTGGACTCGCTCAGAACTACTAACCATGCGTGGCACGCGATTATGAGAATGCAAGACCGTGACCTCTTATACTCCCCGTTGATGCGGGTGGAGTGGGCAGCTTGGCTCCCCCCTCTGCGGGAAGCAGGGGTGAAGCGGGCGCTGGGTGATTTGGGAATAGTTAGGATGGCGGACCTGTTTCAGGACGGAGTGGCCAAGACACTGGAGAGTGTCGTCTCGACTCAGCCGGGGATCACGTTACTCCAGCGCTTTCAATTCCACAGGGTCCGTGGTGCGTTGCTGTCTCTTTTGGGGCCGCCCGGGGAGGAGCCCCCCGAAATCCCGGAGCTTTCCTACGTCATTAAAACTGTGGCGCCGTCCAAAATGGTCTCGATCCTCAAAAAACTTGGCGACCAGCAAAGGGAGCGCCAGTGTTCTGCAGCGCGGCGAGCCTGGCAGACGGATCTTGAAATAGACATTTCGGATGAGATGTGGAAGTACTGCTGCTCTAGTACTAAAAAGGTCTCCTTGAATGGTCGACACCGTTTAATACATTTTAAGTTTTTGCAGCGGGTCTATTACACTCCTGAAAGACTGCATAGGTACGGGTTGCGCCCCACGGCGGAGTGCGAGCGCTGCCATGTCCCCGTGGCTGATTTCCTACACATGGCCTGGCTTTGCCCGGGTGTGGCCCGGTTCTGGACGGCGGTGTTCCGGGAGTTGAGCCAGATCTTGGAAAAGGAGATCCCCCCAAATCCGGCTCTGGCGCTGCTGGGCAACTGAGGCGTCTGACGGACATGGCGTTATTGATCGCGCGACGCGTCGTGGCGGCCTGCTGGATGAGAGGGCCGCTTCCTACTAAGAAACGATGGGTTAGAGATATGCTGTATTGCAGCACGCAGGCGGAAACGTATAGCGAACTGTTACCCCCTAGGAGTCGCCCCAAGAACTTCTGGGCGCTGTATAGAACATACCTGACTCCCGGAGACCCCGAGGAGGCCGGTCAGGGGGAGACACAACATGAAGCCCCGGGTGCGTGCAGAGGGGTGGTGGGGGGCGTGACACAAGAATAGGACTCTATTGTGGTGTGATGGGCTACGATGTCAGTGAATCGTCTGGGATGGTTGCTGGTTTGCGGGAGGGGGGTCGGGGTGTCCTCCGACTGCGGCGTGCGCTTCTTAGCAGTGCGCAAACGAGACGGGAACGAGAGTTGCAGGGTTTGAATGGCCTGGAAGCAAGGGGCGCAGTGTCTGGTCAGAGTTTGGCGTCTGGGTTTGCGACAGCGTGTACAGGTAGAAGCAATGAAGGTGGAGACAGTGGCATGGTAGCGGACGGGGTGGGGGGTTGGGCGTTGAGATATGGTTTACGAAATCTTAGGGGCTTGACCAGACTAGCGACAGGTTGGTCATGCGGGCATGTTAGACTACTGTGCAGGCTGGGGGCAAATACGTATTTCACTCTTCGATAGTGATTCGGTCTGGACTGCTTGATGTAGTACTGCAATGCCGCCGGTCCTCTGGGATGTCGGCTAAATGGCTGTGTGAGAGATACTGGACTGGTACAGAAGAGCTCGCTGGAGCAACCCATTGTACTAGGAGCCTACGGCAATCTGATATGTCTATTTACTATATCTCAATAAAGGTTTTTCAAAAAAAAAAAAAAGACATTAACAATGCCCACTTATCCTGCTCTGCCGCTGTCAGCTGCCCCCGCTCTCTTTCTTCCTCCTATTCCCTCTCTTTCTGTCTCTGTCTTGCTCCTCCTCACTTGCTGAAAAACGTTACTTCAACAAACGGCTCTTATGCTCTCTTTCCTCTACTTTCTTTCATTCATAGCCTGTGAAATGGATCCAAGAAGGAAGAAACTCTTTCAGGAAATTTCCTCTTTTTCTGATATTTTTTTATTCCAAAGTGCAGCTTTGCGACGGAGAGAAAAAAGGTTCAAAATACGAAAAATAAATATATAACCAAATAAAGCAATACGACAGAGTGGTTGCAAAGTGGCCAGCATGGTTTTATTCACACCCAAACACTTTAACGCCACTTTACAGAGTTTGCCAGTGAAGGCCTACCTTTGTTTTCTCAGGTGGGGAAGTGCACCATTCCTGAGGTTCTGCAATACATGGTTGATGCGTGGACTGGAAAACGCTTGATGTGATCCTTGTGAGCTGTTTTCCTTACTTTACTTTATAAAATGTGTACAGGGATGTGGTCTTTTTAAAACATACTGCTTACGTTTTGTAAGGATATAAGCAATGGACATTGAAATTGGTTCCCTCCAGGCTCTCCTTAACTTTTCAGGCAAAAATACTCCTTGTTTACTGATAATGAGTGTAAAATCGTTGTTAACCATGTTGTTCCTGCTTACATTTCACATGCTCTAATTACTTTTGCATTCCCTATGAGTGTTGCTTTTTCCAGGATGGTGTTACTTTTTTTTCAGGCAGCATATTACTCTTGTCTAATGCATCATTTAAATTGAGTCACATCCATGTGTTTATTGTGTTGCACAATTGGGTTGTAGCTGAAAGCAGTGCGAGTTTCCCTCTGTGGAGCAGTATGGTGTTCACTGGGGGAGAGGATGTGGCACTATGGCCAGAGCTGCCGAATTTGGAACTGGGGAACAACGTCCAGCCTTCCTGACCAGACCACTCTCCTGATGGAGGACATTCCTGTGAGAAGTTGGCCTGATATGTAGTGCTCACTATTCTAGTGATCACTGTGTATCATTCCAAACGACCCTTATTGATGATAGTTGTAAGTCAACCTTATAGACCAGCTATCCTAGTAGCGTGGATACGAGCAGTCTTAGGCTAAACTCTAGAGGGCGTTTTAAGCCAGCTGTTTACCATCACATATACCCCTTGAACACCAAGTGAAAGGACACCACACAAGTTGTTATGAAAATAAAGGATATTTATTTATAAAAAGACTACCCTGGCTCTTTATGAGTCAGGGAGCTAAGCACAATACAAAACTCTTAGGAGAATACCTCTGGTTGCACAATTTACACAAATGCCCGAGGGCACGAAACCATTACACTGCAAGTGGAAGGGGAGGAGTGTAGAAAGTCTAAAGTGACTGATTCCGGAGTGATCCGATCAGTGGGACTAAACGTAAAAGGAACTGGACACTTGTAAAGCGAACCTGCGATGGAGCACCGAAATGCTCGAGTTACCTAGCCCAGAGGCTGCGGCTGTGGAAGGTTCGGCAAGATGTCGGACGTCCTCGTTGTAGTCTCAGGAGCCTGAAAGAAGAGTTGCTGGCAGGCGACCAGTGTCGATGTTCAGTGAGATCCAAACCTGGATCGGTGATGAAGGAAACCTGAAAGCAGAGGGGACTCAGTTCTCAACCGCTAGCCAGCGATCGTGGGGCACCAGGAGGGTACCGGCGGAAGTCACCTCGACCAGGTGAGTGGATGACGTCGGACTCGGCTGTTCCTCGGACCAGGAGGCGCGGCGGCGACCAGGATGGAGGGCGAGCTGTCCCACGCAGGTGTCTGCTGTCGATGATGCTGGGCCCAGGAATGGGGCAGCGGATCTTGGCAGTGGCAAGCCCACGCGGTGGAGTCAAGATGGCGTCTGGAGTGGACCAGGAGGGTCCGTGGTACTCCTCTGTTGAAGGGGAGCAAGAGCCAGTCTGGAGCAACCAGACTAGTGATGAAACAAACGTGGTGCGTCGTGAAGAGGGCCACAAGCCGGTCGGCAAGTGGTCGAACAACGCGGTGAACAGCAAGGAGCGGAAGGGCCCCCATGCAGATCTCGGGGATGCTGGGGAGGCAGACTTCGGTGCTGGAGCTGCTCAGGGTTAGGGCTTCTCAAACCCTAGGTGCACTCACTCGAGGGTCCCTCGGTGGGCGTGCTTAGATAAGCGTCGTGCAGGTTCTGAGGATAGCCGGTCCCGCAGGTCTCGTCACACCTACGACTCTCAGCTGAGCTGATGAGGGAGGTAAAAGGTCAGAGATGGCAGGGAACTCGGGTCTCGTCAAGCTGGGCAGTCTTGATCCGTAGGAGAGACTTACAGCAAACCGCAAGCGCTTAGGTGGTGCCTGCTGGTGCAGGGTGGCTACTCCTTAGCCACAAGGGAGAGTCTTCAGAAATAGTCAAGAGTTCCTTTCGTGGAAAGTAGTTCAAGATTCAGAATTATCCAATTTGGGAAGGGGACTCGCTCCTACCTTTATTCTAAGAAAAGGGGCTGGCCCGTGACTAGGTTCTACCTATGGGTGGAGCCAGGAGGGAGGTGGTTACACCCCTATCCTTTGTCCGGCTTCGCCCCAGCTCAGGGGCTGGTGTGCCCCCGAAACTGGTTTGAGCCGGGCTATGCACAGTGAGCACCGGGGTGCCACTGGCAATCACCTTCCTTTCAGCCCTGCCTACCTGGGATACACAAACCCTGTCTGGGATGGTGCTAACACCGCCCTCGACAGGAAACCCTTTGTCCAAGCTCCCCTCGCTGGAAGGTCTCCCAGCAGCAGGAGGTCAGACTTGTGTCTGGTGGCAGCATCCATTTTGTGATGCTGAGGCTTGAGTCAACTTTAACCGGGGTTCAAGGTTACTTCCATGTCGTGCCCCTCTAAAAGGGGGGAATGCTAACCCTGTCGCCAGAACTGGCGAGGGGTTCGTATTCCAATTCGTATGACACTTTACTCGACATGTGTAGGTGATGCGATGCCAGAGTTAGCAAATAACCGCGAGGATTATAATGCATTTAAAAGTAGTTGGCCCGCGTCACCATGGAACGGCTATTAGGACTTGGTTCCGCAAGCCGTCGACGGGCTCAGCTCGCGCCAGAGCACCGTCCCACATGATTCCCTGCACTCTGCCTTCAGGATTGATAAGGCCTGCCATAGGAGTGACTGATAGGAATCCATGTGTCCATTTTAGGGTTAGGTGTAGGAATACTACACCTACAGCAACGGGTGATGACACCACGTTGCCCCAGCTGTCGTGCAGCCAGTTGTGTCAGATTTGGGCGGCCATTCCAGGGGTGGCATAATACATGCTGCAGCCCCTGGTAGGCCCTGGGTACACCGATGCCCTGGATACCTGTGGTATGCTGAGACAGGGACTGACAAGGCGGCCCAGTTCCAATTGGTGGATGCACCTAATGTACATGTGTGTAATTTCGAGAGAGAACAGCTAGGCTGTGGGTCTGATTGGCAGGCCCACAGCCGGGGAAAGTCATAAACCAATGAAGCAAAAGCAAAAAATCTGGGTGATCATAGGATTGCAGACCCTACTCTCCTACATGACCCCCCCCCCAAACTTTGGGACAATAAGCTAACCTTGACCAGGTGAGTCTTCTTGCTCTAAGTGGAAATACCTGGAGAGCCCATCTGCATTGCCATGATCAGTGCCAGGTCTATGCTCCACTGTGAAGTCCATCCCCTGTAGGGAAATGGACCACCTAAGTAGTTTGGGGTTTTCACCCTTCATTTGATTTAGCCACAAGAGGGGCTTATGGTCAGTCTGAATCTTGAAGTGAGTGCCAAACAAGTATGGCCTCAACTTCTTCAGGGCCCAAACCACAGCAAAGGCCTCCCTCTCAATGGCTGACCAATTCTTCTCTCTAGGGGTCAGCCTCCTGCTAATAAAAGCTATGGGCTGGTCATGACCATCAAAATTCAGTTGAGATAGAACAGCTCCCACACCCAGTTCCGAAGCGTCTGTTTGGACAATGAATGGTTTGGAGTAGTCTGGACTCTTTAGGATAGGTGCTGTGCACATGGCCTTCTTTAGGTCATCGAATGCCTTCTGACAGCTTGCATCTTTTTACTTGTCAGGTCGTTTAGCGGGGTCACAATGGATCCATAATTTCTGACAAACTTCCGGTAATAACCAGTCAGGCCCAAGAAAGCTCGAACCTGAGTCTGGGTGGTTGGAGGAGCCCAGTCCTGGATGGCCTGTATTTTGCTCTCCAATGGTTGAACCTGGCCTCCACCTACAAGGTGGCCCAGGTATACAACCTGTGTCTGCCCTATCTGGCACTTGGTGGCCTTGATAGTGAGGCCTGCCTTTTGCAGGGCCTCTAACACTTTCCTCAGGTGGACCAGGTGATCCTCCCAGGTGGAGCTAAAGACAGCGATATCGTCCAGATACGCCGCACAGAAGTCGTCCAGCCCAGTGAGAACTCGATTCACCAGCCTTTGGAAGGTGGCAGGTGCATTTTTCAAACCAAAGGGCATTACCACGAACTGATAATGCCCACCTGGGGTAGAAAATGCTGTTTTGGGCTTGGCCTCCTCAGCTAACCTGATTTGCCAATACCCAGCTGTCAGGTCAAACGTACTTAAGTAGCTGGCCGAAGCCAACCGGTCGATAAGTTCGTCTGCTCTTGGTATTGGGTGGGCGTCAGTCTTAGTGACTGCATTGAGACCTCTGTAGTCCACGCAAAACCTCATCTCTTTCTTACCGCCCTGGGTGTGAGGTTTCGGCACGAGAACTACGGGACTAGCCCAGGGGCTGTCCGAGGGTTCAATGACTCCCAGCTCCAACATTTTCTGCACCTCCGTCTTGATGCAGTCTCTGACATGATCAGGTTGCCGATAGATTTTACTCTTTACGGGCAGACTGTCCCCAGTGTCGACCTCATGGGTACACCAATTGGTCTGACTGGGCGTCAGAGAGAACATATGTCGAAAGGATTGAAGAACCTGTTTACAATCCTTTTGTTGATGTCCAGAGAGGCTGCCACAAAAGACAACACCATCTACTGACCCATCGTCAGGGTTCTGAGAGAGCAGGTCCGGGAGAGGGTCACTCTCCTCCTCCTGTCCCTCGTCTGTGGCCATGAGCAAGCCCATGCCCTCCCTGTCGACATATGCCTTGAGCCTGTTTACATGGAGCACCCTGTGGGGGCTCCGGGGAGTTCCCAGGTCTACCAAGTAGGTGACCTCTCCCTTTTGCTCAATGATCGTGTGGGGCCCAGACCATTTGTCTTTGAGTGCTGCTGGGGCCACTGGCTCCAGCACCCACACCTTCTGTCCAGGCTGGTACACAGTCAGGACAGCCTTTTGGTCGTGCCAAGCTTTCTGTAATTCTTGGCTCGCCTCAAGGTTTTTAGATGCCTTTTCCATGTACTCTGCCATCCGCGAGCGGAGACCGAGCACATAGTCCACAATGTTTGATGCCGGCTTTCTGAGAGGTCTCTCCCATCCTTCCTTTACCAAACAAAGGGGTCCCCTTACAGGATGTCCGAACAGAAGCTCAAAAGGGCTGTAGCCAACCCCCTTCTGCGGGACCTCTCTGTAGGCGAACAAGAGGCAGGGTATCAGGACATCCCATCTCCGCCGAAGCTTTTCAGGTAGTCCGTGAATCATCCCTTTTAGGGTCCTGTTGAATCTCTCAACAAGCCCATTGCATTGTGGATGATAGGGTGTGGTGAACTTGTAGTTGACACCACACTCCTTCCACATTGCAGTCAGATATCCCGACATGAAGTTTGCACCTCTGTCTGAGACGACCTCCTTAGGGAAGCCCACTCTGGAGAACACTCCAAGTAGGGCCCGTGCCACCACAGGTGCTGTAGTGGTCCTAAGGGGAATAGCTTCAGGATACCTAGTGGCGTGGTCCACCACCACCAGTATAAACGTGTGCCCTGATGCTGTCTGGGGTTCCATTGGTCCGACAATGTCGATCCCCACTCGTTCAAAGGGTACCCCCACCACCGGTAGTGGTATGAGGGGGGCCTTTGTCGTGCCACCTGACTTACCGCTGGCTTGGCAAGTGACACAGGAGCGGCAAAACTCCTTCGTATCTTCGGACATGTGGGGCCAGTGAAAGTGTGGAACAATTCTGTCCCAAGTCTTATTCTGGCCTAAGTGACCTGCAAGGGGAATCTCGTGGGCCAAGGTAAGAAGGAAACCTCTCAGAGACAAGGGGATGACCAGCCTCCTGGTCGCGCCAGGTTTGGGGTCTCTTGCCTCGGAGTACAGGAGTCCATCGTCCCAGTACACTTTGTGGGTACCTGTGGCGTTCCCTGCAGCCTCAGCAGCAGCCTGTTGTCTGAGGGGTTCAAGTGAGGGGCAGTCTAACTGTGCCTTCCCCAGGTCTTCCCTGGAGGGTCCCCCTGAGCCCAGAAACTCAACCTGACCAGGTTCAAGCTCTTGCGGCTCAGTTTCCCTCAGTTCTTTAAGGTCAGCCTCCTCAGAGACTTGATCCACGACCTGGGGCAAGGGGGAAGGCGAAGCCTTACCCTTACTGCTCCTTTTCTTGGATGGTGTCTGGTCCGTTCTTCCAGGATCCAGCACCTGTTCAGTGGGGCACCTTTTGGCCTGTGACCTGGTCACAGCAAGGACATGTGCTGGCAAGCCTAACATTTCCATGTGAGTCCTCTGCTCCACTTCTGACCATTGTGACGTTTCCAAATCATTGCCCAACAGACATTCTACGGGGAGGTCTGAACTAACCACAACCTTTTTCGGGCCACTTACCCCTCCCCAGGAGAAATCAACAACTGCCATACTGTGATTGGTAGTGACGTTGCTGGCATTGGTCACTAGGTAACTGGTACCTAGCATGATCTGTCCAGGGTCCACAAAGTTAGGCGTCACCATGGTGACACTGGCACAAGTGTCCCTGTAGGCCTGAGCCACTTTTCCATTAATCAAAGGTGTCTGTCTGTATTTGCCCAAAGTATTGGGACTGGCATCAGGGGACATATCCATATCCCCTGTACAGACAAGGACGGCCTGAGTGAGTGTGCCGACTAAGTCGTCACTCCCCTCGGTTCCCAAGGTTAACCCAACTAATGCCTTGGGAGGCGCACTACCACTGCTGACTGTACTAGGGGGTGCAGGTGCCTTAGGGGGTGCAGTGGCAGGAGTTTGCCCTCCTTTCTTGGTGCACTCACTAAACCAGTGAGTCTTACTTTTACAGTATTGGCACCACCTTTTGGACTGGCCTTCTTGAGTCTTCTTCTTCTGTGAAGCCTGACCCCCACCCTCTTTGGTTTGTTGGGGACCTGTCGAAGACATCTGGTCATTTTGTTCATTCTTGTTACTACCCTTCTGGTCTGCTTTCTTCTGACCACCCTGGTTCTGGTTCTGGTTCTGCCTGACCCTTGTTCTGACCCATCTGTCTGCCTTCTTTCCCAATTCTTGGGGAGAGGTCAGATCCGAGTCGACAAGGTGCTGGTGCAACAATTGGTTCTGACAGTTGTTTAAAATCTGTTCTCGCATGATAAGATTGTACAATCCTGTGTAATCAGTAACCTTGCTACCCAGCAACCAGCCTTCCAAAGCCTTAGTGGCACAATCGACAAAGTCAGTCCAATCCTGAGACTGAATTTTCTGGGTGTCCCGGAACAGCACCCGGTACTGTTCCGTGGTTAAGCCGAACCCAACAATCAGTGTGTTCTTCAGGACTTGGTAGTTGTTAGCATCCTCAGCTCTAGTAGTGAGGAGCTTGTCCCTTCCTTTACCTTCAAAGGAAAGCCACAGTATAGCTGCCCACTGACTTGGGGGGACGCACTGGACAGTGCAGGCCCTCTCCAAGGCAGTTATCCACTTGTGGATGTCGTCCCCTTGTTTAAAGGGGGGCACTATTTTACTCAGGTGTCTAGTGTCTATACCCCTGTCTTTCTCTCTATTGAGAATGCTGCCACCAGTGGGATCTAACCCACTTAATTTCTGCTCTCGGGCCAGGGCAAGTCTTTCCTTGGCGAGGGCAAGTTCTTCCCGCTCGATCCTCAGATTGACTTCCCTCATCTTCGCTTCATGCTCCCTTCTCTGAGGGGACGTCATTCCTCTCTGAGAAGATGCCTGAGAGACATGTGTATGAACCGATCTGCCAGAGCCTCTGGAGAGAGACCTAGCTCGTCCGTTCCCAAGGTTAGGCCTGCTTGAGCGTGGGCCCGGGGCTCCCCCAGTTCCATTCTCATGCCTGTTTAAGTTGGTCCTTGTAAGCCTGCCGACTACCACTGGACCTTTGTCTGCCTCGTCTCCTGATAACTCCTCCTCGTCCTCCTCCTCTGTGTGGAGGTCGAGGTCTGGGTCACCGAGGGTTCCCTCTAAGGGAGGCATGTTCCCATCAGCACTGGGGGGACCTGTGTTAGAGGACCTCCTAGCATCGTACGCCTCTAAGAGACCTATCAGTATTGCGATGGTAGGGTTAGAACCCTGGTTTAGCTTCCTGGAGGCACACAGTTGTCTCATCTCCTTGAAGCTAAGAGTTGCATATCGTGACACGACCTGTGGAGGGTCACTGACCACTAGGGGAGTCTGCGAAGACTCTCCGTGGACCGACATGCTTTTCTAGTGAGGTGTAAGTGATGCACCTACCTACACTATGTGTTTACCTACTGATCCCTTGCTAAGAGTTGTAGCCAGGGTGTGCTAAGCCCTGTTACACTACAACAGCCGGTTCAGTAGAACTCGGAGTATTCTAAGTTAAGTTATATGTACCTGGGTACTTATGTGATCTTTCACTTCGATATTCTTAGGATACGTGTGTGGTAAAACAACAGCAAGCTCAAATCCCAACCGCTGCTCACCAATGTGAGAAGTTGGCCTGATATGTAGTGCTCACTATTCTAGTGATCACTGTGTTTCATTCCAAACGACCCTTATTGATGATTGGTTGTAAGTCAACCTTATAGACCAGCTATCCTAGTAGCGTGGATACGAGCAGTCTTAGGCTAAACTCTAGAGGGCGTGTTAAGCCAGCTGTTTACCATCACATATACCCCTTGAACACCAAGTGAAAGGACACCACACAAGTTGTTATGAAAATAAAGGATATTTATTTATAACAAGACTACCCTGGCTCTTTATGAGTCAGGGAGCTAAGCACAATACAAAACTCTTAGGAGAATACCTCTGGTTGCACAATTTACACAAATGCCCGAGGGCACGAAACCATTACACTGCAAGTGGAAGGGGAGGAGTGTAGAAAGTCTAAAGTGACTGATTCCGGAGTGATCCGATCAGTGGGACTAAACGTAAAAGGAACTGGACACTTGTAAAGCGAACCTGCGATGGAGCACCGAAATGCTCGAGTTACCTAGCCCAGAGGCTGCGGCTGTGGAAGGTTCGGCAAGATGTCGGACGTCCTCGTTGTAGTCTCAGGAGCCTGAAAGAAGAGTTGCTGGCAGGCGACCAGTGTCGATGTTCAGCGAGATCCAAACCTGGATCGGTGATGAAGGAAACCTGAAAGCAGAGGGGACTCAGTTCTCAACCGCTAGCCAGCGATCGTGGGGCACCAGGAGGGTACCGGCGGAAGTCACCTCGACCAGGTGAGTGGATGACGTCGGACTCGGCTGTTCCTCGGACCAGGAGGCGCGGCGGCGACCAGGATGGAGGGCGAGCTGTCCCACGCAGGTGTCTGCTGTCGATGATGCTGGGCCCAGGAATGGGGCAGCGGATCTTGGCAGTGGCAAGCCCACGCGGTGGAGTCAAGATGGCGTCTGGAGTGGACCAGGAGGGTCCGTGGTACTCCTCTGTTGAAGGGGAGCAAGAGCCAGTCTGGAGCAACCAGACTAGTGATGAAACAAACGTGGTGCGTCGTGAAGAGGGCCACAAGCCGGTCGGCAAGTGGTCGAACAACGCGGTGAACAGCAAGGAGCGGAAGGGCCCCCACGCAGATCTCGGGGATGCTGGGGAGGCAGACTTCGGTGCTGGAGCTGCTCAGGGTTAGGGCTTCTCAAACCCTAGGTGCACTCACTCGAGGGTCCCTCGGTGGGCGTGCTTAGATAAGCGTCGTACAGGTTCTGAGGATAGCCGGTCCCGCAGGTCTCATCACACCTACGACTCTCAGCTGAGCTGATGAGGGAGGTAAAAGGTCGGAGATGGCAGGGAACTCGGGTCTCGTCGAGCTGGGCAGTCTTGATCCGTAGGAGAGACTTACAGCAAACCGCAAGCGCTTAGGTGGGGCCTGCTGGTGCAGGGTGGCTACTCCTTAGCCACAAGGGAGAGTCTTCAGAAATAGTCAAGAGTTCCTTTCGTGGAAAGTAGTTCAAGATTCAGAATTATCCAATTTGGGAAGGGGACTCGCTCCTACCTTTATTCTAAGAAAAGGGGCTGGCCCGTGACTAGGTTCTACCTATGGGTGGAGCCAGGAGGGGGGTGGTTACACCCCTATCCTTTGTCCGGCTTCGCCCCAGCTCAGGGGCTGGTGTGCCCCCGAAACTGGTTTGAGCCGGGCTATGCACAGTGAGCACCGGGGTGCCACTGACAATCACCTTCCTTTCAGCCCTGCCTACCTGGGATACACAAACCCTGTCTGGGATGGTGCTAACACGCCCTCGACAGGAAACCCTTTGTCCAAGCTCCCCTCGCTGGAAGGTCTCCCAGCAGCAGGAGGTCAGACTTGTGTCTGGTGGCAGCATCCATTTTGTGATGCTGAGGCTTGAGTCAACTTTAACCGGGGTTCAAGGTTACTTCCATGTCGTGCCCCTCTAAAAGGGGGGAATGCTAACCCTGTCGCCAGAACTGGCGAGGGGTTCGTATTCCAATTCGTATGACACCTTACTCGACATGTGTAGGTGATGCGATGCCAGAGTTAGCAAATAACCGCGAGGATTATAATGCATTTAAAAGTAGTTGGCCCGCGTCACCATGGAACGGCTATTAGGACTTGGTTCCGCAAGCCGTCGACGGGCTCAGCTCGCGCCAGAGCACCGTCCCACATGATTCCCTGCACTCTGCCTTCAGGATTGATAAGGCCTGCCATAGGAGTGACTGATAGGAATCCATGTGTCCATTTTAGGGTTAGGTGTAGGAATACTACACCTGCAGCAACGGGTGATGACACCACGTTGCCCCAGCTGTCGTGCAGCCAGTTGTGTCAGATTTGGGCGGCCATTCCAGGGGTGGCATAATACATGCTGCAGCCCCTGGTAGGCCCTGGGTACACCGATGCCCTGGATACCTGTGGTATGCTGAGACAGGGACTGACAAGGCGGCCCAGTTCCAATTGGTGGATGCACCTAATGTACATGTGTGTAATTTCGAGAGAGAACAGCTAGGCTGTGGGTCTGATTGGCAGGCCCACAGCCGGGGAAAGTCATAAACCAATGAAGCAAAAGCAAAAAATCTGGGTGATCATAGGATTGCAGACCCTACTCTCCTACAATTCCCATGCTAGACCTTAGAAGGCCCCGCTAGACCTTAGAAGCCCTGATGTCTTAGCACCAGCTGTTGGACCCTAGTGATGGCAAACCACCACAATCCATACTGAAGTTCACCTCCAGGGTTGCGGTCAACCCTATGAAGCAGCGCACCCTAGAGCAACAGTGACTCTGACACTGAGGTCACAGGACCCTTGAGGCCAGTCGGCCTCAGCCATTGTTACCTCCATTGGCCTTGTTTCAGCAGTAGTAGTGCAAGTCACCAGGGATCGGCAATTCAGGATTTGCACGCACACCAAACTAAGTTCTCACTGCTTCTTGCACAACTCGCACTTTTAACATGTGCTGTCTGCTTTGGAGCCACTGGAATTAGGAAGCAATGGAGGACAAAATGATGTTGCAGTTTGACTAAATTATGCAGCAAAAAAGGCTGCAGTATAATTCTGTACATTTTCTGATGCTTTATTATTTTGACATTTTTACACATACTAACATGGCTGCAAAGATTTTGCCTCATTAGTACCAGTGTAACATACAAATGCAGCAGTGAGAAAGGTGACAAGTCAACCTTAGCAAAGAGCCTTCCACTTCGCAGCAACACAAGTCACATTTTTGTAACTTTTGATCCGTTTGAGCTCCAAACAATTTTTTTGTTAAAATCGCCAGATTATGCAGCAGATGATGTATTATGTGGCAAATATGGCAGCGCCATAATTATGTGGAAAACATTTGCAAACTAGGATATTTCGCCGTCCATGTTTGAACTGCTCTTGTGGAAAAAGTGAGAAGTGCTGATGGCAGAAACTGCACGGCTCTGAGACAAGTGGATTATGATTCCACTTTTAAGCGTGTTTGGGACATTCTGTGATTGAAAACATATCCCACTTTATGAATGAATTTTAATGTCAATAACTCATATTTAACCTTAAATAAACATGTGTATCCATTGGTTGAATTTAATAATGTAATAAGCTGTAACTGGTCAGTGAAATGCCAAACAAATACTAAAAATGGTGGTGTTTTGCTCTTTCTGGCCCCACCTCTGACTCCGGCCACTGACCCAATACTCTGGTTCTTCCCGCCCTCTGATTCTCCGCCCACAGTTCCCATACTTTTTTCCCCACTGCTGGGGACAAATGCTCACAGCTTCTATTCCAATTTATCGGAATCACTCTTCTGAAGGCGTATTCCTTAGATAGGTATTTTTCCATGTTTTTAGAGAAAATGTTTTGTCTTTGTTTAAAGAACTTCACATATCTTGCCAACTTTTGTTGATGCTCTGCTAGGAGCTGTCCTCTCTCGCAAAAGTGTTGTGGGGAATCCCCTTCACCCCAAGTCATCCTCCACGCCAACTCATACAAAGTGATGCTAAAGAATTAACCTATATGCTCTCTCTTCAGGATCTCTAGACAACCGCTAAGGCACAAAGCTAGAGCCGTCTTTTTAATACCAGATCCTCACTAGGGGTGGGCGGAATTTGCGAAATTCACTTGAAAATGTAAAAAATCTCCGCAAACACGTGGAAATATCGCGAAGATGCGGACGTTTTTTTCCCGCCCGTTCGCGGTATTTTCTGCGTGGTCGCGGCTCGCCAACTTACCCATGCGGTTGCTCGCGGGCGCGGCCATCTTGTTTTCACTTGTCTCGCGGTGCATGATCGCGAGAAGAAAGACGTGATCGCGCAACGAATGACGTTACTGCGGGCGCGAACTGTCGCGAGACAGCGCAAATGGCTACCAACAATCCAACATCTCGTGGAGAACGCGACCGGATCGGGAAAACTTGTCGGCAAACGCGGGGATTCAGGTAAGGCGATCGCGCGCAAGCGAGAATGTATTATTTTACAGCACGAGCAAGCAAAAAATTTCCGGTAAAATGCGGATTGAGGAAATTTTGACATTTTCGCGCTCTCCACGGAACGCGAAAATGTCAAATTATCGCAATTTCCGCGAGCGGAACGGAATTTTAGCCCAGGCCTAATCCTCACGCCACCTGGTGCACCTTCCCTCGCTGACTTTTTTCTAACCCCAGCAGAGGAGCCCGCCAGTCCTCAGACAGCTCAGGAAAGGGGCTAGAATGTCTGTAGGACCCAAGCATCAGGCCTGCATAGGTTCAAGTGCTAGACACGTGCACCCCTCAGGCTTCGACCTCACTTATGGCTCCCCTGCGATAAGGATCCAGAAGGCCCTCCCCATCCTGAGGAACCCCTTCCCATTGACTCTTGGCGCTTCACAAAACCCAATAAATAGACACACACTTCAGAAAGTTAATGCCTGCACTGGGTACATTAGCTGATGCCATTTCCAGCTCCCCCTCCTCCCATCGCCTCAGTCTCCAGCTCACGTTTGAAGCAGCTGAACATAAAAGAAGGACATCTTTCAAATTAAAACAAGACCCAGGGTTGGCCTCACAAAAGTGCCGAAACACAAACCAATTTACGGACAGATACGCCATCAAAAGAATACCACATTAAAGGTTAGCCTAGACGAGGGGGCTGGGGAACGAGACAGTCACTTTTCCGAGGAGCATTTTAATGGCGCGTTTTATTTTGACAGGAACGCGCGCCATTATTAAACCTGCAGAGGGGTTTCGTGGGTCAGCCGCACGCCTGGCGCGTCCCAAATATAATGAAACGCTGTATTATAAAACGGGGAAAAAAACAAATAAATGCCGCGCTCCATTGTATGTGTCGGGCTCGAAGCGTCTCTGTATTGTGGTACACGAGCCCAACGACGGGGAGCTTTTTTGACTCTGATTGGGCTGCACAATTGAATCCGAGGAAATAAAAAAAGATGAACTTTAGAAGGAAAAGGCCAGCGCTCCAGAGGCAAGTTCTGACTTGGAGGCAACGCATTGCCAAGAGGAGTAATGAGCAGGCTGGAAGCTGTGGAGTGAAATGGATTTCTCCCCCTTCCCCACCTCCCCAAACCCTCCTCGGACTATTTTTTTCTGCGCGGAACCCAGTCAAACGTCGAAGTGGGATGGATATACGTCCGTGTGCGCCCCGCGCGCCCTGACAGAGGCGCGAGACTGGCTGGCGGAGCGGCGGTGCTTTGTGTCAGGGCTTGTAATGAAAACCACTCAAAGCGCCCTGTGCAGTATTTCCTGCTGATGGGAAGTGGAATGCAGCGCTTTAAGGCAGGTAATCGTTCTCACTTGGAGTGATGACAAAGATGATTGTGATTAAGATGGATGCTTAAACTAGCATCATACCCAAAAAAATGCCCTTTTCCCCAAATTACAAGCTATGTTATCTGACAGTCTGGAAAAAGTGCACGTTATGGTTTAGTTATGGTTGATGGAGATTAATAAAGCCTTCAAGACAAAACCTCCAAAGAAAGGAAATAAAGCTTTGAGGAAGTAAATGAACTGCTGAGTCTTGCACTGTCTATAGCCTCACACACTATTTCACGTGTAAAGTGCCACATTGCACCAGCTATACTCTCACTAAAATCACGATTAATGTACAGCGATGGACTGAATCACACACAGAAATGGGGCAAAGGTGGACGGCCAGCATACCATGCGCCCAGAAGAATCACACAGTGCTATATAAGGATTAATTAATAACAAACCTAGGTATCATCTCATCAATATCAGTTTATACCAAGATCCCAATTATAATTTCATTGTCTTCTCACTCCGCCAATACAGCCGCTGAATCATCCAAAGGCACACACACCTGGCGACACTTACTCAGACTTTTATTGTCATGTTTGTCACGTTTCACACTCAATGCTGGGGATGGGAGGTAAGTAAAAATTACTTTTTCATTCTGCTTTATTCCCAGTTTATTGAGGTTTTGTCTTTGAAACGTCATTTAGCCCCATCAAACCTTAACTACACTTTAACATAAGTTTATTTCCCCAGTGATTTTTTGTTGTTGTAGTTTTGTCGTTTGGCATGCAATGCTGGAGTGCAAATGTATCCAGGCGATAATGTAATGAGGATGCCGATAACATGATAGATATCAGCTATAATGGCCCTGACATTGATATAAAGCAAAAAAATAGTTTGCAACAATTTCTCTCTAAATTAAATCATTTGTATAACATAAGAAATTCAATGAATTTGGCTCTATCTAATGGTCTATTGCATGTAATGATTTAATATTTCACCTGGTTTGATAATAGGCTCTGAAAGATAACCAAATATTCAGTATAAATACATACGTAATTCAAAGACACATTTTTGGAAAAAATACAGTAGTATATTCCTCAATCCATTTGCAATGGATTGTTCTGCTTGTTGGAAAATGGGTTCTTGGTTGAATGAGGTGTGAGCCCTGGTCAATCAGTAACCACAATCCTAGTCAGGGTAAGGCACCCTCAATCTCCAAATTAATCTGTGTTCAGCCTCTCTTATCTTGACACAGAGCAGTCAGGTTTAACTTGAAGGCAATGTGCAAAGTATTTGTACAATACTTCAAACAGTAAATAAAGTGAAAATACCTCACAAAAGGATCACCCACCAGTTTAGAAAAACCAAGATGATTTTAATAAATATAACAAGACCAAAACTACAAAAATCTAATATGTAGAACTCGAGATATTAATTTTTAAAGAATACTGTAAAATAGCGCTTAGAAGAAAGAAGTGTTTTTTGGGACATCTGGTCGCGCAGGAAAAAGTCAAATGTTCCGGCCAAACGCAATGGAGCCAGGGAGCAGGGTTGTCCCATTGAACAAAAGTATCTTGATTCTTGATGCGTCAATGTCAAGGGAAGCGTGGTGCAGTTGTAACACTGGTCCTGATTTGCGCAGCAGTGACGATACGTCAGCGCCGATGAGCGCTGGGGCTGCTATGCAGAGTTCTCTCTATCGTCGTCAAGGCTGCCATCGGCCTGAGCTACCCTAGACACCTGACCGGTGTACTGCTTTGGGAAAACCAGCCTTTCCATTACCATGGTCTGGCTGGCCCTGGTGTCCGTCAGAGCAGTGGCAGGGATCCCATTCACCTTGACCTGGTGGAGGTGATGACTTCCACACTCAGGGATCTCCAGTCTACCCTCTGAGTTCACCCACCAACTAAGGGAGATGAAGGTATTATCTGTCGCCAGCCACTGGGGACTACCTACCCCATAGGCCATATTGGCCATCCCTTTAGAGGTCACACCAGTGGGTGGTTTCTTTATACAGAGTCCTCTTGCTTGTGTCCTTGCTGGAAACAATCAAAGCAGCAGGGTTGGAAATGGGGCGCCTAGGGCCACCACCCACCAGAACCTCCCTCCTTCTTTTCAGAAGGGATATGGGAGCTTTTTCCTTCCTCCTTAACCTGAGAGTTGTATGGGCCTCCCATGACCTCCCCCTCACTCTGCTGGGGGTAACCTGACCCACCCTTCTTGGGGTCACTCCCAGGTACCTTTTTGGACACTCTGGTGCTGACCCAGAGGTCTGCCTCTCAGCAAGCTTACTGTGGTCAGCCAACTTCCTATCTATCAGGTTTTGGCGCAGCTCTGTAAAACAGATATTGAGCATGTGCTCCCTAAAAATCAGGTTGTACAGCCCAGTGAAATCAACTACCTTGCTGCACCTCACCCAGCCCTTCAGTGTCTTACTGGAATAATCTAGAAAGTCCACCCAGGTCTGGTTTGGGAGTTCGTGGCTGTCCCCAAACCTCTGCCTATATCTCTCAGGGGTCTGCCCAAATTTATTAACAAGAATGGCCTTCATGGAGGCGTATTGTGTCTAGTCCTCTACCTCTAGTGTTAGGAGTGTGTCCCTCCCAAGTGTGGGCATGTACTTCCACAAGCTACCCCCCCAGTACTCGGCAACCTCATACACCCTTAGAGCCACTTCATATGCTAAGAACCACTTGGCAATATGATCTCCCACCACATAACTAGGCACCAAATCTTTGGGTAGCCGGACCCTTCCTTCTCATTTGGACAATGATGGTGCGCTCCCACCAATACTGCTGGGCTCCACCTTCATAGCTTTAATGTCCAGCTCTCTGAAACCTAGCTCATGTGCCATTCACTTTTCCTCCAAAGCTTGTTCTTTCTCCAGTTTTAACTTAGCAAGTTCCAACTTGAGCTTTCTCTCCTCCCTCCAGTCCTCCAGCTCCTCTAGAGACAGACCGCTGGAAGCCACACTGTTCCCCAATGTGGTATCTCCAATCCTGGGTTCAAGAGTAGATGTGTCGGTTTTGCTGAAGCAAGCATCTGAGTTCTCACTTCCAAGTGTCCACGACTGAGGTGGCACTACTTGGCAGGGCAGACTCTCAGAAGGCAGAGTCCAGGTGCAGAAGCAGGTAAGTTGGAAGTCTTTTATGTCCCTGAGACATCAGATCAGGAAGCCACCCTACTAGCCCTTGGAGTCACTTTGGGTTCTGGGTTCAAGAGATGCAGGTCCAGTCCTCACCCAGGCAAGCAGGGCAGCAGATCTTAACAGCAGGGCCGCAGTTATTGCAGAGCAGCAGTTCAGCAGAATGGCAGTCCTTCCACATCATAGCAGCCCTTCTTCCTGGCAGAGAATCCGCAGGTCCAGAAGTGCACTGGAAAGTGGGTATTTGTATATCCTGGTGCCCTGCTCCCAGTAGGTGGGTGAAGTTTCTGAAACGGTACTTTGACATTCTGAAAGTTTCCTGCTTCCCCTGCTCTGGCTCCAAGCTGGCTGCACTGACAATACAGGGATGTTATGCCTGTTATGAGGAGACAGGACACAACCTATTCAGGTGAAAATGGGGCTATGCTCAGCTTCACCCCCCATCCTGCCAGTTGATGGCCCATAAAGGCTAAGCTAAACCCACTACTGTATGGCAGTCTGGAGAGGATTGACAAAGTCTGTCAGATACATCCAGTCATGTGACCTAAGGCAGGCTGCAGGCACAAAGGGCTGAGAGCAAGAACATGCCAACTTTCTAAAAGAGGCATTTTCAAAATTGTAATGATAAATTCGACTTTACCATTAAAGAGGGTGTATCATTACAATATCATAGCTACTAAACATGATACATTTACCTCCTCTCATTTAGGAATTATAGCTTATTAAATGTAATAAGGAATCCCCAATGTTATCCTATGGGATGGGTAGGCCTCACCATAGTGAAAAACTACATTTGGGAGTTTTCCACTACCAGGACACGTAAAACTTAAAAAGCACATGTCCTACCGTTCAATTACACAGCACCCCGCCCTATGGGCTATCTAGGGCCTCCCCTCCTTAAAATGTTCTAAGGCAGAGACAGTTTTTTTGTCAAATAGTTGGGATCAAAAGGCATATTCATAGTGGATGCTTACACATCTCCTGAGAAACCTGTGGATGGCATCCAAACATAGTGACAGAGCACCATACTAATGCCGACTGTTCACCAAAGACAATCAGTCATATCCAGGCCAGCATGGATTTTGTATCTAGGTGCATATTGACTAATTTGAATGGTTTGTGCCAATGAGGCCCTAAAATCATCCAGGACCGACCAGAAAGATCTCAATGGCCATATCCCAGAGGGCATGTGCTCAGTGGCCTAACAGGCAAACAGAATTAACCAACCTCCAGGCTAGGCTCTAAGAAGAGAGCATTTGTTTCCTGAATGCCTCAATCCTCTTTGACTCCCTGTTGGGGATGGGGGATCATAGGGAATGAATTGGGATTCACTTTGCCGTTGAAATCCTGGACCACCAAACTCGCAGAAGTAAGATTCTGCATAAGAAAATCAGAGTCACCAGTCACCAGTCTATGTCATCTGGCTACCTAACTGTTCAGCGGTGGGCAGGAGCATGTTTAGACCATGTGCCCATCAGAGTATTAGTCAAGGCTTCTTTAATTGAGAGTAGGAGCTCAAAGGATGCAGGCCAAGGCTACAGAAATTACTTAAGGAAGTTTGTTTTAACATCAACTAAAGGCAGTTGTAGGTCTAGGACCTCATCAGTATGTTGAATTACAACAGCAAAGGAAGCACTCTCTTCTGCTGGGGACCCAAAAGGGGATACCAATCCCATATCAGGGGAATTATAGTCTCCTGTTGGCACATATATAATTAGCCATCATCATAATGTGGGGGAGAGCCACCTCCATCATCACCATTGTCATCTCCGGGAAGGTAGTCTCTGATCTGAATCAGAACCAAAAAGATGTTAGAACCTCTGAGGACAGATACACGGTATTGGTAGTGCAATGTCAGAAGAAGTCTGAACAGGAACCAGGTGCACTGAAGGAGAGTCAGAGCACGACTGCGGTTGGGTCAAGATGGATTCAGCTCAGAATTGGACTTTGGAGTCGGCACTGGATCTATCTGCATACTTGTTGCACAGACGTTGACATAAATCAAAGAGGAACCTGAGTTGTTCTCTGAGCCAGAATAAAAACATGATGAAGATCTGTTTTGTCTGTGCCCACGACTTAGAGTGGGAGCAGAACCTACCCTCAGTTTGTGTCATAAGCCACCTAACTAGATCGCAGATGATTCCAAGGGGGAGGTGACGTTAGTTCCCAAATCTTCCCGAGACTTGCCCTCAGTTTAAAGGGGGAGACACTGCACCGGTGGAAAATCCTTGGGGTAATGGCGTTGGGATGGAGAGAGCATGTAGAGTCAAAGGTGCTGTGGCTCATCTACTCAACAGCAACACTGCAGCAGGCATTCACACGAATCTGATGAATGGTACCGGCAGATATGATACCTAATCATATTACCTAATACGTAATTTAGTCTAGTATTAACTCTATCTCTTAAGGTGTCACCTCACAAAAGCTTTTCAAATATTAACCAACCTCTAGTTTTGTTGTTGTTTTATTTTCATTTAGATTGTCCGTAGAGGCACTTCATCAAAGTTCTCAAAACTGTAGTGAGTATGATTTCAGCATCAAACCCACATGCAAATTTGGACAGGGTTAGCTTCACCCAGGTCCTCTTTGGCAGAGCCCTGCCATCAGTATATACAAAGTTGAACAAAAACACTGGCTACCTTTGTTTGCAGCACGTTGTTGCGACTGATCTCAGCTCGTAATGAAATCAAGTCTGTTAATGCATCTCTCATTTTCTTCTTGTTCGTTTTTCCATCCAGGTGCAAGACTAACACGAGACGTGAGTTTGAAGTGGGAGGATCAAGGGAGCTGGCAAGACAGAGTACTGGAAGACGGGAAACAGGTCACTCAATCAATCAATCAATCAATCAATCAATCAATCAGTCATTTGTAGAGCGCACTACATACCCGCGAGGGTCTCAAGGTGCTGGGAGGGGGGGCGCTACTGGTCGAACAGCCAGGTCTTGAGCAGCCTCCTGATGGTCAGCAGGTCTTGGGTCTGTCATAGGCTCAGTGGGAGGGTGTTCCAGGTCTTGGCGGTGAGGTGGGAGAAGGATCTCCCGCCGGTGGTTGTTCTTCGGATGCGAGGGACGGTGGCGAGAGCGAGGTCGGCGGAGCGGAGCGGAGCTGGCGGTCGGGGATGTAGAAGGAAAGTCGTCTGTTGAGGTAGGCTGGGCCGGTCTTGTGGCGTGCCTTGTGTGCGTGGATGAGGAGCTTGAAGGATATCCTCTTATTGACGGGGAGCCAGTGCAGGTTTCTCAGGTGGGGGGTGATGTGGCTGTGGCGTGGTACATCGAGGGTCAGTCGTGCATAGGCGTTTTGGATGCGCTGCAGTCATTTGATGAGCTTGGTCGGGGCTCCCGCGTAGAGGGTGTTTCCGTAGTCGAGTCTGCTGCTGAGGAGGGTCTGGGTGACTGTTCTTCTTGTATCTGTCGGGATCCACCTGTAGATCTTGCGGAGCATGCGAAGGGTGTTGAAGCAGGAGGAGGAGACGGCGTTGACTTGCTTGGTCATGGAGAGCGTTGAGTCGAGGATGATTCCCAGGTGCGTGCGTGGTCGGAGGGTGTCGGGGCTGCCCCCAGTGCCGTCAGCCACCAGGAGTCATCCCAGGCTGAAGGGTTGGAGCCGAGGATGAGGACCTCCGTCTTGTCCGTGTTCAGCTTCAGACGACTGATCTTCATCCAGTCGGCGACGGCCTTCATTCCTTCGTGGAGGTTGGATTTAGCGGTGATGGGGTCCTTGGTGAGGGAGAGGATCATTTGAGTGTCGTCGGCTTGGGGAGATTATGTTGAGGTCATGCTGTCGGGCGACGTGTGCGAGCGGGGCCATGTAGATGTTGAACAGTGTCGGGCTGAGGGAAGATCCCTGGGGTACGCCGCAGATTACCTCGGAAGCTTCGGATCGGAATGGGGGAGGCGGACGCTCTGGGTTCTGCCGGAGAGGAAGGAGGTGGTCCATTCCAGAGCCTTGTCTCGGATCCCTACGGCATGGAGACGTGCGCATAGTGTGCGGTGGCAGATGGTGTCGAAGGCGGTGGAGAGGTCCAGGAGGATGAGGGCCGCGGTCTCACCGTTGTCCAGGAGGGTCCTGATGTCGTCGTTGGCGGCGATGATCGCAGTCTCGGTGCTGTGGTTGCTGGGGAACCCTGACTGGAAAGGGTCCTGGATTCTGTTTTCTTTGAGGTATCGGGTTAGCTGTCTGTTGACGATCTTCTCGATGACCTTGGCCGGGAACGGAAGCAGAGAGATGGGCCGGAAGTTCTTTAGGTATCTCGGGTCCACCTTGGGTTTTTTGAGTAGGGCATTGATCTCGGCGTGTTTCCAGCTCTCTGGGAAGGTCGCGGTCTAGAGAGAGAGAGATTGATGATGTTGCTGCGATGGAGCTGCTGGCTTTGTTGAAGATGTGGTGCGGGAATGGGTATGACGGGGAGCCGGAGTGGATTGTGCTCATGGTTTTGATGGTGTCATATGATGCTCACGTTGGCCCAGGCTAGCAGGGGGTCGTGGTCGATGGTGTGCGGAGAGTCTGATGTGTTGATGTCTGTTGGGGCTGTCTGGGTGTTGAAGCTGTCGTGGATGTCTGCTATCTTGCGGTGGAAAAAAGTGGCAAGGGAGTCGCACAGGGCGTGTGACGGCGGAATGTCGTTGGTGTTGGAGCTGGGGTTGGAGAGTTCCTTCACGATGTTGAAGAGTTCCTTGCTATTGTGTGCGTTGTTGTCAAGGCGGTCTTTGAAGGAGGTCCTCTTGGCAGTCCTGATGAGGTGATGGTGGTTGCGGATGGCGTCCTTGTGGGCTGCATGGCTGTCCGGAGTCTGTTCACGGTGCCATTTCTTCTTTAGTTTCCGGCAGGCTCGCATGGAGACTAGGAGTTCTGGGGTGAACCAGCTGGCCCTCCTGCTGGTGTCTCTGTGGGAGGGTTTCTTCAGCGGGGCGAGGGTGTTGGCGTAGTCGATCCAGCGTCTGAGGCTGTGGGCAGCGTCATCGGTGTTGGAGGATTCGGTGGGTGGGCTGAGAGCAAGGGTTGCGTGTAGTTGGTCTTCGGTGATTTTGCTCTAGCAGCGGCTGGGGATCTGTTGGGTGCGGTGGTGGGTTTCTGGAAGGTGAAGTGGATGCAGTGGTGGTCGGTCCAGAGGAGTTCGGTGGTGTGGCTGAAGGAGACGTGGGAGCTTGAGGAGAAGACGGGGTCGAGCATGTGGCTGGCAGAGTGGGTAGGCGTTGTGACGAGTTGCCTCAGTCCGAGGTTGGCGAGGTTATCGATCAGGGTGGTGGAGTTGCTGTCGTTGTTGTTCTCAAGGTGAAAGTTAAGGTCTCCGAGGAGGATGTAGTCGGTGGAGGTCAGGGCGAGCGTGCTGATGAAGTCGGCGATGGAGTCGCTGAACTGGGGTCAGTGTCCTGGGGGTCTGTAGACAAGGGTGCCTCTGAGGGTGGATTTGGGGTCTGTGTGGATCTGGAAATGCATGTGTTCGGAGGTGCTGAGAGTGTCGTTGGTGCTGGTCGAGACCCTGATGCTGTTCTTGTGGACAATGGTGATTCCTCCTCTGACTCCGTTGTTGCGGTCTCTGCGGACGATCTTGTAGCCGTCTGGGATGGCATGGCGATGTTTGGTTCCGAGGAGTTGTTCATCCAGGTCTCTGTCAGGAAGGCGACGTCCGGGGATGAAGTGTCGAGCAGGTCCCAGAGCTTGACTGTATGTTTGCGTGAGGAGCGGGTGTTCAGTAGGATGCATCGGAGGTGATTGTGGCCTTTCTTGGTGGGTGGTTCGGCAGCTCTGAGGCTGGTGTAGTTGCAGTTCCGGCAGGTGAAGGGACCCTGTGTGCGTTTCGGGCTGGCTTTGAAGCAGGTGTGGGTCCGTCCGGAGTTGAGAGCGTGGAGTGTGCTGGCATCGTAGCGGCGGCGGTCGTCGTGGCGGACGCGGGGACCAGGGGTTCTGGAGCTGGGCGCGGTCCAGCACGGACGGGCGTGGACGGGCTTGCCTTAGGCGCGCTTTCGGCGCGGCCACGCTGCGGCCGCCATATATGGGGAGGTGGGAGGGAGGAGCAGCTGGGAGGCGGGAGGCAGGGCAGGGGCACCGAATGGGCGGTCAGGGGGGCGGGGCCGCAGCGGCTGGAGCGGGAGCGGTGAGGGGCGACGAAGGGAGCAGAAGGCACAAGGGCAACGAATTACGGGGGCAGAGAAGGGAACAGAAGGCAAAAACTGGCCCAGAAATACGGGGGCAGCAAAGGGAACAGAAGGCAAAAATGGGCAGAGAAACACGGGGACAGCGAGGGGAACAGAAGGAAAAGAGGGCACAGACCAAATACAGGCACCGGGGGAAAACAGACAACAGCAGTCACAGACACTAAAATAACAATAAAGGCAGTACAATAAAGATACAGATGATGATACAAACCTACAGCCTACCACTGGCCACCAGGGATGAGGTGCAGGTGGTAGCCTGTGGATGGAGGAGGGCCTCGAACTTCCTCAGCAGCGGTAGCTGGGGCAAGGACACACAGGCGGTGATGTGCGGGGGGAGCGACCTACCTAGCAGGGTCAAGGGTCGCTCTCCTCACCAAGCAGTGGCTGCCATATATGGGGAGGTGAGAGGGAGGAGCAGCTGGGAGACGGGAGGCAGGGCAGGGGCAGCGTATGGGCAGTCAGGGGGGGCGAGGACGCAGCGGCTGGAGCGGGAGCGGTGAGGGGCGACGAAGGGAGCAGAAGGCAAAAGGGCACCGAATTATGGGGGCAGCGAAGGGAACAGAAGGCAAAAATGGGCACAGAATTACAGGGGCAGCGAAGGGAACAGAAGGCAAAAACGGTCAGAGAAACACGGGGGCAGCGAGGGGAACAGAAGGAAAAGAGGGCACAGACCAAATACAGGCACCAGGGGAAAACAGACAATAGCAGTCACAGACACTAAAATAACAATAAAGGCAGTACAATAAGGATACAGATGATGATACAAACCTACGGCCTACCACTGGCCACCAGGGATGAGGCGCAGGTGGTAGCCTGCGGGTGGAGGCTGGCCTCGAACTTCCTCAGCAGCGGTAGCTGGGGCAAGGACACACAGACGGTGCTGTGCGGGGGGGAATGACCTACCTAGCAGGGTCAAGGGTCGCCTCTTGGAAAGGGTTGGCGTCGCTGAATAGAAACGTACAATTGTTGCCCTTTTAATACGAAGGGGAGGAGTATGGACGGTCTTTAAATAAGACTGCTTTAGAATGTTCATAAAGATCACATTCTAATTGATGTAACAAGGAACAGGTGCAGATAATTAACTTGATGAGGCTGCCTTCTAGATGGTGGCTTAGAATGTTCACAAAGGTTGGATTCTAATTGCTTATAGCAAGGAACAGGTGCAGATGATTAATTTGATTAGGCTGTCTTCTAGAAGGTGTTTTAGAATGTTCACAACGGTCGCGTTCTAATTGCTTATAGCAAGGAACAGGTGCAGGGGATTAATTTGACGAGGGCTGTCTTCCGGAAGGTTCACCTTAAGATCATCTATGGCAGTTGGTTGATGCTTATTCTGGTGTATTTTCTGGATGTTTTTGTGGCGCCTGAAACCTGACCTTGCATATGCATGGTAAAACATTTGTAAAAGCTATTAAGCCTTTTCAAACAAACCGGGGAACACCAGCTGCAGCTATCTATTACCAACCACATGTAATATGGTCAAAAGTCAGAGTACAAGACATTTGTTCATTCATAAGCGTTGGGAGGAATAATGTGAATCATGCTAGTATATAGTGATAGTCAAGAGAGGTGAGCTATGGCAGGAATCCTGACAGTTTGTGATTTCTTTCGATATTTGATGATATACATTTTCAATTCATGGTCCCAGATCCCTTTCAGGTGCATGAGGGCACACTTATTAAATTACGTGGAATCGTGCCCTGAGTCCAAATACCAAAGGCACAATTGTAGAGGTTTATGACTGACATCTGTTTCCCACAGTCACCCCATGGTTTGAACCCTATAGTTTTAGGTGGGGACATCATTCCCTTGCATACTAGATTTCAATTGAAAACTCATAGAAACAGATGAAAAAGGGAGCAGAGCTCTGGATCCGTGTTAAAAGGCGTTGTCACCTCCGGGGCAGAAAAAGGCCAACATAGAGCCACAATTAACACCCTTCCAGCAGGCAGAAGCACTATTGAGAACAATTACAGATGCACTCCAGTGCCTGGGGATTTCAAGCAGGGAAGAGTCTGCGGTGAAGAGCATCCATCAGAAATCAGTTTTCTAGACACAGTGGTCCACATGTTTACATGTTTATATGTTTCACCCTGGCAGATTAATCTATGGATAATCTTGGGGATTTGATAAGGGGGAGTACTTAAGGATTACTGGAATGAAGGAAGGGGAAAAAATACTTTCCCATTAAAAGTGTGAATGGTTAAACTAAATTCTAGAGAGGACATGTGAAGGCCAAATGTTGGGAAACCTCCGCAGGTTTTGGGACCAATGAACCACGTACAATCGCCTCACAGCAATTTATGCTATGAAGTAAATAAATAGATACATATTCACACAAATGTGACTACAGTTCAAAGTTCCTATTGCATGTTATCATCACAGTACAGTTTAACTAACTCAGGAAAACACTGGTTAATGCCCCTGGCATTCCATTCAATAATACATTGCCCCCCTTCACCAATTTGCACCAAACATTTGATAACAAATACAGTAAAAAATACAGACGGTCATCCTTCTCAATTTGTGCAGATTGGTCAAAGTGAGGAAGATTTATCTGTGGGTCACAAAACAGGTATGCGTCTTGATTTAGAAAGTTCCCAAATATGTAGCCTCAGAACCTTTTGAACAGAAGTAAATTGGTACTATCAGTTACCCAGTCTAAAGTTATAAGCAAACTAAGCAAAAACCACTGAGCATTCAATTGTTTTGAATACATCTGTTAATGTTTGCGAATAGTAACATTCGAAAAACGAACAGAAAGGTTCTGATTGGCTGGATGTTTGATCACAAACATATGGATGATTACAAATTAAAATAAAATATACCAGCGGTATTTTGTTGAAGCTGTTCTAGGGTGTGTTAATGCAAAGAGAAATTAGAAAACATTTAAAATTGAAGTGCTGAGCTATGCTGCTTTTGTAACTGTGGTGTGGAAAACCAAAAAGCAGTGGACGGATTTCTTCAATTAATCTCAGCCATTGGTAACAAATCTGGCCACAATCCAGTCCATTGTGTTCTTGCCCACTATGTTACATCAGACAGGACCCAGCCATATGCAAATTAGCTTTGACCCTGCTCCAATAGAAACAATTCAGCCCAAACATGCAGTCAGGCCCACTCTGAATGGGAATATATACCACCTCTGAGTGGTTTCAGCCTATTTGAGCTTCCTCAGTGGAGTGCAGCTTGAGTCCTCCGGCACAATGAGCAAGGGGCCCATATCCGGGCATGCCCATCACAGTTAGGGTATGACGTTGAGGAAAACCACAAAGTGAAAGGTGGACTGCTTGGATTAATCTCAGCCAGTGGTAATAATTCAGGGCTGCAATTCAGATCATTATTGGTTTGCCCACCATGCAATCTCATAGAGGAACCTGCTATATGCAAATCTGCCCTGGTCCTGCTACAATAGGAACAATTCATGTTGGGCAAATTGATAATTAGATTGAAGTGCCTTTAATGGCCAATAATGGCTGTGCCAGTTAATGCTTGTTAATGCCTGCATATATCTCAAAAACTAGGCCTACCCTAAGGTTTGAACCTTGATCAACATAAATAGGAAAAGAAAATGGGATCTGCAAGTCAATTCCTTGAATAACATTTTTGTATTGGCAACGCTGACCATGCTAGTCTATGATAGCTCTAATTCTATCACATAACTATCACAGATAGTTGAGATCCACCTCATATAGAGTAGGAGTTTTTCTTTTGTCCTTTGTGATGAATTGTATTTCTTTGGCTGTTCCTGTAGGCTTTTCCTCTACAGGTGACTTATCATACACCTAGTTTGGTGGTTCTGAGCTTGCAACCACATTACTTTCAGATGTTTTCATACCAGTGGTGTGGCAGGGCGTAAGAGATATAAGTTTATTGAGGATGAATCTCTAAGCCCAAGAGCTACTGCTATTCAAACCCATGCCTTCCATCTACCTCCTCCTCAGACCCTTTCTGATGTGTGATTCTTCCATTTTTTTTAACTAACTTTATTAGCATTTTAACTTTACTCACATGAACATTATCAGGACTAGTCCATACAGCATCTTTACATTTGAGAATATTTTACATCCTACAATATCACATTCTATATACCCTACAAAATAGTACACAGTTATGTGATAAAGCATTATTTGCCTTTTCCCCATACTGCAATCAGTAGCATGAATCTCTTTTGTACTTAAAACCATATATTTTCATATCAGCCAATATGATCCCTTAACTCTCCCCTCCCCCCTATTGAACGTCTGCATCTTCTCATACGTCGATGTGGGGGGGTGATTGTTCCTTGTTGTCCTGTACTCTAACGCAGGTGCTGAAAGACATCAAGTTTCCAAAAAACAGGAGTACCTCAGTATGCGACATGGCCGCAATTCACCAGTTATTTTTTCCATTTGACCTAATACTTTCTTCATGGTCTTTCCAACTGACCTTCTCCCCCTCCACTCCAGGCCAATTTGTGTACCTGTAGTTTACTGCGAAGAGTAGTAGAGGGTTCTACACTGGTGTAAATCCATAGGGCATGCACTTACCCCAGATGTGTGTGGTTTAACCTCAGTGTCTTTTTCACTGAGATGGGTGGAATGTTTTTACTTGCCCCAGAGGCTCCTCTCCTCAGTGTACTATCTCAATCCTGCATCCTCCTGAACATGCCATAAAGTGCAGAACCTCCTGCAGACTTGCTCTTCTTGCTACCACCATTGTAGCTTTCTCATTCTCTTCTCCTTCTAACCAAATGGAGATAAAGAGACTGTAGAAACATGCAAGTCTCATCTGTCAAAGACAGTAAGAACGCTAAGAGGTAGGTAGGTAGGTATAGCTTTATTCGATAAAAATATCATAAAAGCACAACATACAATAGGAGTTAAAAAGGATCAAGTAACACATTTTAGGAATAAGAAGAATTAATCATAAGTGTGTCTAAAATACACGCTAAGAGGTTTATTAAGCTGTTGCAGCAATCTCAATAAAAGAGCTTATGACGTTTCATTGCCTTCTGAAGACAGATGTGTGTGATCTGTAGATCAGGTGTGCCTCACTGTAAAATGGATCAAATTATTAATATGTCTACTGGAGGACCTGATTTACCATAACACAATGGGGTGAATCTCTTGGTGCCACAGATGCCTATTTTTATGTAACTCCATGGTATTCATGTTACTAATATTCAGAGCATGAAAGGCTGAGTGGATCTACACTGATTTGCACTTGTTACCATGGGTCCAAGAGACCCTTGCCATAGACGCATTAGTCCCCTACACTACCTGCTCCAGATATACACGATATTCTATATCCATAAAGGGATATAGAATATCTCTGCTGGTTAATATGCTGAAGAGATGTGTCTATTATGCAGAGGACAGGTATGAGTATGACTCCACGGGGAACAACCTTTACAACGCAACTTTTACAACGCACTACACTTACAACGCATTTTTTACAACGCAAAATCCATTACAACGCACTACACTTACAACGCATAACACTACAACGCATTTTTAAAAACTACCTTTACAACGCATTCCATTACAACGCCTACCATTACAACGCATAATATTACACTACACTATCCAACACTTACCCTACTGTTGCACCCCCTGGAGATAGAATAGTAATGTTTACCCCTATACTATCCAACACTTACCCTACTGTTGCACCCCCTGGAGTTAGAATAGTAATTTTTACCCCTATACTATCCAACACTTACCCTACTGTTGAACCCCCTGGAGTTAGAATAGTAATTTTTACCCCTATACTATCCAACACTTACCCTACTGTTGCACCCCCTGGAGTTAGAATAGTAATTTTTACCCCTATACTATCCAACACTTACCCTACTGTTGCACCCCCTGGAGTTAGAATAGTAATTTTTACCCCTATACTATCCAACACTTACCCTACTGTTGCACCCCCTGGAGTTAGAATAGTAATTTTTACCCCTATACTATCCAACACCTACCCTACTGTTGCACCCCCTGGAGTTAGAATAGTAATTTTTACCCCTATACTATCCAACACTTACCCTACTGTTGCACCCCCTGGAGTTAGAATAGCAATTTTTACCCCTATACTATCCAACACTTACCCTACTGTTGCACCCCCTGGAGTTAGAATAGCAATTTTTACCCCTATACTATCCAACACTTACCCTACTGTTGCACCCCCTGGAGTTAGAATAGTAATTTTTACCCCTATACTATCCAACACTTACCCTACTGTTACACCCCCTGGAGTTAGAATAGTAATTTTTACCCCTATACTATCTAATACTTACCTTAAATGCAATTTAATATTATGCGTTGTAATGGTATGCGTTGTAAAGGTAGTTTTTAAAAATGCGTTGTAGTGTCATGCGTTGTAAGTGTAGTGCGTTGTAATGGATTTTGCGTTGTAAAAAATGCGTTGTAAGTGCATGCGTTGTAAAAGTGTGCGTTGTAACGTCATACATCCGACTCCACAGGACCTTCTCAGCTTTTTACCTTTCTGCTTTTGAACATGGCCTAAATCCCAGCCAGAGCTCTGGGTAGAGATCTGAAGTGAAGTGGGCGCTGATGGTCCACTTTACACATAAACATAAGATATTTTACAGAGACATACACTAGGCCTGGGAGGAGTTCTGCTATACAGAACTCTGCAAAGTGACCCAAAAACTCAGCTGCGCTACGCGGAGTTCCGCAAGCGGCAGCGTGCATTAGGTCACACTGTTAATGCTGAGTTTTAGCACTGGGTGTTTGTCCCGCACTGGAAAATCAGCACAAATGGCACCAATCACAGTGCAAGAGGGCGCTGCTTCTTTCTGCCGCTCAGGTAGATGTTCTACTCAAGCAGCAGCTTCCTCAAAGCAAACAGAAGGTTTCACAATGCGAGCAGTCGCGGCCATCTGCGACTGCCCTTGCTGAGAAATCTTGCCAGGAGGTCATCTCGAGTAAGATTTTCCTCGCTTGCCAAATTAACGTTGGTAAACGAGAGAAAAACTCTACTCCACTACGCAGAGTGGAGTTTTTTGAACTGCGAGCTCTGTGTAGCGCAGAGTGGGAAAAACACTGCAAACTCCGTGAGCTGAGCGAAATTTCATGCCCAGACCTATTCTTCTCATCTCTTTTCAAAGGGAGAGACGCCAGTCTCTGACTTGCTCTGGCACACCCTCATCTTGCCCTATCTCTCTTAGTCTCCTCCTCACACCACCCTTCATCTCGGGAATATTCTTCTCCTTCTGGAAGATTCTGTGACACACTCTTGCTCTCAAAAGACACACAATTGATGGACGGAATGCAGAACAAATCAAAACATTCACCCCAGTCAAGAGATCTGGGTTAAATTCATCATTCCTTTGCTCACCATGCCACCGCAGTTTAGAACTGGCCATATGCAAATCAGTCTTGACCCTGTGCCTCATGGGAACAGTCCAGCCCGAACTGCCAAGCCAGGTCCTTCCTGGACAGGAAACAAGCATCCTAGGACCGGTTTCAGGGTTTCACCCCTCTTCAGCCAGGATAACTTGATTCTAGTGGCACAGTGAGCCCAGGACCCACGTCTGGGCATACCTGGCGCATTTAGGGCGAGAAAGCAAAAGACACACAATTGATGGACGGATTGCAGAACAAATCAAAACATTCACACCCAGTCAAGAGATCTGGGTTAAATCCATCATTCTTTTGCTCACCATGCCATCCCAGTTTAGACCTTGCCATATGCAAATCAGCCTTGACCCTGTGCCTCATGGGAACAGTCCAGCCCGAATTGCCAAGCCAGGTCCTCCCTGGACCCGAAACAAACATCCTAGGACCGGTTTCAGGGTTTCACCCCTCTATAGCCAGGATAGCTTGATTCCAGTGGCAGAGGAGACTGCTCAAATTATATAACAAATTTGAAAATTCAGTTATAATTCTTTGCTTTTTGACTACCATTGGGCTGGCTGTAAAATATTGGAAGGAGGAAAAAGTGGTACCATTCCCAGAATAAAGTGGGAATTACTGTTCATGTGTGAACAAGAAAGGCTATCTTGTCGTTGCGAGGCTAAAGGTAGCAAACAGCATCCCTTCTTCCTTAATGTAATTAAAATGGTCCAAGTAAGGTTTTCATTGTGCTGCCACCCTGTAGGACTGGATAAATATATTAACTTTATGAATGATTTTATGTTGTAACTCTTTTTGTATCTTCAACTGAAATAAGAATACTTCTAAAATATATATGTTGGCTTGAACAGAGCCTAGATGCCACATACAATTATGGTTGTGCACTGTATATATTTTCATAGCCCAACCTAACATAATTAGATTTGTTATGCTTACTAAGCAATTGCATATGAAGTTCTCTTTTTCCAAGTTTGGCAATTTACAGATTGAAGTAATGCAGTTTCAGAAACTTTCATTTGCCCAATAATTGGACGATTAATTTGCTCATTTAATTTTTGAACAGAAAATGATTTGAATGACTGATTGTGTAATTGCTAATTATTAAAAAAATATACACTACATGAATACAGAGAGCTCAAGTTCCCAGAGGAAGTTAAGTAACTGGAAACCTACCACTGGAGTTTGTAGCAGTTGGGCAGTGGACACAGGTCTTGCAATTGGTTGCACTGTCTCTGCACTTCTGCACAAGAGCTTTGCTTGAACACTGTAACGATGACATTGATTTCTCTATGCAATTTGTGCCTCTAACTGTAACAATTCTCCGAACAGCGTCCTAATGTTGGAAATGATGAATCTAGTTTTTTATTAAAGTCTAGCAAATAAAAACTGTTAATCCATTCATTGTTTTATATCCAGGACCTGCTTTAGGGCAGTCCGACCACTGCAGCCGCACATGGTGGCAACCACATGGGTGGGGGGGTGGCGTTGGGTCGGGATGAGGGGGCTGGTTTTAGAAATACCTTACGGTTTTAAAAGCACCTGCTGTTCCTTGTGCGGGTAAAAAGACATAATATCAAGTTGTAAATGTCGACTTGCACTAATATCGAGTGCAAAAAATCGAAATACAAAAATATCGACTGTCAGAATATCGTTGTCAAGAATATTAAGTTTAAGGTAAGTAATATTGTTTTTAAAAATATCGAAGTCATTGATATTGTTAGCAAAAATATAGTTGTGTTATGTATTTATGGGGCCCATTAGGATGGCAGGCAGGGGCGATCCGCCCGCCATCCTTGTATGATTGACCGGCCGCCACATTAAGATGGCAGGAGGATCCGCGGCAGACGGGAAGACCGTTCGCCGGTCGACTTGGCAGAAAATCGACCACAATATGGTGGCGGTGTCTGTAAGATACCGCCAACCATATCATGATGCCGGCGGAGATTCGCCGCCGCCATGGAAAGGCATGCGGTTACTGCCTTTGAGGGCCCGTTGCAGGCCCCCTGGGTGCTGGGGGGAGGGGGGTGCACATGGGGGGTACCTATGGTGGTGCCTGCCATGTAGTGCATGGCAATGCCCTGCACAGTACTATCACATTGCGAGCAGGTCTGCAGCCAGCAGATCCACCCGCAATGTGAAAGGCACAGAATGTGGGTTTATAAGGGAATAAGGTGGGAAGTAATTTAATCATAATAAATGTATTAATAATTTTTAGAAGTTATTACATTTTTTTAATTACATTTTGCTTTTTAGTTACGTTTCGGGTTGTGGGTTTATAGGGAAATAGGGTGGGAAGTAATTTAATTATAATTAATTGATTAATATTTGTATTAATTAATATTTATGTATTTAATATTTGATATTGTTAATTATGGAAATTAATTTACTATAAAATCGTTATTAATTGGTTGTTAATTATTAATAATTCATTGTTAATTATGTTAATTGTGTCATTTTTTAGGAGCGGGTTGTGGGTTTATAGGGGAGTAGGGTCGGAAGTAATTTAATTAATTTGTAAAAAAAATTCCTGTACCACTCGTATCCGTATATTTTTACGTACGAATCGTACAAGTCCCGTCCCACCGGTGAAGTACGATTCGTACGTGAAAAATACATACGATTTGTATTGGGAAAAGGTCTACGAGACGTACCCGGACAGTTTTACATACAAATCGTAAAACTGAAGTCCGAGCGCACAAGTACGATCCGTTCCGGCCTTCCGAATACACAAGCGTATGTAAAACGTCCCGTACGTAGCGAACTCTGTACCACTCGTATCCCGGGTAAACTTGTGCCCGGGATACAAGTCGTACAGCCCACCCTCCCCCCGCGTATGTCCACATGTACCCCCGTATGTCAGCACCGTACCCCCCCATGTCCGCACCGTACCCCAGCCCCGTACTTGGACGCACCGTACCCCAGCCCCGTACTTGTACGCACCGTACCCCAGCACCGTACCCCAGCCCCGTACTTGTACGCACCGTACCCCAGCACCGTACTTGTACGCACCGTACCCCAAAACCGTACTTGTACGCACCGTACCCCAGCCCCGTACTTGTACGCACCGTACCCCAGCCCCGTACTTGTACGCACCGTACCCCAGCACCGTACCCCAGCCCCGTACTTGGACGCACCGTACCCCAGCCCCGTACTTGGACGCACTGTACCCCAGCCCCGTCCTCCAGCATCGCGTATGTACGGACCTTACAACAACATCGCGTATGTACGCACCTTACATACGCGAAAACGACTCATACTGAACCAGGACACTGTACAACAGCACAAGGAGGGTCAATTTGACTCACACAATACCACAAAACACGTCTACAGTAGAAAAAACATCAAAATGACTGACCTGGCACATCCAAACAGGCAAACAGAGGCCCAAACTCACAACCACCTCTTATAACACACCCACTAAAATTTCAAAGTCAGGCACACCCACAAATGGACCAATAAAAAGGGCCCACACACACAAACCATGAGCCTTTGCAACAGACTCACTGCAGCTACAGAGCACACCACAACAACTGCACCTATACACCTTAACATATACACCTTCACACAAACTCCTTCACACATACCCCCTCTTCACATTCCCACTGTCAGGAAACAACAGGCCTGTGGGCTTTGGGGTTTTTCAAACTGTGTCATCTGTACTTCAAGACGTAATTATTGTAATCATGTATGTCTTCCTTGTTTACCAGAAGAAGCCTGAGTAATCTGTGCACATAACCTATCACTTGTTCTAAGCAATGCTTGTTTGTTCACACACCTATTCTATTCCAGTAGTGGCATTTGAAAGACACGTGCTGCCAAGTACGTTTTGAAACGTTCCTTTACTTGTTCAGGAACGTGTCTGTCACACGTTGTTCAGGAACGTGTCTGTCAGGCACATTGGGGAATGTTACTCGTGCGTTGGCAGGAAACGCCCAGCTGTTCCTATAAATAACGCGCACACAGTCTCCCTGTGCTTGACTTCGTCTTTTCATCGCTGCAAGTCGAAGGCATCGCGTCTGGATTCCTCGAGACCGGGAACATCATTGCAGTCCACAGAGATTCAAGTCAGCTCCAGAGCATCGTGGGGAAGTACCGAGCTAAGTCCCTGAGTTTCTTGTTTTCGTTTTGCTGCTGTGAACGCTCACGAGGAGTTATTAACATTGACCTTGTTGTGTTAAACGCGTGCAGGCATTTTTGGTAAACGCGTTTAAGGAGTCTTATTAACATTGACCTTGTTGTGTTAAACGCGTGCAGGCATTTTTGGTAAACGCGTTTAAGGAGTCTTATAAACATTGACCTTGTTGTGTTAAACGCGTGCAGAGACTATTGGTAGCAAACGCATGTGAGCGTTCAAGGGCATGGAACTTGATGTTTAAACGCGTGCAGGCATTTTTTGTAAATGCGTTTAAGACTTCCATGGAGCGTTCAAGTGCAAGTTGACTTTCCAATCATTAGAGCGCTCATCTTGATATATATATTGATCTCTAAAAACATGCAAGTGTTATATATAAAAGACGAAGGTTTTGTTGCACTCATGTATGGTTACTGAAAGTGTTCGCACTAATGTATGCTCAAGCCATGCCCAGTGCTCAGTTGAAAAAGTATTGAGACAAAGATTCATATCTGCATAATTCTTTACACGTATAGTATTATGATAAAAGAATCTGTTATGAGCCTGATAGATATATTGTACCAATCAATGTTTTAGGGTGTACGCAAGGTTTTTTCCCCGCAGAGTGCTGTCAATAGAAAAGAAGATTGAGCATCGTGGAGTGAAAGACTTGAGAGTGACTGTCCACAGATGTACATGCCTAGAAAAGAGTTGCAAGCGACGTCTTGCTCACTAAGGTATTGCCCTTACAATGATGGTGATTATTGATAACAGGAGTGATACATTGTTGCTAAGTCATATTGATGCTTTTCAGTAAGGGTGTTTTATTGTGTTTCTCTCAGCCCACTGTTGACGCATGCAATCAATCTTCTATGGTAAGAGCCCGGCTGGTCCTGGAGAAGAGTTGCAGTGTCTCTTTCTTTGTGTGTAGTTCGTGGTCCCAATCCCCTTCCCTTTTGGAGTATTTGCCAGCGTCATTGTTACTAGCAGTGAGGTTGAGAAATAGTCCAGACGGGTTTGGGAACATTCATCTCAATCGCTCCTGTCAACTACCTGGAATTCAGGTGAGTGGTTCGACAATCCCGACAGAAAGTCAAGCCATAAAATTGACAGTTGACCTGAGCGATGGAGTCACCCACTGGTGAAAATACCCAGTCTATGCAGGAAGTGTCAAAGGTTCTACAGGACCTTCGACAAGAGATTTCTAATCTGAAACAAGAAAATTCTCTGTTACGAGATGATTTACAACGTTATAAACCCCGAGACAACCCTTGGGATTCTACAGTTCGGCCCAAAGTGGTGTTACAACCACCTCGGTTTACGCAGACTACCAAGTCCGAGACACCTCCTGTACCACCCATTAATGTCTCTGTCACCTCCCCACCATCTGTTCCTTTAGCCCCTCCAGAGCGTTTCCTTGGGGATCATTCTAAATTTGATATTTTTCTTAATCAGTGTCAATTACATTTTCTGTGTCGCCCTGCGGCTTTCCCAAATGATGAAGCGAAGGTAGCTTTTGTATTATCTTATTTGGGTGGTGTCTGTAACGTCCTGGCTTTCTCGGGGTTGGGACAAACAGACGACGGACCAGAGAAATGGAGGTTTAAGGATGATTTAATAAACAGATAAACAACTACAGACAACAAAGAATACCGGTACTGGAATCACCAGTTAAAGTACGATACCCATTCACAGCTCGTCTAACCGTCCTCCGCATGCACACCGGACCCGGTATGCTCCAACGGAGGGCACAGTGCTAAGCAGTGGCTGACAATGCCACTCGACCGCTGTGAAGGGTAGTTCCAAGGTTGTGGAATCTACGGGGGGCACGTGGGAGTCACCCGGCCGGGCTCTCTACCACCTGGGAACAGCCGCTCTACCAGTATCCCCCAGAGTACTGCCACAACACAAAGACGCTGGGAACACCTCCTAGTGTGCGTCTCTTGTATCCGGGTTTAAGTGATGATACCCAAGGTGGCGCAGAGAATGGATGGGAGCAGCCGCTCTACCTATCCCAGTTCTCCTACGAGTGTCGATGGCTAAGACGCGGAAACACCTCCTAGATAGCGTCTTAGCTCTAAGCGTGTGTTTACCCAAGGAACGAGGGTTGGGAGCTTCGGCTCGCACCAACCTCGTTTTCTCCAAATTGTCAGGCCGTTGGGAGCTTCGGCTCTACCAACGGGACTCGTGCCCAATGACGTTGAATACGGCTCTCAGAACGGGACAGGACACGGGCAGGAAGCACACGCCAGCACCTCTCCTCCGCTCCTTAGAATGTTCCTTCCGCCGCTCAACTCACCAACGGGTCCGTGTACCTCAACCAGGTACTCCGGCAAAGATCAGAATATCCGACGCTGAGTCCCAGTGATCTTCTCCTTAAGTAGTACTCTCGGCGTTGTATAACCATGACTCTTGAGTTGCATAACATGAAAACTAGGCGTTCCCCTTGGTGTTATGCAACCAGAACTCTTGAGTTGCATAACATGAAAACTAGGCGTTACCCTTGGTGTTATGTAACCAGAACTCTTGAGTTGCATAACATGAAAACTAGGCGTTTCCCTTGGTGTTATGTAACCAGAACTCTTGAGTGGCATAAGGCAATTGTTGCCGGAGGGCATTCTGGGAGTTGTAGTCCGCTCTCCTCCATGCACACCAGGTTCACGGAAGTGGCATCGTGGGAGGGAATCCATGTGCGGGAGGGGATTCCTGACAGTGTCGCAGTAAATTGGTCAATTCCTTTTGTAAATAGGGATGATCCTATTTTACACAACTTCTCACGTTTTAGGGCAGAATTGCGTAAGTTGTTTGCTCGACATCAGTTTATCCAGGCCAGTGATAACGAACTGCTAAATTTACGTCAAGGGTCGAAGGATTTGTTGTCCTATATGACTTCCTTCAATCGTCTCATCGCTGAAACTGAATGGCCTGAAGAAAAAAGAACATCTTTGTTCTATCGTGGACTTAGGGATGATCTTAAAGATGTATTAGCTCAAATTGTTGATCTCCCTACTGATTGTTCCGATTTTATGGACCTTGTGGTGCGTTTAGATCATCGGTTAGGAGAACGTAAAGGGGAAAAATCCAAAACTGATGCTCCTAGAGTGTTGGTATTCAAACAAGAAAGAAAATAACTAAATCATTCCACTTCTGAAGGTGTAGAACCAATGCAAATCGGTGGAATCAGGGGGCCTTTGTCAAAAGAAGAAAAGGACCGTAGACGAAGATTAAAACTTTGTCTATATTGTGGGAAATCTGGGCATTTTGCTCGGGAATGTTCTTCGAAACCAACCACACCTAAAAAGAGTATTGGTTGTAATGATTCCTCTTCCGTTACTGATGATACTTCGGGAAACGCCTTAGCCCGATGAGGGACGAGACCCCCCTATCGAGCGTGTCTGATTCCTGGGTCTCCCCGCAGTTTCTGGCTAACACCATAACGACAGTTCCTCGACATTTAACGCACATTGTCACCTTGCATTTGTCAACCCAAGTCAGAAAAGTTATTCCCATTCTTCTTGATTCTGGTGCTACTGGAAATTTTTGGGATATTGGTTTGGCTAAGACCTTGGATATTAAAACTTCTAAAAAGACAATTCCGGAACCAGTTCAAGCAGTCGATGGTTCCGAACTAACCTCAGGTTTGATCCAATTTCAAACTCAACTATTAACTATGGTTTGTGCTGATGGACATTCCGAGGAGATTCAGTTTGATTTGATTGACACGCCTGTTTTCGGAGCTATCTTAGGAATACCTTGGCTCCAGACTCACAACCCTAAAATCGATTGGGTGAAAAGAACCATAACCCTGGATTCCTCTTTTTGTGTTCACTCTTGTTATGAAGATAAGAAGATGACTATCACACCGTTGCATTGTGCTTCTGTTGGTATATCTTCTTCTAATGAACAAATATCTTTAGTACCCCATCATTACAAAGATTTTTCGGATGTTTTTTCGGAAGTACAGGCAACACAACTTCCACCACATCGGTCATTTGATTGTCGCATTGACCTCATCCCTGGCGCTACCTTGCCTTGTAGTAGAATCTATGCTCTATCAGATCCTGAAACGCGATACTTACGAGAATATTTGGATGACCTACTCTTGAAAGGTTTTATACGTCATTCAACTTCTCCAGTAAGCTCTCCTTTATTCTTCGTGCCGAAGAAAAATAAAGAGCTTCGCGCTTGTATAGACTATCGCGCTCTCAACAAGATCACGGTGAAAAACCGATATCCGCTTCCACTCATTCCTGTCCTTTTGGACCAGGTTGGGAATTCTACCATCTTTACCAAACTTGATCTTAGGGGTGCTTATCATCTCATCCGTGTAAAGGAAGGTGATGAGTGGAAGACGGCTTTCCGAACTAAGTTTGGATTGTTTGAGTATACAGTAATGCCCTTTGGGCTTTGTAACGCTCCTGCTGCGTTTCAGTTTTTTATTAATGAAGTGTTGCAGGATTTTTTGGATGTTTGTGTCATCTGTTATATTGATGATATTCTGATTTACTCTACATCCACCGAAGAACACATCCATCACGTCAGAGCAGTGTTACAACGTTTACGAGAACATCAGTTGTTCATTAAGTTGGAGAAATGTATGTGTCACGTGTCCACTGTTGAATTCCTTGGTTATGTGCTCTCTCCTCAAGGAATTGCCATGGATCAATCTAAGGTTCAGGCCATTTTGCGTTGGGAATCCCCTAAATCTGTAAAAGATATCCAACAGTTTTTGGGATTTGCCAACTTCTATCGACGTTTTATTCCTGGCTTTTCTACTGTTGTTGCTCCAATCACGCAGTTATTGAAAAAAGGTGCTCGTTTTAGTTGGTCAACAGAGGCTGAAAAAGCCTTCCAAAATCTAAAAAGATCCTTTACTAAAGCACCCGTTTTACATCATCCAGATCCTACACAACCTTTTTATGTTGAAGCAGATGCTTCTCTGGTAGCGGTAGGGGCCATTTTGTCTCAAAGAGATGCTACTTCTGGTCATCTTCACCCAGTTGCCTATTTTTCAAAAAAATTGTTACCTGCTGAACAGAACTACACAGTAGCAGAACGTGAGTTGCTTGCCATCAAGTTAGCCTTTCAAGAATGGCGTCATCATTTGTTAGGGGCACGGCATACAGTCACTATTTATTCTGACCACCGTAATTTACAATTTTATCAAAGCGTTAAAGCTTTAACACCAAGACAACTGCGCTGGCTTCTTTTTTTTAACGAATTTGATTTTGTCATCACTTATAAGCCAGGAAAAGAACAACTAAAAGCTGATACCTTGTCACGTCTTAGTTTTCCTGGTACTGAGGTAGATCAGGAAGAAATTAAGCCAGTCATTTCAGACCATAACATTGTTGCTCTCTGTGGTCCACAGAAGTTTCTGTCTCAAATACAACAAGCTCAAAAGGAAAACGAGATCCTACCTGATCTCATAAAGAAAAAAGGTTTGTGGTTCCTTGACAATCGTTTGTACGTTCCAACAATGGACTTACAACAAACGATCCTCTCTTGGACACATGATTCTGTCTTTGCTGGCCATCCGGGTTGTCGAAAAAATATTGATCTAGTAAAAAGACAATTCTGGTGGCCTACTCTTATTGAAGATGTTAAAAACTATGTTCAAACTTGTCCAATTTGTGTGCAAACTAAGAGTGCTCATGTTGCCCCAGCAGGATATCTACGTCCTTTACCTGTTCCCCCAGCCCCATGGCACACGCTTAGTATGGACTTTGTCACAGACCTTCCTGTCTCAAATGGTTATCATGTTATTTGGGTGGTGGTGGATTATTTGACTAAAACGGCTCATTTTGTTCCACTAAAGAAAATACCCACCGCCAAGGATCTTACTGATTTATTCATTCAACACATCTTCAAACTACATGGTTTGCCATCTGCCATTGTTTCCGACCGGGGCCCCCAATTTATTTCTAAGTTTTGGCAAACCTTCTATTCATCCATGAACATGGACGTTCGTCTGTCTTCTGCCTACCATCCACAGACAGATGGGCAAACAGAACAACTGAATCAAACTATGGAACAGTTTTTGCGTTGTTTTTCCTCTATGTGGTCCACTGAATGGGATAAAGCCTTACCTCTGGTTGAATTTGTTTATAACAATTCTGTTCACACAGCTACAGGTGGTTCTCCTTTTTATTGCTTGTTAGGTTACCATCCACATATGTTACCCATTCCACAATTAGATCTTGACATTCCAGTTCCTGCTGTTTCTGTTCACCATTCAAACTTACACACTATACAGAAAAAGGTCATTGAGCATTTGTCTCAATACCAGCTGCAGGTAAAAACACAGGCAGATAAACATAGAAGAAAAGCTCCGCAATATTCAGAAGGAGACTTAGTATGGTTATCATCCAAGAATCTTAGGTTAAGTGGTTCTCGAAAACTTCAACCTCGTTTCTTGGGACCGTTTCCAATTAAAGCAGTCATTAATCCAGTCACCATGGAATTGTGTTTGCCCACTGATTATCAAATTCATCCTGTGTTCCATGTTTCTCTTTTACAACCGTATATAGCCCAAACCAGATCTGGTCCAGCTCCTCCTCCAGTTAAAGTTAATGGTCAATGGGAGTATGAAATCGATAAGGTATTGGATGCCAAGAGGAAAAAAGGTGTTTTATATTACTTGCTCAGTTGGAAAGGTTACGATTCAGAAGAAAATTCATGGGAACCAGCATCCTCTATACATGCTCCACGCTTGATTAAACTGTTTCATTTGCAACATCCCACTAAACCACGCCCCGTATCAGGGGTTTTGAGGGGGAGGACTGTCAGGAAACAACAGGCCTGTGGGCTTTGGGGTTTTCAAACTGTGTCATCTGTACTTCAAGACGTAATTATTGTAATCATGTATGTCTTCCTTGTTTACCAGAAAAAGCCTGAGTAATCTGTGCGCATAACCTATCACTTGTTCTAAGCAATGCTTGTTTGTTCACACACCTATTCTATCCCAGTAGTGGCATTTGAAAGACACGTGCTGCCAAGTACGTTTTGAAACGTTCCTTTACTTGTTCAGGAACGTGTCTGTCACACGTTGTTCAGGAACGTGTCTGTCAGGCACATTGGGGAATGTTACTCGTGCGTTGGCAGGAAACGCCCAGCTGTTCCTATAAATAACGCGCACACAGTCTCCCTGTGCTTGACTTCGTCTTTTCATTGCTGCAAGTCGAAGGCATCGCGTCTGGATTCCTCAAGACCGGGAACATCATTGCAGTCCACAGAGATTCAAGTCAGCTCTAGAGCATCGTGGGGAAGTACCGAGCTAAGTCCCTGAGTTTCTTGTTTTCGTTTTGCTGCTGTGAACGCTCACGAGGAGTTATTAACATTGACCTTGTTGTGTTAAACGCGTGCAGGCATTTTTGGTAAACGCGTTTAAGGAGTATTATTAACATTGACCTTGTTGTGTTAAACGCGTGCAGGCATTTTTGGTAAACGCGTTTAAGGAGTCTTATAAACATTGACCTTGTTGTGTTAAACGCGTGCAGAGACTATTGGTAGCAAACGCATGTGAGCGTTCAAGGGCATGGAACTTGATGTTTAAACGCGTGCAGGCATTTTTTGTAAATGCGTTTAAGACTTCCATGGAGCGTTCAAGTGCAAGTTGACTTTCCAATCATTAGAGCGCTCATCTTGATATATATATTGATCTCTAAAAACATGCAAGTGTTTTATATAAAAGACAAAGGTTTTGTTGCACTCATGTATGGTTTCTGAAAGTGTTCGCACTAATGTATGCTCAAGCCATGCCCAGTGCTCAGTTGAAAAAGTATTGAGACAAAGATTCATATCTGCATAATTCTTTACACGTATAGTATTATGATAAAAGAATCTGTTATGAGCCTGATAGATATATTGTACCAATCAATGTTTTAGGGTGTACGCAAGGTTTTTTCCCCACAGAGTGCTGTCAATAGAAAAGAGGATTGAGCATCGTGGAGTGAAAGACTTGAGAGTGACTGTCCACAGATGTACATGCCTAGAAAAGAGTTGCAAGCGACGTCTTGCTCACTAAGGTATTGCCCTTACAATGATGGTGATTATTGATAACAGGAGTGATACATTGTTGCTAAGTCATATTGATGCTTTTCAGTAAGGGTGTTTTATTGTGTTTCTCTCAGACCACTGTTGACGCATGCAATCAATCTTCTATGGTAAGAGCCCGGCTGGTCCTGGAGAAGAGTTGCAGTGTCTCTTTCTTTGTGTGTAGTTCGTGGTCCCAATCCCCTTCCCTTTTGGAGTATTTGCCAGCGTCATTGTTACTAGCAGTGAGGTTGAGAAATAGTCCAGAAGGGTTTGGGAACATTCATCTCAATCGCTCCTGTCAACTACCTGGAATTCAGGTGAGTGGTTCGACAATCCCGACACCCACACACACCTTCACATTCACACCCACACACCCACAACCATCCACACCCTCACCCCACACCATGCCCACAGACAAGAATACAAAGTTCACAAGGGAGGAGCTGGACATCCTTGTCAACGAAGTCATCAGAGTCGAGCCACAGCTCTTTGGAACATTGGTCAGACAGACCTGCATAGCTGAAAAATCACGCCTGTGGCAGAGGATCGTCGATAGGGTGAATGGTGTTGCACCCATCAGAAGGACCAGGAATGAATGCCAAGCCAGGTGGTACGATCTGCGGAGGGCAGTCAAGTGGAAAATGAACGAGGACTACGCCCAGAGCAACATCACTGGAGGTGGGCTGCCCCGCAGACCGGTACATTACCATCCCTGGGAGGAGAAGGTGATGGCCCTGCTTCCGCCGGTGGGAGTACACGGACTTCAAGGACTTCCAGAGCCTGGTGAGTACACAAACAACTCATGGAACATGGGGGGAATGGCATCCACACCCCAACTTCACAAAATGCACGCAACTACCCCCAAGCCCTCACCGGACACAACCACACTCAAAAACAATGCTCATGCCACTAACATGTGTATGCCCCATTCACAAAGCAAGGCCATGCCATGTCCCAGGCTACACGAAGCACTACCCCAAGACTGGATGTCCGGGATGCTGGGAGGGTGGGGCTCACAAAACACATTGTTCAACTCTGAATCAGACACCATTGCCCTCAGCCCATATGGCCCAGGTACATACCCATGCACCATGCTCAATGCACAGGGACTGGCAAAGTAATGACAAGGTAGCTGACACTTGGCCCTGCTGTAGGCAGCACAAGGCCCTCCTGTGACCACTGCAAACTCAAACACCAACACAACAAGCTCAGATATCTAGGACAGGAACTCACACTCACTGTCATGGCAGCATGCTCCATGGGGAGACGGATACATCACCTGGGAGACCCACTGCCAAATCACACTACACCCACCAGCAGGCCCTGTCACACACACCCCTTACACAAGCACACACCCCCGGGGCAGGCAATGGATTTACCCACTCTCACAATGGACATGTGACACAACAAGATCAATCCATAGCCAAAGAAGCATCCAAGCCAAACATCTACATGTCAAACACTCAGGAGAACATATCAACCTGTCCCCTGCAACATACCCATCCACAAGTGAACATTGAGGAGAATGCACATACAACTAACTGGAGGAACTGTGCCAACTTGAATATGTATGAAACATGGATGTCGCATGAAACAGCATTAACATTGTCTCTCTCTCACACACAGGGCAACCTGATGGATCTCCCCCCAACAATGGGGGTGAAGAATCACAGTCCCAGGCTCGGGAGGAACCTGAGCCCTCCGGCAGCGACGCCTCTCAACACTCTGCGGATGACCCCAACCCACATGGACCCTCTGGTGTCCAAGCCCCTGCAGCACCTGCTTCAGGAACATCTGTGCCAACCACCAGCCCCATTCCTGCCACATCCCAGGAGCCACACAGGAGCCCTGCCCGCACTGAACAACTGAGCCAGTCTGACCTGGAGGGACAAGGTTTGCCGGGCACCTAGGAGGAGGCAGACAACCCCGTAACTGCCATCCTTCAGGGGTCCCGTAGACCCGATGTGCCCACAACGGCAGGCCAGGCTCGTGTGGGCAGGGGTGGTGGGAGTGGAGGCAGGCGGAGGCGAGAACCTGACCGGCCAGCTGAAGGGACCGGTATGTCACACATACGCAACATCATGGATGCATACCGGCGTGACACCAGGGCCATCAGCCAGGTAGTGGAGACCCTCACAGAGATTAAGAACCAGCAGGCCGAGCAACACGCCAGTCAACAAGAACACCAAGGACGGATGGAGGCAAGACTGGCTGAGCTCCTGGTGGTGCAAACGGTCATAAGCCGTTCACTCTGTCGGATCGCCGACAACATGGGCAACCCTCCCTGTGCCACCAGATGAAGACCACCACCAGCCACAGGGAGGGAGGAGGAGGAGGATTCGTCCGACGGAGCGTCCCAAGCATCGTCAAGGCCTGCACCATGAGAGACAGTGGCCCATCCACATCTCCCAGGTCACCTGGCCTGGCGCCTGGCCTTCATGCACAACAGCATCACCTCATTCACTGACATTCTCTGCCACATGGACTTGCTGGTCACAGTCTGACCAATGATGACAAACACTGTGTTCTGGACTCTGATGACTTCAAATGCCAAGGATCCCATCTCCCCCTGTGAACTTTGGAATCTAGGCACACTGTATAGCACCTATTTTTTCCCACAAAACACGCCCCCCAACGAGAATAAAACTAAATTTCTTTCATTAGATGTTGCAGTCATTTTGCATGAGTCCACAACATACGTGTGGGGAAATGTCAAACTATGCCTGAGTGTTGAACTAACTCCAGCCATCCATACCCTGGGATCTGAGTCCGGTACAGGACACACATGGGTCACAATGTATCATCCAATACAGACATGGAACACAATACTCACCCGTGATGGCCTCAAGCTGCTGAGGGGGGGCTTGCACTACTATGCGGACAGACCTATTTGGAAGAGTATCATTAAGGCGTAGACTTCATGGCTCATGTGGAGGTTCCCGGGGAGGGAGTCCCAGGTATGTTTGGCCAGGTGGGAGAACTATCTCCTGCATGCTGGAGTTCGGTGGATGTGAAGAATGGTGGCCAGGGCAAGGTTGGATGCACGGAGTTGGCCCAACGGGGTCTTGGATGACAGACGTCCAAGGTTGGTTTGGGGTCTGGGGTTGTGGATTGCCTCCTGAGTGTGGGTGAGGATTCTGAAGGTCATCCTGCAGCAGACAGTGACCCATTGCAGCTATCTCAGGTGGACGGTGATGTGGCTGGGACGCGGGATGTTGAAGCTGAGGTGTGCAGATGCACCCTGGATGTGGACAAGTTCTCCGGGAGTTTGTCTGTTCTTGCTCCGTAGAGGGTGGGGCTGTAGTTGACACGGCTGGTGTCGTGGACCTGGGGGACGGTCTGTCTTGCCTTGGAGTGGATCTATCTGTGGATCATGTGGATCATGTGTATCATGCGGAGGGTGTTGCAGCATGAGGTACAGATGCTGGTGAGTTGCATGGCAATTGTGAGCGACGAGTCCATGATGCACACCATCTTGCGTGCGTGGTCACTGGGTGCTGGTGCAGTGCCCTGGCGGGTGGGACACAAGGAGTTGACCCAGCTGTAAGGGGACAATCCTCAGAAGATTACCTCAGTCCTGGCCAAGTCCAGCCTCAGGGGGCTGATGTTCAGCCAGTCATCAACAGACCTCATGCCTTCTTGAAGGTTGGAACTGGCAATAGCTGTGTCTTTGGTGAGGGTGAGGAGCAGCTGGCTGTCAATGGCATACGAGATGATGATGAGGTTGTGTGCGCATGTGATGGTGGAGAGGGGGGTCATGGACACATTGAAGATTGACACGCTGAGAGATGAGCCCTGGGCCATGTGCCAGATTATGCCACTGTACTACATACTTAAGGCTTGAGTCCCACTCCCATGGCCTTGTTGGTGAGCTACTTGGTGATTTCATCCTGGTCCATCCTCTGGATACCAGTGTTGGAGATGTGTGAGCTGACAGCATGTGAGCACATCGTGTATAATACTGTGGAGAGGTCAAGGGGGGTGGCCTCACCATTGTTGAGCAGGGCAAAGTTGTCCGTGTTGGTGGCAATGATGACGGTTGCAGTGGGGTGATTACTGTGGAAGATGGTCTTGTGCAGGTTGCCTGGAGCTCTTTGCATGGAGGAAGTTTGTCAGTTGCTCGTTGACTGTCTTCCTGATGACATTTGCTGGCTATGGAAGCACAGTGATGTTCCTTGAGAGCCTGCGTTCCTGCCGTCCGTTGTCTAAGAAGGGCCTGGGTCACTGCATGCCTGTATCTACCATGGAATGTGGCTAACTCCAATGATACATACATGACGTGCTGGACGGGGGCTACAAGGATGGGGAATGATGTGGTTGAGATGGGATGTGGGAAGGGGCCTGATGGAGATCCCCAGGGGATGTTGCACATGAGCCGGGTGTTGTATTTCCTGATGATGGAAGTCCAAAACCTGAGGGGGGTTGGACCCGCGTATAATAGTGCTGTCTGCCTCTGTGTGCCAAGGCTGGCGTGTATGTCCATGAGCTTGCAGTGGTAGAAAGTTGCAAGGGATTGGCTCAGCCTTGCAAGGGTGGGGTGTCTTTTGGATGGAGAGCTGATGTCAGTGCACTCACAATGCTGATGAGCTCCTTGATGTCGTGCGTTTTTTGGCCTCGGGCCCATCTGAAGGATCTCCAATTGTCCTTGCTGATGATATGGTGATGGCTGTGTGTGCCGTTTTCCAGGGTTGTAAGGCCACTGATGGTTATTTGTGTTGCAAGCTGTGCAAAAGAGTTCTGCTAGACGTGTATGAGTCCAGTAGGTCTGCCTTGTCCCAGGTGGCTTAATTGTTGTTGTGCATCACAGGAAAGTCCGTCAATGTGGCTAGATTGTTGGATCAGTTGCTGATCCAGTGTGTGAGGTTGCAGGGTGTGGCGGTGGTGTTGGTTCCAGTGTCCCACACAGCATGTCTGTGTTGACTTACATCAAGCATCTTTGGGGGATTGGTAGCGGGGTGTGTGGCAGTGTGTTGCTTGTCGGAGACGTGGATGCAAATGTGGATGGACCAATGATGGATGCTGGTGTGGTTCTCATCCAGCCAGAAGTTCCTGGCCCACAGCCACATGTATCCTGTGGATGTGAGGGCTTGCGTGAAGATGGACGTGTTGATGGCTTTGCGGAATTGTGGATGTAGGCCTGGAGATCTGTAGATGAGTGTTACTCTGAGGGTTTGCAGGGGGTTTGTGCCAAACCGGATTTGTGACCCTGAGTGCGTACTTGTGAATAGATATCAATTCATCCTCCGGGATTGTTAGTGCCGTCCCTGCGGGTGCTCTTGTATCCGTCTGAGATGGTAATGAAGAAGTTGTGTGCTGAGGATGCTTTTATCCAGGTCACTGTCATGATGGTGATGTGGGCCTGTTGTGTTGAGGAGGTAACAGAGTCCAATGGCGTGCTGTTGGACGGAGCCGGTGTGGAGTAGGAGGGACATGACCTGGTTGGTGTGACAGGGCCTGGAAGGCGGGTCAGCGCTGTGTAGGCAGTTGGAGTTGCACACTCAGCATGCGAAGGTGTCGTGTGTGCGCTTAGGGTATGCCTGAGAGCAGGCGGTTGATTTTCGGTTGGACATTGCTTGGAGTGTGGCTGCAACATGAGACTGTTGTGTGATGTGGGTCATGCAAGGACATGAGGGTCGCGCAATGTGCACGTTGCATGCACTAACGGTCCTGCCTTTGGCACAGCGTGGCCACAACAGTGGCACAGACAAGCTGATGACAGCCTAATGAATGGGTGGAGGGAGGAAGGGAGGAGCATCTTGGAGGCGTGTGGGTTGCAGAATCCGGGAACTTGGTGGGCCCTTGCCGCAGGGGCCGCAGCAGCAGGCGGCATGTACTGGAAACTAGGCCAAAAGTAGCACACAAAGACAAGGATGTCAGAAAGGACAACTGCAACAGGCGTACGTAAAGGAAGGAGTGTCAGGTTACTCATGGCTCACCCAGAGATAATGGATGAACAATCACCAAAGATGACTGACACAGGATCAGGAAACAGAAGGCCGAGCTGCGCACAGGAGACACACCCTCAGCAGGCGTTGACGGCCCGTTGGGGGAGCAACCTGCCCAAATACATACACAACCATGGACTTCATGCACAATAGAGATTATTAGCCATGAAGAACTGCATGCATGTTGCCGAACTACACATACACTCATATGCACAATCTTTGACAACTATGCCAGAGATGACGCATGCAAAGTGGCAAGAGACCTACATTGACAGAGATGAGGCACTTTGGAGGGTGAGGAACACCTTTATTTCTCAAACTGACACTAAGGTAAATGCATCAATATGAACAGACTCACAGGTCATTTGACTGAACATGTGGGACCTACGCTGGACACCCCCTTCACAACACGGATGTTGTAAATCCAAATGAACTGGCACACAAGTTAAGGGGATGAGCCACACACCTCCTGTTGCACACGGAGAGGCTGCAATTCCCCATTGAGCTTGTTATGGGGATGGCCCACACTATGTCCACCCGTAGCATCCCGTATGTTTCATTTTTTTTTTTTTTTTTTTTTTTATATCCAACTTTGTTTTTATTAAGAAAAAGAGGTGAGCTCAATGTACACAGCTATATGCCTACAACCATCCTGGCCGGCAGCGAACGAAATCAAGTCCCATTAAACAAGGGCATTACAGCATAGCATATCACATGTATTTCCCCTCCAATTCTCTGCCTTCAGCGTATCGTACCCAGAGAGCCCGTCACCCCATATCCTACCTAAAAACCGTGTTCACACCCGCAGGGGAGTCGGGTAAGGCAGATGTAGCTGGTGTTGCACGCCACTCCCCAACAAAAGTCCCGCAGCAGGGGGCTAACCAAACGCTAGGCCGGGGCTAGTGCGTGCCGTAGTCCTGCCCAGAACAAGTAGGTGCTACAGTCTGCGCCTGATCTATGCCACGTGCGTATAGAATGTGTTGGGTAGCTCATGTATGGTAGTGTAGTGTCCCAGAGTAAGCGTGTAATGTTGGAAGGGGTTGGATGGAGGAGCGTCGCGCCACCGCGCTGGGTCACCAAGGCCCTATCACCGCACTTAACCTCTACACGTCCTGAGTACAGGACAAACTAAGTAACAAAGGACGGGGGGGGCATGGCGGGGGAGGTGGAGGGCGGCGGGGGAGGGGAAGCAGAACGGCAAGCGCCGCAGCGGGGGGAGAGGGAAGTCCAAGGGATGCAACTAGTCTCGCTTAGGCTGGGCCGGCGGTCCTCCAGTGCCCCTAGTACCCCCGTGGGGATGCATGCCCGCACAGTGGGAGAATCCGACCCCGGCGAGCCCACCCGCAGCTAGGGACCCCCCATCGTCGAGGGTGGCAGCGCCACCGGCCGTGTGAGAATCTCGGAGCGCGTCAGGGAAATCTCGTCGTCAAACAGTTTCAAAGCCCGCAGTCTCGGCGGTTGCAATCGCGCGTGCTCTATCCTGCCCAAGTGGTCCACCAAGGGAGACCAGAGGGTCTTAAACCTAGTGTCCCTGAACTGGAGGCGGGCTGTAAGCAGCCCCATCGCCAAGACCTGCCAGAGACGGGCGAACCACACGTTGATGGACGGCGGTTCCGCCTTCTTCCAGTACACCGCCACCGTTTGTTTTGCTGCACCTAGCATGTGCAGGCTCAGGTGCCAATCCCGACCTGTCATTGCCCGTCGTGACGTCGGCCGGAGGCCTAAAATAATCGTGAGGGGGTCCTCTGGCAGGGGGTAGCCTAGCACCCTCTTGATGTGGCTGAGGACTTCCTTCCAATAAGTAGTCAGACTCGGGCATGTCCACCAAATATGGATAAAGTCCCCTGGCGCCTGGGTACAGCGCCAGCACAGCGGGGACACCTTGGGGAACATCTTCTGCAGCCGGACAGGGGTGTAGTACCACTGGGTCATCACCTTGTAGGCCGATTCCTGTTGGGGGACGCTGCGGAAGGTTTTAGGGATATCGCTCCAGAGCCTTGCCCACTGTGCGGAGGTAATCCCGGAGCCCGAAAGATTCTGCCACCGCTCTTGGTACGGATGTAGTCCTGGACGCTGGGAATGCTGGAGCACTTTATAGACTCGAGAGACGAGGCCCTTGTATGTGCCAAATGTGCGCGCTAAGTGCTCAAACGGGGTGAGAGGTCTCGAGGCCGCCTGCACCAGCGAAGAGCCCTGCACCCAGTGCCGAAGCTGTGCGTATTGGAACTTGTCCCTGTCTGTCAGCCCAAAGTCCCTTTGGCATTGCTGGAAGGATTTGAAGGTCCCTCCCTCAAAAAGATCTCGGATCGTCCGGCAGCCACTTTCCGTCCAGTTCTCAAAGTATGGCGGGCGGCAGGCCGGCGGGAACTGGGGGTTGCGAGCTATAGGGGTGTGCGGTGAGGGGAAGGTGGTGAGGCCCCTGCGGACCGCCACCCTATCCCAGATCTCCAAGACCGTCCTAGTGGGGACCGCCATATACGCACTACGGTGACGCGCCGCCCGGGGCAGCCAAGCGTGATCCCAAATCGGGCGACAGGTAACTGCCCTGTCCATGTGGAACCAAATTTTCTCGCTTTCCCACGCCCCCCACTCCAGGACATAGCGGAGGTGTGACGCCCAGTAGTAGTCCAGTAAATTAGGACAAGCAAGGCCGCCTCTATCCCGAGGGAGCTTCAGGATTTTGTCAGAGAATCGCGGCTTCTTACCTCCCCAAATAAAGGAGATCAAGTCCCTTTGTAGCCCTTGGATGTAATGTTCCGGGATGGGAGTCGGCAGGGTCTGAAACAAGTAGAGAATCTTCGGTAGCACGGACATCTTAATTGCATTGAGGCGACCAAGCCAGGAAAGCGGCAGTGTCTTCCAGGTGCGCAAGTCGTCCAGGACAGAGCGCCTGCACTCCGGCCAATTGGCCTGCGTCCAGGTGGCTAGGTCCGGCGTCAAGTTGAGGCCGAGGTATCTCACGGAGTCGCTCGCCCACTGATATGGGGTGCTCGTCCGCAGCGCCGCCACCTCTGCCTCCGGGATCGTGAGGTTGAGCACCCAAGACTTAGTGTGGTTAATTTTAAGCCCGGAGGCCCGCTCGTAGGTGCGTAGCAGCGATTGTGCGGCTGGGAGCGAGGTTGAGGGCGCAGACAGTGTGAGAAGGAGGTCGTCAGCGAAGAGCGCAACTTTATGGTCACGTCCCCGAAGGGAGATGCCCGTGACATCCGGCGACTGGCGAATGAGAATAGCTAAGGGCTCCGCTACCAGGGCAAAGAGCAGAGGCGATAGGGGGCAACCCTGCCGCGTGCCCCTGCAGATGGGGAAAGGCTGCGTGAGTTGGCCATTAACTCGCACCCGGGCTGCCGGGGCAGCGTATGGGGCCATGATGCGTGCTTCCATTTTGGGCCCAACCCCTACTTTCCGTAAGACCGCTCGAAGGAACTCCCAATCTACCCGGTCGAACGCTTTTTCAGCGTCTAGGGACAACAGGCAAGCCGGGATATCCCAATGCCTGGCCTTTCCCACTATGTGAGCAATGCGACGGACATTGTCTGCCCCCTGGCGTTGGTGAATGAACCCCACCTGATCCGGATCCACGAGGTGCGGGAGGTGAGCACTGAGCCGTTTGGCAAGAATTTTAGTATACAGTTTAAGATCTGTGTTCAACAGGGCTATGGGCCGGTATGAAGAGCAGAGAGTGTGGTCCTTCCCTGGCTTTGGGATGAGGGCGATCTCAGCCATCGCCATGTCCGGGGAGGGTCCTCCCGAATCCGCGAAAGAATTAAAGAGACGAAGAAGGTAGGGTTGCAGCTGCGGCAGAAAGGCACGGAAGAACGCCACCGGTAGCCCATCTGGCCCAGGTGTCTTGCCTAGCGGAAGATCTCCCAGGGCTCCCGCTATTTCTTCCAGTGTAATGGGCTCCTCTAAGAGCTCGGAGTGATGTTTACTCAGCGGCTCCCAATCACATTCACCCAGAGTCTCCGTGATCAATGCAGGGTCCGGCGGTTCTCTCTTGTATAGAGAGGAATAGTATTCTTGAAACGCCTGGAGCTTCGCTGCTTTAGTGGTCACCCATGCACCTCCCACCCCCCGCAGCTTCGCGATGTGGGCCCTGGCCGCCCTCGCGCGCAACCGCCGCGCTAGCACCGTTCCCACCTTATCCCCGCCGATGTAAAAGCGCTGCCGGAGCGCAAGGAGCGCCCGTTCCGCCTTATTCGTCCTGTGTGCCCGTAACTGACCCCTAAGGACCGCTAGCCGCCGCTTATGGGCCGCCAACGGGCGGGTCTGATCCATCTTCTCCAGCGTCTTGAGTTCGCGGGTGAGTCTGGTTTCGTACAGTTGGGCTTCCCGTGTCCGCGCGGCAGCTATAGTCGTGAGGGTGCCCCGTATCGTGGCCTTGAAAGCATCCCATAGGAGGGGGAGGGGAGTCTCCGGCAACTCGTTGTGCTCAAAGTATTCCAGTATGGCCGTCTTTATTTCCTCCCTGTCTACCGGGTCCCGTAGGGCGTGATCCGGGAACCGCCAGCGGCGTGGACCGGAGGTACGAGTGGAGCGCTCGTGGAGTAACATCTCCACATGGGCATGATCGGAGACCGAAATGCTCGAGTGTGAAGCCGAAATAGTGTCTGGAAGCAAAGAGTGGGAGACAAAGAGCATGTCGATGCGAGAGTAGGATCGGTGTGCATGTGAGTAAAAGGTGAAGTCCTTCAGCCCCGGGGAGTGATAACGCCACACATCTACCAAAGTCAAAGCAGTAAGGGATTTTTTCACAGTGGCCGACAGGGCCCCCACGCCATGGAAACCTCCCCCACAGCGATCTAGCTCCGCGTCCCAAACCAGGTTGAAGTCCCCCCCCACTATAAGATCCGAGCCCACCGGGTCAAGATACTCCCGGATGACCCCGCGCAGGTAGGCATCCTGCCCCTGATTGGGTGCATAAAGATTACATAGCGGAAGCCTACGGTGCCCCCTCGTGAGCTCCACCCTCAGGACCCGGCCCGCAGTGTCTCTACGCACCTGAGTGTCCCCTTGACAGAATCCCGCCCGGCAGAAGATAGCGACCCCCGCTGTCTTAGTGGCCGCGGATGCCCAGAATCTATGGGGAAAGCGCGGATGGGCCATACGACCCACATCGGCCTTTAGAAGGTGTGTCTCCTGCAGAAATACTACGTCGGCACCCTGTTGGAGCAGGTACCTCCAGATCTGATGTCGTTTGCTAGGTGAGTTGAGCCCCTTCACGTTCAAAGAGACGACCTTCCAGGAGGGTACAGTAGTCATAGACATGGGTCAACATGCGCAGTCGTCCCCCCCGCCGCCCCCAGCCCCCCCACAAAGCCCCCCCGCCAGAGGGTTAGGAAGTAAAGAGGGAGAAAGACAAAAAAGTAGGAGCAAACGAAAGAACCAAAATCACAAAACGGCCAACATGGCCAACAAGGACTATTCCAGTCTAGGGAGTGGCCAGGCACTTCGGCACAGGCTATCCCAGAGATGTCACTCTCCCAGGAATAGTGGTGAGGGTCCGTCGGCACTGCCGCCATTCTCCAAGTTAGAAGGAGCCCCGGGCCGCCGCCCGGCATCAGGAGCTGCAACATCGATCACAGCAAATGGGCCGCAATCCCTTTCCCCACCAGCGGCCGGCAACCCCAGAGCGGGCCATCTCGTTTTCTCGAGGAGGAAGGAGCCCGAGTTGCAGGCTCGGAAGTTCACTAGGGAGCGGGCTCCTGTAATCCCGCCGGCGACGATCCGGCCTCCAGGGACCGAATGTGGCGTATGATGTCTTGCTTGTCCCTCGAGGATCGACTAGCAGCAGGGGAGGAAGATCGCCCCGCCCGGCGCACCTTGGACCAGCTAGGCTGAAGCGAGGCACGAGGCCCCGCGGCACCGCGCACCGGGCTGGCCGGAGGGGAGTCCGGGATCTGGAGCAGCTGCGCGGCCTCCCTGTAGGACCGCAGCACCCGTCGTCTGGACTCCCAGTGGAAGATGAGAGCGAAGGGATGTCCCCATTGATAGCGGATGTTGAGGTCTCGCAGCTTGTCCGTAACCGGCCGGAAGGCCCGCCTGCGCCGGAGGGTCGTGGGGGCCAGGTCCTGAAACAGCTGGATCGGAGCCCCGTTGAATTTGAGGTCCGTCCTGTCTCTGGTCGCCTTGATAATAGCCTCCTTTTCAACAAAGAAGTGGACCCGCGTCAGGATGTCGGGAATCAAACCTGGCCTCCCGGGTGGGCCTGATACTCTGTGGGCCCTATCCAGGGCCGGCAGAGAGGCGTCGTCGTCCCCCCGGAGTTCATGCAGGAGGTCCGCCACAAAGGTCATAATGTCTGTCCCCTCCGCGCCAATCGGGACGCCCCGAATGCGAATGTTGTTGCGGCGCCCCCTATTTTCCAGGTCCTCCTGCCTGATCTGTAGCTCAACATTCTGCTCCTCCAGGGCCGCTATCCTCTGCCACAGGCGCTCCTGGTCCTCCGTGCGAGCGTCCAGGGTCTTCTCCATGTCGTCGACCCTGTCCCCAAGCTCTCCCACATCTTTCCGGAGCTCCTTGACGCATGCCTGGACCTCCGTGCGCAGCGAGCCGATTTCAGACTTGAGGTCCTGCATGAAGAGCGCCATGAAGGACTGTGTCACTGGCTCCGCCGACCCACCAGCCCCTAACGCCTGCGAGCCCGTCGGCGCCCCTCCAGGCTTATTCCAAAGGTCCTTCACTGTGGTATCTTTCGTGGGCGCCGATGAGTCTTTTCCGGGCTTGGTGCGCGTCATTATGTGGTTATACGCCGCCTCTGTAGGGAGACCCCAGCCGCAGATCAGGCCGTCCACTCAGCACCCCCGGAGGGCCAACCAGCGCCAAAGGGCGCACAAGCCAGGCCGAGTCACGTCCAACGTAGGGCTGTCCCACACTCCAGGTCGCGGGCCCTATCGCAGCGCCGCAGCGGATGTGTCCCAGGTGCAGCAGGTGACCAAGGCCTCGTGGCCCACACTGATACGATTCGCCCTCAGGACACGGATGTTGCCAGATCTCCGGGTCCACCAGGCTCCGGCCCGGGGCCCTCCCCACTCTCGCCGGTAGCGAACAGCACAGCGTCCGGAGTTCTGAGGAGCGCGTTTTCCCCGCAGCCCACCAACCGCTCAGGGGGGCCCCGACAGCCAAGCAGTCCCGCCGTCCCAAGTCCCTCTAGCGCCGCACCGCTCAGCCCCTCTCTTCTTTAGTGTCCAGCAGGGGGGGGGGGGGCAGTATCCAGGGCCCAGTCCGGCGCACAGTCCCTCTGCCACCACCCGCGAGGATCGACCTGCCAGGCCGCCTCCGGTCCGAGGCTCGAGTTCAGGGCCGCGGTGACATCCCCCGCTCTAGGCCTCCAAGCGCTCCCTCCGCAGACGCCGCCACCCCCAGAACAGCACTCCCAGGGGTACTCCAGCGTTCGGGCCCACCGCTGCCAGGGCTCCCCCCGCTACCTCAGCCTTTCCGTCCCCTCCGGCGTCAGGGCGAGCCGCCCCGCGGGCCGATGCCTCCCGCCGACCTCCTCACCTCAGGCGGAGTCCAGCGCAGCAGAGTCCAGCGCCCGCTTGCAGAGGCCGCAGCTTCAGAGGCCCAGGGTCCCAAAATGGCGGCCTCACCCACCGGAGCAGACGCCCCAGCGCCTCTGCCCTCAGCCGGTACCAGGGAGTCTTGGTCCCCGCTCCCAGACACCTTTGATCGCTCCCAGGTTGATCAAACAGCTCTCCCTCGGCAGTTTCAAGCTCCCGGGCAGTCCGCGGGAACCGCCACTGTTCCCCAGCGCAGATCGCGCAAAATGGCGGCCGACTCCTCCGCGCCCGGGAGCGCCCAGTGTCCAGCCTCCGGTGTCGCCAGCCGCACTCCTCGAGCCCGCCGCACTAAGCAGCGGCAGCCCACTCCAGTTCCGCCGGCCTCTCGCACCAAGTGGGGGCCGTTTACCGGCCGTCGAAGTGCCGCAGCAGGCTCGTTTTAGCCGGCGGCAGCCCCATTTTTAAAAAAAAAAAATATTTTTATTGATTTTCTTACATAAATATATGAACATATATATGCAAGGCACGACACATTTGACATAAAGTAAAATACAAAACAATAACCAAATAGATATCCTTTCTATGCAAAGTAATGCAATATAACTTATAAGGTATTCTTATTACTGCAAAGTTTCAATAGGGAGTCAATTAGATTCCTCTTTCCAATGCTTAATTGGATCTCCCTCTTTTCCCCTTTCTAGCATATATTGCCTTTTCTAAATTATATATTACCAATAGTCGAGCAAGCCACTGGTGATACGATGGCGGTGTCGGATCTAACCAGGCGGAAGTTATGCATAATCTTAATACTGCCATTGCGACAAATATAAGGTATCCCCCCTTCATATTAATATCGCTTTGATTAACACCGAGAAGGATTATCGATGGAGACAGGGTTATTTCAGCAGCCAAAACTCTGGAGAGAAATTCCTCAATATTCTTTTGTGTTGGTTGCAGATGAGTACATGTTGCAATCATGTGTATCAGATCCGCCTCTAGACTTCCACACCTAGGACATCTGATCCCCGAGGTCCCTCCCCACTGTGCAATTCTCGCAGGAGTATAGTAGAGATGGTAGATAGTTTTGTAGTGCTGTGCCTGTAGGGATGCAGAGCATAGAATACTCTGTCCCAGCTCTAGTGATACAAGAGAACACTCTTCTGCTATTTGTAACTTTGTTGCCCATTGCTGCGCCATTCTATCCTTGTCATCCTGCTTAGCTTTTATCAGTTCCAAATAGAACCTCCTGATCGTACAATCCGTTCCTGCTTGTACTAGATCCATAATTGGAATCCTGCCAAACCCAGTCGGGCCCCCCCGTTTTGTTTCAATATAACTTCTTATTTGTAAAAACTTAAAGAAATGTCTATTCTCTATACCGTAATTTGCCTGTAGGTCCGAGAATTGCATTATCCCTTGTGTAGTCACAATGTCTCCCAACATCCTTATCCCCTTTCTTCCCCATTCTCCAAAAACCCAGCCTGAGAAGATATCTACTGGTAAGGTAGGGTTCGCACTCATTCTGGTATATGCATTATATTTCCCCAAACCAAAACTTTTTGAAAATGCTTTCCATACATTATAAGCCGCTAGTACCGTCTTGAACCGTGTCCTTTTAAAATAACAGAAATCAGTATATTTCAAAAATAAGTTTTCGGCTTCTGCCCCCATGACTAAACCATAAATTGCCAACGTACCAAGCTCATCCTGTCCTTCAGTCTCTGCCCCTCCTATCAGACCCACCATATTCTGTAGGGCCGCTGCCCAGTAATATAATTTTAAGTCCGGGAGTGACCATCCACCCCTGTCTCGAGGCAATGCCATATACCTAAGAGCTCTCCTTGTCTTTCCCTTTGCCCAGATGAATCTATTAATCATATTTTCACATTCCTTAAACCATCTTGATTCAAATAATAATGGTATTCCTCTGAAGAGATATAAGAACTTAGGCAGTATCAACATCTTTATGATGTTGGTGCGCCCCACAATTGAGAGATGGAGATTCTCAAACCTATCTAAGTCCCTTCTCGCTTTAGCAAAGACAGGTGTCGTATTTTTCTCTACCAAAGTATCTAGATTGGAGGAGATAATTACTCCCAAGTACACCCCATCCTGCACCAATCGATAATCAGAGCAATCTACATATTTATTCTTAATTATCTGTGTCTTATTAGAGTTTAATTTATAACCTGATACCAGTCCGAATCTAATGGCCTCAATTTCAACCATTCACATCTTTACTGCCCCCCTGTACCTGATTCTGGTTCTGGGTGCTCGTAAAGACGCTAGCTGGAAGCATGTCGATTTCTTTCTCATGCTGCCTCTCCGGAGCCTTTCCTGTTACGTTCTCGACACCCCCATCGCCGGTAGGCTTCTGCCTTGCACTCTCGCTCTCGCTCTCTCTCTGGCCTCCAAACGCGTGTACCAAGGGCTGCGCTACCGGCTCGGTCGATAGCTCGCCGTTCATCCTCTCCCCCTGTAAGCGTGGATCTGTGCTGTCACCGGCGTCTTCTTCCGTAGCATCGATGGGGAGTGGCGGCGATGGAAATGCCTTCTCTTGATCCAGAAGCAACCCCCGAGTAGCTGCTGCTGCTGCCGAGACGGAGAGAATTTCCCACAAGGCAGGCTGGCGTAGCACAGCATCTTTGATGCCTTCGAAACCAGACAATCCTGCCCCAAGGTCAGCTAGTCGTTCTTTAGTAGCTCTCTTGGTCGGCAGCGGCTTCGGTCTTTTTAATTCTTTTTCCTTTTCCTTTTCCTTTTCTTTTCTCAGGGCGCTCTCGGTTCTATCCGCACGGGTATTTTTTCCCCCGCAAGCCTTCCGTGGCTGATTTTTCAAACGAGTCTTTGCTCTCAGGTTGTCTGCGGGGGCACCAGGGTCGCTATATACCAGACTATCATTCTGAGAGTCTTTCTCTTTTACTCCGTGCCCCCTTAACCCCCTTGCCACCTGCTCACTTTTGGAGGTCATTTCCCTGCTTTTAATACGCTGAAAGCAAGTAACCCGAGTAATAGTCACAGTTGACCGATATCTCCAGCAAGTTTTGACAGAGTGTGCCCTTGTATTCAGAGCAGCCAGCTGTATCTGTATCTGTAAACGCCGTATCATAGCTTTCGATTGTCCATATTGTTCAAAACAAAGCAATTATGAGTCAAGTTCACTACGGGATGATGATGAAAGCCTTACGGCCCAGGCTGTCCAGGTAGCTCAGCATTTTAGGAAGAGAGAGAGGAGTAAGGGAATAGGCGACTATCCTTTATGGTCTCTCGGCAGCCATCTTGCATCCCGTATGTTTCAGAGGGAAGTCTTACACACATTGATGCCTTCATCAGAATCCAAAATCCATTACAGATGACTGTCACGAAGGGTGACTATCAATTCATGGGAGTCATGCTACATGTTATGTGCCCCATGGTGAGTAGACATGTATGCATGGTAACACAACATGCACAGAAGCAGTCCCCACACATTCCAAACACGTACCAGCCCCAAAATGCCTTGCTGCAATCCTTACTCAAAATTACATTTCCCCATGTCCGTGCATGGAACGCTGATTCAGCACACATTGCAATACTCATGAGGAATAGCAGGAGGACAACGATGACACGAGCAGACAACATGCGCAAGAACCTGGGAATGACAGACACACAAGAAGTCAGCTAAAAGATTTTTCTCTGCATACATGGTCATTTACTAAACATGAACAATGTTGTCCCCATGCAAATTTAAAAGAAAGTGTCTCTGCTAAAATGTGTGGAATGACATCATCACTCGAGTGACACATCAGAACACACATATAAGTCACTTTGCATACAGTCAGCTGGACACACACATTGCAACACATGCCACCCAAGGCTACAAGCGTGCACACTCAGACCCAGGGACTCACCATTATGAGAAGAAGTTGCGTATGAGCTGACTCCGGATATCCTCCTCCTCCTGCTCCTCACTTGCCTCGTGACCAAGCCCTTCATCCTCCACGGGTGGATGTTCCTGCTCATCCTGCTCCAGGATGAGTGGCCCTGCCTTCTCCACTGCCATGTTGTGCAGCATGCAGCACACAAGGAAGATTTTGCAGACCTTCTCCGGTGCATATGGGAGGGACCCGCCTGTCTTGTGAAGGCACCGGAATCGGCTCTTCAGGAGGCCAAACGTCCTCTCAATCACTCGCCTGGTCTGCCCGTGTGCATTGTTGTACCGGTGATCTGCAGCTGATCTTGGGTTGCGAAGAGGTGTCATCAGCCATGGCATGTTGGGATAGCCAGAGTCCCCTACATGGAAAAATCATGTAAATAAGTGCGTCAGAAGATGCCGTAAGAGCCAAAGATACCGCAACACACAGGACAAACAGAGTATACCCACCAACAAGACATGCTCATTCGTTGTGCAGCCGCAGCATCATTTGTGGCACCCTGCTACGCCTCATGATGTAGGCATCGTGTGCTGACCCTGGAAAACGTGCACAGACATGGGAAATCAGCATGTTAGCAAGACACACCACAAGGGCATTTATAGAGTGGTAATGTTTACGGTTGCGAAAGGCTACCTCCTGTGCCTGTGGTGGTACCATCAATGGACCCAATTACATGGGGCATCCCTCCCAGGGCATAGAAATCACCCTTGACACCTGTCACCTCCTCAGGAGTAGGAAAATGGATGAATTCATCAAGGTGCTCCAACATGGCTGCCAAAACATCAGGCAGGACATGGCTGAACATTGTCTGTGACATGCCACCAACATCAGCTATGGTGAATTGAAACATACCTGTGGCACAAAAATGTAGGTCTGCCATCACCTTCATCTTGGGGGTCAACGCAGTAGGATACCTGTGTCGCGGTTGGAGGTGTGGTGCCGGCTTGTCGGTCAAGTCCTCAATCAACTGTTGAGTTAATCTGTAATGTCGGATGCAGGCACGTTCCCTCATGGCAGCCAAGTCTGGCATTGGTCGGGGGACAGGCGGTGCCCTGCAGAAAATTGTAATGAATAACGAAGATTGAGGGCATAACAACATCAATGTCAATGAAGAGAGCACATGCTAAACTGCTACTACACATCAGCTAAATACAGAGTCCGGTCTGTGCAATACATCCAGGACACGTATGCCAGCTTGGTGATACTCCTACGAAAAGCCAGATACAACCGTTGATTGGCAAGTCCACATGACATGCCCTGAAACGAGCTGGGGGCCAGTCTGAGTGAACAGCCAGAGACATCACAGGAGTGACATACATCCACATAGCTGCATTTAAAGGATGTCATCTCATACAGACAGCTGACGGCAAGCTAGACGCACAGGTCACATGGAATGTCAAATGTACAGATCAAACACATTGCGATGAAGGGGTACACGTGAAAACAGAAAACACGGACATTGAGACGACGCAGATATGTCCTCATGTGAAAATATGATGTCCGATGCATACAGACTCTGCTTACGTGGGAATCCACATGTGGCATGGTGTGCGTAGATGTGTGCCATGCCCATCTCCACAAAGACACATGTTGGATGCAGCAACAGCAGATGTAGGTGACGGAACACTAACAGCAAGCTCATGGGAACACATGACACACACATGACATAGTCACATCGGGGCACGCTGATCGTGAAATGTCAGTTGTTAGTGTCCCTCTCCCTGGCATCAGGGGACAGTTGCGGGTGGTGGTGACTGTGCCATACCAGTGATGCTGTGCTTGACACGTTTGTACTACAGGCACACATGTGCAAAGTGTGAAGGGGAAGTGTGCCACATAGTGCCCAATCACACATGACATGTGTACACAGGTCATCACACATCAATTGTGCAACTACATGAGAAGACATGTGCAATATCACAGCCTGACACACCTAGGCCCTGCACATGAAAGTCTGCAATGACAATGACTTGATGTACAGCCTTGTGCGAGTCGGAGACCTCCATTCCTTTCATGTGCGCCTCCTATCACCAGTGTAAACGTGTGAAACGCCCCGTACACACACTCTGAGAGCATGTGTACGGCCCGTATCACTATAGTAGTGGTGCCGTAGGAGTTCGCGTGGTACGGACCGTACACACGCTCTGAGAGCGTGTGTATGGCCGTATCACTATAGTAGTGGTGCCGTAGGAGTACACGTGGTACGGACCGTACACACGCTCTCAGAGCGTGTGTACGGTCCATACCACGTGTACCCCTACGGCACCACTACAATAGTGATACGCACCGTACCCACGCTATGGATGTGTGAGTACGGTGCGTATCACTATTGTAGTGGTGCCATACGGGTACGTGTGAAACGCACCGTACATGTTTTTTGGATTCAAAAATTACATAGGGACAAGTATTAGGCCCAAAATGCATGCTGGTTGTCATGGATACAGAGATTTCAGTTGCAATGTGGCCATCATGTGGGCTTGAAAAATCAGTTGGCCCAAAAATTACAATGTTGCAAAGTGGTGTTTGCCTTGCTATGATGCTCAAAATTTGAACCATGCAAATTCGTGTCATTGGTGTATGTTTAATGGGATTGGAGGAAACGTAGGATGCAAATGAGTCTGACCAATCACTCTGTACTCCTGTAAATGAAAGCCCCCAGCAAGACAGATATAAGTCAGCCAGAACCCATGACAGGGCACTTGCCTGCACAACTTTCCTGTCGACCACACTGCTGCTGTCTGTGCATCCTCTGGCACCATGTCGCATACTGTGGAGAGGGCCCAGCCATTCACACTTGAGGAGAATGAGGCATTGCTGGATGTCCTCTTCCCACAGTACCCCAAGCTGTATGAGAGACCAGGGGAGCAGGTGAGTGCTGACTCCACTACCTTTGACTGTGCACCTTTTTTGTGACTGTCACTTCTGGCATTGTGTCCAGGTGTGACAGAAATGCAATGTTGTTTAGAGTGGGTCCCAGGGGGGGGAAAGGCTTATGTCTCTCATGCAGAGCATGATGTAGTTCCTGTGTGCACTCCTCACTCGCATTGTGCTTACTGTGACATTCACTGCATAGTGCATGACACATTCAGCCTGGCAAATCCTTGGTGGCATTTTTTGGCTATTGTCTTGAGGTGATTCAGTGGACCCCCCTTTGTGACAGGTGAATGTACCCACAGATGTGTATGAGTTGAGTGGACCTGTGATGAGAGTGTCCAGGTGATGTGTACGCCCTCCTGGACATTGATGTGTGTGAATGTTCCTTGTCATGTGGGTGAGTGTCTATGTGAAGTGTTGCACCACAGCTGCATGGAGGAGGCAACAGCTCTACCCATCTGATGTGAGAAGTAAGCCGTGCTGTGTGTCTAACTTGCTGAGCTAGCCCGACACCTGTGACACCCTACAGGCAAGTGGCACATGTGCAGAGTGAGGTTTGTATCCGCTGTTGCCAATGGCAGGTGATTGATCTGTGCCTGTGTGTGTGTCTGTGTACTCTGCTGAGGTTGTGTCAGTGGCCTGGGGCATGTAACTGCTTTGAGGTGCTGTCCATCAGCCTGGTGTTGCATGTGATGCACAGTGTGTGCCATGATCAGGGGGTGTGTCGCACCCCTCCTGCCACCTGTGTACTTTCAATGCCATGTAGTGCATTGGGGCTTCCACAGGGGCCAACGTCTATATGAGAAAGATGCAATTCCTTGGCAGCATCCTATGCCCTGTTCAACATATCAAAGATGTTCAAATGTGTGTCTCTGTGACATGGAGCAGGTGTAGTGATGTTGTCTCACTTTGTCATCCTCACAGGTAACTGCCTACGAGAAGGGGGGATCTGGAAGGAGATCGTCAGGGCCGTGAGATCGGCGGGGGATCGCAGTCGGCGCCTAGCCCAAGTCCGAAAATGGTGGCAGGACATCCGGTGCTGGACCCGGCGGATCGCCCGGGTCCAGCTGGGGCTCTCACCTCCATGCCCCCACGGCGGGCGCCGACGCCTGACCACCCACATGACGCGTGTCCTGGCAGTGGTCTTCCCTGACCTGGATAGGCAGTTACAGGAGAGACAGCAGCAAGTAGGGGGTAGGTACATGTCTGTTTGTTGTGTTGTGTGTCACCAGCTTTTGGAAGTGCTCTGTAGCCTGGATACACTGCCAGGGTTTATATGTGCAGTGCATATTCTGTTCCCCAAAGTCAACCAGTGCTCTTATTCATTCCTTCCCCTCCTTGACATGTGTCCCCTGGTCTGTGTGTAATCACAATTGCACATGGTCAACTAGGCTGCCAGTTAATCCAAGTGCACATTGCTTTCTGCATCATGTGGGAGGGTGGTCTGTGACATGTGTTGGTACCTTGCCTGTGCCCTGTCCTGTTCCCTCTGTTGGGGGTCCATATTTGTTGGCACTGATGATGAGTCTCAACATAGGAGTGTGAGGTTTCAAATAAACACACTTACAGCATGCATGACCAATGTTGTGGCCTCAGACATGATGTGCATGAGTGGGAGATATGCATAGTGCCAGGACGGTTGCTCATGTTACAGTCAGATCATTCCAGGAACAAGGAGCAGTGTGCCCACTACAGTCCCCTGAGACACCCTTGCCTCGTAATCATGTGTGTCATCCAACACTGTGCCCATTCTCTGTGTGTTCAGCATAGGTTTGCCTCTGTGGCATTGTTCCCTGGCCTCATTTGTATTTATCCAAAGTGTGCTACATGTGTCCCCTGGACAGGGAGACCCCATTTGGCTTGTGCATACTCACACTGGGCAGTGCCTGTGTGCCTATTCACAATTATCTGTTGATGGTTGTTTGTCACAAATATGTGTTGCCAGCCTCACGAGATGATGTGGAGTACGTTTGGGAATTCTTGCAGAATATTTTTGAAAACCCTGATTAAGAGGTGTCACTTCTTGATCTGTCTCAATCACATTGTCTAAGGTATGGGGGATTTGTGCGGGCGAGGCCTACATGGCCAAACCTTATGTCTCCTTGCCAGGTCTGACCTGTGTGTGATAATTGGCTGGACAGAGACTCAACGTGCAGTGACCCAGTGATGTTGTGCAGGGTTTAATGTTTGTGCTTTGCAGCATGTGTCAATTGTTTAAATACATGGGGGCAGATTTATGACGACTGGCGCATCCCTGCATATCAGCAGGGATGCGCCAGTTATTATGCGCCACAACTGCGCCACCATGGATGCGCCGCATTTATAATGCGGCGCACCATGGGGCAAAAACGGCACAGATGCGTGACGCATCTGTGCCGAAAAGTGGCGCATTGCTGGAGTTGCGTCGCAAGCGCGACGCAGCTCCAGCAATGATCTGGGGGGCCCTATCTTTAAAATGCTGCGTCAATCCTTACGCCTGCTTCAAGCAGGCGCAGGGTTTTGACACAGCATGGGCCTAAAAGTGACTGAGTGAAATCTTGTAGATTTCACTCAGCCACTTTTAGGAGGCGTTCCTGCGCCGGAACGCCCCCACCTGCCCTGGAACGCCTACATGTGGCGCAGGGCTTTACAACGTGACGCATCTCCCAGATGCGTCACGTTGTAAATACCCCGCACCATGGCGCAGGATTTGCGCCGCTGCTGCGTCACAAACGTGACGCAACGGCGGCGCAAAAGTGGCGCAAGTACAACATAAATCTGCCCCATGATTCCTGCTCATACATTTTTTGCACCAGTGTGTGGTCCAGATGCTACGTAGTTTGGTCTTTGTGTGCCGACATCTGTGTGGACATTCTGGCTTACCATGAGGGTGTCTCCTCAGTGCAGGTATGCCTTTTTACAACACAATTGCAGGCCTATTAGCTTATGCATTGTCCTGGGTTTGGACATGTGTGCCACTCCACATGACAGTCAGTGGGTCAGATGTGTTGCCAACTGTGTCATCAGGTAACGGATGGCCATGTGACAACTGACATAATTCAAGTTGTTAGTCAAAAAGTATTGTACACTTGTCAACAGGTCTTCATGTTTTAAATGCTTTAATTTGATGTTTTGTTGTTAAGAACAATAATGTGCCTGCATGACAGATGTCTCCCAAGGAAGTGCACAACAAACCACCTTTACACTTTCAGGGAACACGCTGGCACATTTAAAAAGAAGGCACTGTTCTAATAAGACTGTTTTTCAGACTATACATATACATGTTCCCACAGTGTTGTGGAATTTGGGTAAGTCCTTGGTTGTTGGTGATACCAACTTACGAGTGTCAAGTCATCAAGACCTCCGTGGGCCCATGTATATGTACTTTCTGCAACACCATTTCTTTCTAACAGTGGCTTCTTTAAATAAGGCTGCCAGCTTCTTCAATGACTGGGTAAATGTAGTTTTGTGTGCACCTCCTTGGGAGCCATCTTTTATGAAGGCACATGTGTGTTCTGTTGACAAAATGGCACATTCCCACATTCTAAACATGTCGATTGTGTAAAGTATTGTGATTCCCAAGGGAGCAAATTTTTTTTGTTTTGTGTTCCAAAGTACTTACAGGTCTCTGAGTATGGGGACACCTTTAGTATTGAGGTGTGTTAGTTTGCCTTGGGTGCACCACTACTGTTTCTTTCAGGGTAAACAAGAGGTGGCATGACTTCATTTTATTGCTGTGCTGACCTTTTCCCAGACACTAGCTTCTCAGTGTATTTCTCATTCAAGTTTTGGGCTGGTGTGTCGTATTTTTCCTTGTGTTCAAGTGGCATGGTGGGTCTACCAACTGGGGAGTACAGGGCTTACATATGTGCGGAGTAATCTAGCTGTTTCTCATGATGCATTGCCTGATATGCACTGTGACCTATTGGTTTTGTACTCATGTGTCAGATGTATACAGGTGACTGATGTTTTTCTGTATCTTCACCTTGCCCAAAGCATCATCATTGGAAACTGAGGGAGACACCTGCACGGACCTGGAGGAGGGACCCAGCACCAGTGCCACCAGTGCTGGCGAGTCTGCTGGAGCCAGTGGCACGGAGGGCAAGGGGAGTCAGTCGGAGGACCTGTCTGGTGGCGAGCCCAACTACGACGCAGACGGGTCCGAGGCTGACCTCATCGAGGGGGCGGAGGCTGCTACAACACCTGGCAGCAGCCCAACATCTGTCCCCGTCTCCTCCATTCCCATCACCGCCCTCCCAGTTGCTCCGGTCCCTTCTGTCCGTGCAGAGCCCCACTATGCCTCCTTCGGGACAGGCACCGCACCCCCTGCCACTGTCACCCCTGCTGCCCTCAGTGCAGAGTCTGTGGACATACAGCAGCAGTTGCAGGTTGGGCAGGCATCAGTGCTGAATGTCCTCCATGGCCACACCACACTGCTGACACAGATGGTGTCGTTCATGGAGGGCATGTCAGCAACGATGGCTGACCAACGCAGGTTTCTGCGGTCCATGGACTCTTCCCTGACGGCAGCAGTGGCTCTCCTGCAGCACTTCGTCCCCCCATACCCCAGCCCCATCCACACTTCCCTCTCCCATACCTGTCCCATGCACACCCAGACATTCCCAAGCACACACCCCACCAGACACAGGCAGCACACCACCAAGTAAGGGCAAGCGCACACCTCCTGGCACGCACACTCAGGGGGATGATGGCAAAAAATATTTTTATTGATTTTCTTACATAAATATATGAACATATATATGCAAGGCACGACACATTTGACATAAAGTAAAATACAAAACAATAACCAAATAGATATCCTTTCTATGCAAAGTAATGCAATATAACTTATAAGGTATTCTTATTACTGCAAAGTTTCAATAGGGAGTCAATTAGATTCCTCTTTCCAATGCTTAATTGGATCTCCCTCTTTTCCCCTTTCTAGCATATATTGCCTTTTCTAAATTATATATTACCAATAGTCGAGCAAGCCACTGGTGATACGATGGCGGTGTCGGATCTAACCAGGCGGAAGTTATGCATAATCTTAATACTGCCATTGCGACAAATATAAGGTATCCCCCCTTCATATTAATATCGCTTTGATTAACACCGAGAAGGATTATCGATGGAGACAGGGTTATTTCAGCAGCCAAAACTCTGGAGAGAAATTCCTCAATATTCTTTTGTGTTGGTTGCAGATGAGTACATGTTGCAATCATGTGTATCAGATCCGCCTCTAGACTTCCACACCTAGGACATCTGATCCCCGAGGTCCCTCCCCACTGTGCAATTCTCGCAGGAGTATAGTAGAGATGGTAGATAGTTTTGTAGTGCTGTGCCTGTAGGGATGCAGAGCATAGAATACTCTGTCCCAGCTCTAGTGATACAAGAGAACACTCTTCTGCTATTTGTAACTTTGTTGCCCATTGCTGCGCCATTCTATCCTTGTCATCCTGCTTAGCTTTTATCAGTTCCAAATAGAACCTCCTGATCGTACAATCCGTTCCTGCTTGTACTAGATCCATAATTGGAATCCTGCCAAACCCAGTCGGGCCCCCCCGTTTTGTTTCAATATAACTTCTTATTTGTAAAAACTTAAAGAAATGTCTATTCTCTATACCGTAATTTGCCTGTAGGTCCGAGAATTGCATTATCCCTTGTGTAGTCACAATGTCTCCCAACATCCTTATCCCCTTTCTTCCCCATTCTCCAAAAACCCAGCCTGAGAAGATATCTACTGGTAAGGTAGGGTTCGCACTCATTCTGGTATATGCATTATATTTCCCCAAACCAAAACTTTTTGAAAATGCTTTCCATACATTATAAGCCGCTAGTACCGTCTTGAACCGTGTCCTTTTAAAATAACAGAAATCAGTATATTTCAAAAATAAGTTTTCGGCTTCTGCCCCCATGACTAAACCATAAATTGCCAACGTACCAAGCTCATCCTGTCCTTCAGTCTCTGCCCCTCCTATCAGACCCACCATATTCTGTAGGGCCGCTGCCCAGTAATATAATTTTAAGTCCGGGAGTGACCATCCACCCCTGTCTCGAGGCAATGCCATATACCTAAGAGCTCTCCTTGTCTTTCCCTTTGCCCAGATGAATCTATTAATCATATTTTCACATTCCTTAAACCATCTTGATTCAAATAATAATGGTATTCCTCTGAAGAGATATAAGAACTTAGGCAGTATCAACATCTTTATGATGTTGGTGCGCCCCACAATTGAGAGATGGAGATTCTCAAACCTATCTAAGTCCCTTCTCGCTTTAGCAAAGACAGGTGTCGTATTTTTCTCTACCAAAGTATCTAGATTGGAGGAGATAATTACTCCCAAGTACACCCCATCCTGCACCAATCGATAATCAGAGCAATCTACATATTTATTCTTAATTATCTGTGTCTTATTAGAGTTTAATTTATAACCTGATACCAGTCCGAATCTAATGGCCTCAATTTCAACCATTCACATCTTTACTGCCCCCCTGTACCTGATTCTGGTTCTGGGTGCTCGTAAAGACGCTAGCTGGAAGCATGTCGATTTCTTTCTCATGCTGCCTCTCCGGAGCCTTTCCTGTTACGTTCTCGACACCCCCATCGCCGGTAGGCTTCTGCCTTGCACTCTCGCTCTCGCTCTCTCTCTGGCCTCCAAACGCGTGTACCAAGGGCTGCGCTACCGGCTCGGTCGATAGCTCGCCGTTCATCCTCTCCCCCTGTAAGCGTGGATCTGTGCTGTCACCGGCGTCTTCTTCCGTAGCATCGATGGGGAGTGGCGGCGATGGAAATGCCTTCTCTTGATCCAGAAGCAACCCCCGAGTAGCTGCTGCTGCTGCCGAGACGGAGAGAATTTCCCACAAGGCAGGCTGGCGTAGCACAGCATCTTTGATGCCTTCGAAACCAGACAATCCTGCCCCAAGGTCAGCTAGTCGTTCTTTAGTAGCTCTCTTGGTCGGCAGCGGCTTCGGTCTTTTTAATTCTTTTTCCTTTTCCTTTTCCTTTTCTTTTCTCAGGGCGCTCTCGGTTCTATCCGCACGGGTATTTTTTCCCCCGCAAGCCTTCCGTGGCTGATTTTTCAAACGAGTCTTTGCTCTCAGGTTGTCTGCGGGGGCACCAGGGTCGCTATATACCAGACTATCATTCTGAGAGTCTTTCTCTTTTACTCCGTGCCCCCTTAACCCCCTTGCCACCTGCTCACTTTTGGAGGTCATTTCCCTGCTTTTAATACGCTGAAAGCAAGTAACCCGAGTAATAGTCACAGTTGACCGATATCTCCAGCAAGTTTTGACAGAGTGTGCCCTTGTATTCAGAGCAGCCAGCTGTATCTGTATCTGTAAACGCCGTATCATAGCTTTCGATTGTCCATATTGTTCAAAACAAAGCAATTATGAGTCAAGTTCACTACGGGATGATGATGAAAGCCTTACGGCCCAGGCTGTCCAGGTAGCTCAGCATTTTAGGAAGAGAGAGAGGAGTAAGGGAATAGGCGACTATCCTTTATGGTCTCTCGGCAGCCATCTTGCATCCCGTATGTTTCAGAGGGAAGTCTTACACACATTGATGCCTTCATCAGAATCCAAAATCCATTACAGATGACTGTCACGAAGGGTGACTATCAATTCATGGGAGTCATGCTACATGTTATGTGCCCCATGGTGAGTAGACATGTATGCATGGTAACACAACATGCACAGAAGCAGTCCCCACACATTCCAAACACGTACCAGCCCCAAAATGCCTTGCTGCAATCCTTACTCAAAATTACATTTCCCCATGTCCGTGCATGGAACGCTGATTCAGCACACATTGCAATACTCATGAGGAATAGCAGGAGGACAACGATGACACGAGCAGACAACATGCGCAAGAACCTGGGAATGACAGACACACAAGAAGTCAGCTAAAAGATTTTTCTCTGCATACATGGTCATTTACTAAACATGAACAATGTTGTCCCCATGCAAATTTAAAAGAAAGTGTCTCTGCTAAAATGTGTGGAATGACATCATCACTCGAGTGACACATCAGAACACACATATAAGTCACTTTGCATACAGTCAGCTGGACACACACATTGCAACACATGCCACCCAAGGCTACAAGCGTGCACACTCAGACCCAGGGACTCACCATTATGAGAAGAAGTTGCGTATGAGCTGACTCCGGATATCCTCCTCCTCCTGCTCCTCACTTGCCTCGTGACCAAGCCCTTCATCCTCCACGGGTGGATGTTCCTGCTCATCCTGCTCCAGGATGAGTGGCCCTGCCTTCTCCACTGCCATGTTGTGCAGCATGCAGCACACAAGGAAGATTTTGCAGACCTTCTCCGGTGCATATGGGAGGGACCCGCCTGTCTTGTGAAGGCACCGGAATCGGCTCTTCAGGAGGCCAAACGTCCTCTCAATCACTCGCCTGGTCTGCCCGTGTGCATTGTTGTACCGGTGATCTGCAGCTGATCTTGGGTTGCGAAGAGGTGTCATCAGCCATGGCATGTTGGGATAGCCAGAGTCCCCTACATGGAAAAATCATGTAAATAAGTGCGTCAGAAGATGCCGTAAGAGCCAAAGATACCGCAACACACAGGACAAACAGAGTATACCCACCAACAAGACATGCTCATTCGTTGTGCAGCCGCAGCATCATTTGTGGCACCCTGCTACGCCTCATGATGTAGGCATCGTGTGCTGACCCTGGAAAACGTGCACAGACATGGGAAATCAGCATGTTAGCAAGACACACCACAAGGGCATTTATAGAGTGGTAATGTTTACGGTTGCGAAAGGCTACCTCCTGTGCCTGTGGTGGTACCATCAATGGACCCAATTACATGGGGCATCCCTCCCAGGGCATAGAAATCACCCTTGACACCTGTCACCTCCTCAGGAGTAGGAAAATGGATGAATTCATCAAGGTGCTCCAACATGGCTGCCAAAACATCAGGCAGGACATGGCTGAACATTGTCTGTGACATGCCACCAACATCAGCTATGGTGAATTGAAACATACCTGTGGCACAAAAATGTAGGTCTGCCATCACCTTCATCTTGGGGGTCAACGCAGTAGGATACCTGTGTCGCGGTTGGAGGTGTGGTGCCGGCTTGTCGGTCAAGTCCTCAATCAACTGTTGAGTTAATCTGTAATGTCGGATGCAGGCACGTTCCCTCATGGCAGCCAAGTCTGGCATTGGTCGGGGGACAGGCGGTGCCCTGCAGAAAATTGTAATGAATAACGAAGATTGAGGGCATAACAACATCAATGTCAATGAAGAGAGCACATGCTAAACTGCTACTACACATCAGCTAAATACAGAGTCCGGTCTGTGCAATACATCCAGGACACGTATGCCAGCTTGGTGATACTCCTACGAAAAGCCAGATACAACCGTTGATTGGCAAGTCCACATGACATGCCCTGAAACGAGCTGGGGGCCAGTCTGAGTGAACAGCCAGAGACATCACAGGAGTGACATACATCCACATAGCTGCATTTAAAGGATGTCATCTCATACAGACAGCTGACGGCAAGCTAGACGCACAGGTCACATGGAATGTCAAATGTACAGATCAAACACATTGCGATGAAGGGGTACACGTGAAAACAGAAAACACGGACATTGAGACGACGCAGATATGTCCTCATGTGAAAATATGATGTCCGATGCATACAGACTCTGCTTACGTGGGAATCCACATGTGGCATGGTGTGCGTAGATGTGTGCCATGCCCATCTCCACAAAGACACATGTTGGATGCAGCAACAGCAGATGTAGGTGACGGAACACTAACAGCAAGCTCATGGGAACACATGACACACACATGACATAGTCACATCGGGGCACGCTGATCGTGAAATGTCAGTTGTTAGTGTCCCTCTCCCTGGCATCAGGGGACAGTTGCGGGTGGTGGTGACTGTGCCATACCAGTGATGCTGTGCTTGACACGTTTGTACTACAGGCACACATGTGCAAAGTGTGAAGGGGAAGTGTGCCACATAGTGCCCAATCACACATGACATGTGTACACAGGTCATCACACATCAATTGTGCAACTACATGAGAAGACATGTGCAATATCACAGCCTGACACACCTAGGCCCTGCACATGAAAGTCTGCAATGACAATGACTTGATGTACAGCCTTGTGCGAGTCGGAGACCTCCATTCCTTTCATGTGCGCCTCCTATCACCAGTGTAAACGTGTGAAACGCCCCGTACACACACTCTGAGAGCATGTGTACGGCCCGTATCACTATAGTAGTGGTGCCGTAGGAGTTCGCGTGGTACGGACCGTACACACGCTCTGAGAGCGTGTGTATGGCCGTATCACTATAGTAGTGGTGCCGTAGGAGTACACGTGGTACGGACCGTACACACGCTCTCAGAGCGTGTGTACGGTCCATACCACGTGTACCCCTACGGCACCACTACAATAGTGATACGCACCGTACCCACGCTATGGATGTGTGAGTACGGTGCGTATCACTATTGTAGTGGTGCCATACGGGTACGTGTGAAACGCACCGTACATGTTTTTTGGATTCAAAAATTACATAGGGACAAGTATTAGGCCCAAAATGCATGCTGGTTGTCATGGATACAGAGATTTCAGTTGCAATGTGGCCATCATGTGGGCTTGAAAAATCAGTTGGCCCAAAAATTACAATGTTGCAAAGTGGTGTTTGCCTTGCTATGATGCTCAAAATTTGAACCATGCAAATTCGTGTCATTGGTGTATGTTTAATGGGATTGGAGGAAACGTAGGATGCAAATGAGTCTGACCAATCACTCTGTACTCCTGTAAATGAAAGCCCCCAGCAAGACAGATATAAGTCAGCCAGAACCCATGACAGGGCACTTGCCTGCACAACTTTCCTGTCGACCACACTGCTGCTGTCTGTGCATCCTCTGGCACCATGTCGCATACTGTGGAGAGGGCCCAGCCATTCACACTTGAGGAGAATGAGGCATTGCTGGATGTCCTCTTCCCACAGTACCCCAAGCTGTATGAGAGACCAGGGGAGCAGGTGAGTGCTGACTCCACTACCTTTGACTGTGCACCTTTTTTGTGACTGTCACTTCTGGCATTGTGTCCAGGTGTGACAGAAATGCAATGTTGTTTAGAGTGGGTCCCAGGGGGGGGAAAGGCTTATGTCTCTCATGCAGAGCATGATGTAGTTCCTGTGTGCACTCCTCACTCGCATTGTGCTTACTGTGACATTCACTGCATAGTGCATGACACATTCAGCCTGGCAAATCCTTGGTGGCATTTTTTGGCTATTGTCTTGAGGTGATTCAGTGGACCCCCCTTTGTGACAGGTGAATGTACCCACAGATGTGTATGAGTTGAGTGGACCTGTGATGAGAGTGTCCAGGTGATGTGTACGCCCTCCTGGACATTGATGTGTGTGAATGTTCCTTGTCATGTGGGTGAGTGTCTATGTGAAGTGTTGCACCACAGCTGCATGGAGGAGGCAACAGCTCTACCCATCTGATGTGAGAAGTAAGCCGTGCTGTGTGTCTAACTTGCTGAGCTAGCCCGACACCTGTGACACCCTACAGGCAAGTGGCACATGTGCAGAGTGAGGTTTGTATCCGCTGTTGCCAATGGCAGGTGATTGATCTGTGCCTGTGTGTGTGTCTGTGTACTCTGCTGAGGTTGTGTCAGTGGCCTGGGGCATGTAACTGCTTTGAGGTGCTGTCCATCAGCCTGGTGTTGCATGTGATGCACAGTGTGTGCCATGATCAGGGGGTGTGTCGCACCCCTCCTGCCACCTGTGTACTTTCAATGCCATGTAGTGCATTGGGGCTTCCACAGGGGCCAACGTCTATATGAGAAAGATGCAATTCCTTGGCAGCATCCTATGCCCTGTTCAACATATCAAAGATGTTCAAATGTGTGTCTCTGTGACATGGAGCAGGTGTAGTGATGTTGTCTCACTTTGTCATCCTCACAGGTAACTGCCTACGAGAAGGGGGGATCTGGAAGGAGATCGTCAGGGCCGTGAGATCGGCGGGGGATCGCAGTCGGCGCCTAGCCCAAGTCCGAAAATGGTGGCAGGACATCCGGTGCTGGACCCGGCGGATCGCCCGGGTCCAGCTGGGGCTCTCACCTCCATGCCCCCACGGCGGGCGCCGACGCCTGACCACCCACATGACGCGTGTCCTGGCAGTGGTCTTCCCTGACCTGGATAGGCAGTTACAGGAGAGACAGCAGCAAGTAGGGGGTAGGTACATGTCTGTTTGTTGTGTTGTGTGTCACCAGCTTTTGGAAGTGCTCTGTAGCCTGGATACACTGCCAGGGTTTATATGTGCAGTGCATATTCTGTTCCCCAAAGTCAACCAGTGCTCTTATTCATTCCTTCCCCTCCTTGACATGTGTCCCCTGGTCTGTGTGTAATCACAATTGCACATGGTCAACTAGGCTGCCAGTTAATCCAAGTGCACATTGCTTTCTGCATCATGTGGGAGGGTGGTCTGTGACATGTGTTGGTACCTTGCCTGTGCCCTGTCCTGTTCCCTCTGTTGGGGGTCCATATTTGTTGGCACTGATGATGAGTCTCAACATAGGAGTGTGAGGTTTCAAATAAACACACTTACAGCATGCATGACCAATGTTGTGGCCTCAGACATGATGTGCATGAGTGGGAGATATGCATAGTGCCAGGACGGTTGCTCATGTTACAGTCAGATCATTCCAGGAACAAGGAGCAGTGTGCCCACTACAGTCCCCTGAGACACCCTTGCCTCGTAATCATGTGTGTCATCCAACACTGTGCCCATTCTCTGTGTGTTCAGCATAGGTTTGCCTCTGTGGCATTGTTCCCTGGCCTCATTTGTATTTATCCAAAGTGTGCTACATGTGTCCCCTGGACAGGGAGACCCCATTTGGCTTGTGCATACTCACACTGGGCAGTGCCTGTGTGCCTATTCACAATTATCTGTTGATGGTTGTTTGTCACAAATATGTGTTGCCAGCCTCACGAGATGATGTGGAGTACGTTTGGGAATTCTTGCAGAATATTTTTGAAAACCCTGATTAAGAGGTGTCACTTCTTGATCTGTCTCAATCACATTGTCTAAGGTATGGGGGATTTGTGCGGGCGAGGCCTACATGGCCAAACCTTATGTCTCCTTGCCAGGTCTGACCTGTGTGTGATAATTGGCTGGACAGAGACTCAACGTGCAGTGACCCAGTGATGTTGTGCAGGGTTTAATGTTTGTGCTTTGCAGCATGTGTCAATTGTTTAAATACATGGGGGCAGATTTATGACGACTGGCGCATCCCTGCATATCAGCAGGGATGCGCCAGTTATTATGCGCCACAACTGCGCCACCATGGATGCGCCGCATTTATAATGCGGCGCACCATGGGGCAAAAACGGCACAGATGCGTGACGCATCTGTGCCGAAAAGTGGCGCATTGCTGGAGTTGCGTCGCAAGCGCGACGCAGCTCCAGCAATGATCTGGGGGGCCCTATCTTTAAAATGCTGCGTCAATCCTTACGCCTGCTTCAAGCAGGCGCAGGGTTTTGACACAGCATGGGCCTAAAAGTGACTGAGTGAAATCTTGTAGATTTCACTCAGCCACTTTTAGGAGGCGTTCCTGCGCCGGAACGCCCCCACCTGCCCTGGAACGCCTACATGTGGCGCAGGGCTTTACAACGTGACGCATCTCCCAGATGCGTCACGTTGTAAATACCCCGCACCATGGCGCAGGATTTGCGCCGCTGCTGCGTCACAAACGTGACGCAACGGCGGCGCAAAAGTGGCGCAAGTACAACATAAATCTGCCCCATGATTCCTGCTCATACATTTTTTGCACCAGTGTGTGGTCCAGATGCTACGTAGTTTGGTCTTTGTGTGCCGACATCTGTGTGGACATTCTGGCTTACCATGAGGGTGTCTCCTCAGTGCAGGTATGCCTTTTTACAACACAATTGCAGGCCTATTAGCTTATGCATTGTCCTGGGTTTGGACATGTGTGCCACTCCACATGACAGTCAGTGGGTCAGATGTGTTGCCAACTGTGTCATCAGGTAACGGATGGCCATGTGACAACTGACATAATTCAAGTTGTTAGTCAAAAAGTATTGTACACTTGTCAACAGGTCTTCATGTTTTAAATGCTTTAATTTGATGTTTTGTTGTTAAGAACAATAATGTGCCTGCATGACAGATGTCTCCCAAGGAAGTGCACAACAAACCACCTTTACACTTTCAGGGAACACGCTGGCACATTTAAAAAGAAGGCACTGTTCTAATAAGACTGTTTTTCAGACTATACATATACATGTTCCCACAGTGTTGTGGAATTTGGGTAAGTCCTTGGTTGTTGGTGATACCAACTTACGAGTGTCAAGTCATCAAGACCTCCGTGGGCCCATGTATATGTACTTTCTGCAACACCATTTCTTTCTAACAGTGGCTTCTTTAAATAAGGCTGCCAGCTTCTTCAATGACTGGGTAAATGTAGTTTTGTGTGCACCTCCTTGGGAGCCATCTTTTATGAAGGCACATGTGTGTTCTGTTGACAAAATGGCACATTCCCACATTCTAAACATGTCGATTGTGTAAAGTATTGTGATTCCCAAGGGAGCAAATTTTTTTTGTTTTGTGTTCCAAAGTACTTACAGGTCTCTGAGTATGGGGACACCTTTAGTATTGAGGTGTGTTAGTTTGCCTTGGGTGCACCACTACTGTTTCTTTCAGGGTAAACAAGAGGTGGCATGACTTCATTTTATTGCTGTGCTGACCTTTTCCCAGACACTAGCTTCTCAGTGTATTTCTCATTCAAGTTTTGGGCTGGTGTGTCGTATTTTTCCTTGTGTTCAAGTGGCATGGTGGGTCTACCAACTGGGGAGTACAGGGCTTACATATGTGCGGAGTAATCTAGCTGTTTCTCATGATGCATTGCCTGATATGCACTGTGACCTATTGGTTTTGTACTCATGTGTCAGATGTATACAGGTGACTGATGTTTTTCTGTATCTTCACCTTGCCCAAAGCATCATCATTGGAAACTGAGGGAGACACCTGCACGGACCTGGAGGAGGGACCCAGCACCAGTGCCACCAGTGCTGGCGAGTCTGCTGGAGCCAGTGGCACGGAGGGCAAGGGGAGTCAGTCGGAGGACCTGTCTGGTGGCGAGCCCAACTACGACGCAGACGGGTCCGAGGCTGACCTCATCGAGGGGGCGGAGGCTGCTACAACACCTGGCAGCAGCCCAACATCTGTCCCCGTCTCCTCCATTCCCATCACCGCCCTCCCAGTTGCTCCGGTCCCTTCTGTCCGTGCAGAGCCCCACTATGCCTCCTTCGGGACAGGCACCGCACCCCCTGCCACTGTCACCCCTGCTGCCCTCAGTGCAGAGTCTGTGGACATACAGCAGCAGTTGCAGGTTGGGCAGGCATCAGTGCTGAATGTCCTCCATGGCCACACCACACTGCTGACACAGATGGTGTCGTTCATGGAGGGCATGTCAGCAACGATGGCTGACCAACGCAGGTTTCTGCGGTCCATGGACTCTTCCCTGACGGCAGCAGTGGCTCTCCTGCAGCACTTCGTCCCCCCATACCCCAGCCCCATCCACACTTCCCTCTCCCATACCTGTCCCATGCACACCCAGACATTCCCAAGCACACACCCCACCAGACACAGGCAGCACACCACCAAGTAAGGGCAAGCGCACACCTCCTGGCACGCACACTCAGGGGGATGATGGCACACCCACTGGGTCTGGGGCAAAAAGACATACACGCAGCCACAGTCTGAGTCCGCAGGCCTCACAATCCAGTCCCTCCAAAAGCACTCCCCTTGGCTCCCCTGCCAAACTGTCACCCAAAGAGGTCGACATGGGCGAGCTGGCCCTCACCCCCACTGTGACACCACCCCGCAAGCGGGCGAGGAAGTCCCCGGGCAGGGGAGTTGAGTCCCCCCCATGTCCACCCCCTCCCCCAAGAGCGCTGCACCCCATCCCTCGGCTACCCCCCCTCTGTTGGCCCTGGGGTTTCTTCCGGTGCAGGGGTTACTCTGGATGCCCTGGCAGCAGTGTGCAGCGCCGAGCTCACCTCCACCTTTGGTGCTGCCCCACCCCATGTGGTGGAGACGTCCACCCCTGCACCCACCACACCTACCCTTCCCCCTCCTGTCCCTGTGGTGCCTGGTCCTTCCCCACATGATGCCCCCCCCGGTCGACGAACCTGAGGGTTCCACTGTGCAGGCAAGCTAGGGGAGACGCGTGCTCATGTGTCCCCCCAAGGACTTCTATTATGGACTGGCCATTGGCCTTTGTATATAGTGTGATTTCATAATTTGTTTTTTATGCTGAGTAATGCATTTTATTTTTATTTTGAACACTATTGCATTTCAGGTATTGATGTTGGTGCTGAGGCTCCAGGAGTTGGTGTTGTGGTAATGTGTTATGGTTCTGAGAAATGTTCTAGTCTGATGGTCATGAGGTGGACCATGGTATCTGCGTGCCATCACAAGGTCTCTGCAAATAATCATTGGTAGTGTGTGTAATATTTTGGTTTTGAGACATTGTCCCAAGGAGTGTTCCTTCCTCTGTGGCACCTGACATCTTCCCTGCAAAGAGTTGCACAATTGTTGTGCTGACCTGTGTCTACATTCCCTTTGTTGGTGACGGATCCCTTCAACTATGGCCATGCCTGCTCAGCAATGTCTCCGGCTGCATCGTCTGTGCCATCCTTGCTAGTCACTGTACTTGTGTATTGAGTATGTTGAAATGCCTTCATGGAGAAATTCTCCCTTTTCAGCACTGTGCATGTGTGTACTCCCGGCCTAGCACACATATGGTACTTGTTCTGCAGGGTATTTGGGCACCTGACTCATAATTGTGGGCATTGTATCTGTGGAAACTCCACCCTATTCCTTCCATGAGAGACAACATCTTGGTGGCTGGCCCAGCACCTGTACATTCCTATCAGTCCTGGGATGTGCATGACAGTGTGTGTTCCCTTTGGCTCTCTTAGTTTAGTAGGCAGTGACATTACTATACAGTCTTGTGGCATGATCTCAGTGTGTGTATTGTGCTGCATCCGCCAGGGGTGGGTATGCATGTGTTATTTGTCCTCACACCCACATGTGGTGTGTCATGCAGTGGGGGAAAGACATCCATCCTCCTGGGAGTGGGACACTGCTGTCAGTGATGTGTTGTTATGGCACTATCATCATAGTCCAAAGTTAGGGATGCGTACATACACCCATGGAGCTGTGGTCATCTGATGATGATGTACACCCCCCCCTGGTCTCTGTCGACTGCTGGGAGTCCTCTGCACCCACCCCCACATATGTCTGTCAACTGCTGGGAGTCCTCTGCACCCACCCCCATGGCTCTGTCCACTGCTGGGAGTGATATGCTCCCACCCCTCATATTGCAGGCCACTGCTGGTAGTCATTTACACCCACCCCTCACATGTCTGTCCACTGCTGGGAGTGATATGCACCCACCCCCATGTCTCTGTCCACTGCTGGTAGTGATATGCACCCACCCCCATGTCTCTGTCCACTGCTGGTAGTGATATGCACCCGCCCCATGTCTCTGTCCACTGCTGAGAGTCCTCTGCACCCACCCACATATGGCTGTCCACTGCTGGGAGTGATATGCACCCACCCCCATGTCTCTGTCCACTGCTGGTAGTGATATGCACCCACCACCATGTCTCTGTCCACTGCTGGGAGTCCTCTGCACCCGCCCCTCACATGTCTGTGCACTGCTGGGAGTGATATGCACCCACCCCACATATTGCAGGCCACTGCTGGTAGTCATTTACACCCACCCCTCACATGTCTGTCCACTGCTGGGAGTGATATGCACCGACCCCATGTCTCTGTCCACTGCTGGGAGTCCTCTGCACCCACCCCTCACATGTCTGTCCACTGCTGGGAGTCCTCTGCACCCACCCCTCTTATTGCAGGCCACTGCTGGGAGTCATATACACCCACCCCTCACATGTCTGTCCACTGCTGGTAGTGATATGCACCCACCCCCATGTCTCTGTCCACTGCTGGTAGTGATATGCACCCACCCCCATGTCTCTGTCCACTGCTGGGAGTCCTCTGCACCCACCCACATATGTCTGTCCACTTCTGGGAGTGATATGCACCCACCCCCATGTCTCTGGCCACTGCTGGGAGTCCTCTGCACCCACCCACATATGTCTGTCCACTGCTGGGAGTGATATGCTCCCACCCCCATGTCTCTGTCCACTGCTGGTAGTGATATGCACCCACCACCATGTCTCTGTCCACTGCTGGGAGTCCTCTGCACCCACCCCTCGTATAGCAGGCCACTGCTGGGAGTCATATACACCCACCCCTCACATGTCTGTCCACTGCTGGTAGTGATATGCACCCACCCCCATGTCTCTGTCCACTGCTGATAGTGATATGCACCCACCCCCATGTCTCTGTACACTGCTGGGAGTCCTCTGCACCCACCCACATATGTCTGTCCACAGCTGGGAGTGATATTCACCCACCCCCATGTCTCTGTCCACTGCTGGTAGTGATATGCACCCACCCCCATGTCTCTGTCCACTGCTGGTAGTGATATGCACCCGCCCCATGTCTCTGTCCACTGCTGAGAGTCCTCTGCACCCACCCACATATGGCTGTCCACTGCTGGGAGTGATATGCACCCACCCCCATGTCTCTGTCCACTGCTGGTAGTGATATGCACCCACCACCATGTCTCTGTCCACTGCTGGGAGTCCTCTGCACCCGCCCCTCACATGTCTGTCCACTGCTGGGAGTGATATGCACCCACCCCTCATATTGCAGGCCACTGCTGGTAGTCATTTACACCCACCCCTCACATGTCTGTCCACTGCTGGGAGTGATATGCACCGACCCCCATGTCTCTGTCCACTGCTGGGAGTCCTCTGCACCCACCCCTCACATGTCTGTCCACTGCTGGGAGTCCTCTGCACCCACCCCTCTTATTGCAGGCGACTGCTGGGAGTCATATACACCCACCCCTCACATGTCTGTCCACTGCTGGTAGTGATATGCACCCACCCCCATGTCTCTGTCCACTGCTGGTAGTGATATGCACCCACCCCCATGTCTCTGTCCACTGCTGGGAGTCCTCTGCACCCACCCACATATGTCTGTCCACTTCTGGGAGTGATATGCACCCACCCCCATGTCTCTGGCCACTGCTGGGAGTCCTCTGCACCCACCCACATATGTCTGTCCACTGCTGGGAGTGATATGCTCCCACCCCCATGTCTCTGTCCACTGCTGGTAGTGATATGCACCCACCACCATGTCTCTGTCCACTGCTGGGAGTCCTCTGCACCCACCCCTCTTATTGCAGGCCACTGCTGGGAGTCATATACACCCACCCCTCACATGTCTGTCCACTGCTGGTAGTGATATGCACCCACCCCCATGTCTCTGTCCACTGCTGATAGTGATATCCACCCACCCCCATGTCTCTGTCCACTGCTGGGAGTCCTCTGCACCCACCCACATATGTCTGTCCACTGCTGGGAGTGATATGCACCCACCCCCATGTCTCTGGCCACTGCTGCGAGTCCTCTACACCCACCCACATATGTCTGTCCACTGCTGGGAGTGATATGCACCCAAACCCATGTCTCAGTCCACTGCTGGGAGTAATATGCACCCACCCCCATGTCTCTGTCCACTGCTGGTATTCCTCTGCACCCACACACATATGTCTGTCCACTGCTGGGAGTCCTCTGCAGCCACCCCTCACATGTCTGTCCACTGCTGGTAGTGATATGCACCCACACCCATGTCTCTGGCCACTGCTGGTAGTCATATACACCCACCCCTCACATGTCTGTCCACTGCTGGGAGTCCTCTGCACCCACCCACATATGTCTGTCCACTGCTGGGAGTCCTCTGCACCCACCCCTCACATGTCTGTCCACTGCTGGGAATCCTATGCAGCCACACACCCACCGACCCACCACCTTGGAGCAATACACTGCTGTCCTGGGCCTACACACACACCAATATAAAGGTAATATGCTGCACCAGGCCGCAAGCCAACATTCGTGGCGTGCGTACGCCTTGTATCCCAAATGTACTGGTGCCGTAGGGGTACGTGTGATACGGACCGTACCCCTGCATTCATAGGGTGTGTACGGTCCATACCACGCGTACCCCTACGGCCCCAATCCAATAGAGATACGGCCCGTACCCATGCTATGTATGTGTGGGTATGGTCCGTATCACTATAGTAGTGGTGCCGTAGGAATACGCGTGGTACGGCGCGTACACACGCTCTGAGAGCATGTGTACGGTCCGTACCACGCGTACCCCTACAGCACCACTACTATAGTGATACGGGCCGTACACACGCTCTCAGAGCATGTGTACGGTCCGTACCACGCGTACCCCTACGGCACCACTACAATAGTGATACGGACCGTACACACGCTCTGAGAGCGTGTGTACGGGCCGTACCACGCGTACCCCTACGGCACCACTACAATAGTGATACGGACCGTACACACGCTCTGAGAGCGTGTGTACGGGCCGTACCACGCGTACTCCTACGGCACCACTACTATAGTGATACGGGCCGTACCCACGCTATGGATGTGTGAGTATGGTGCGTATCCCTATTGCAGTGTTGCCGTAGGGGTACGCGTACACGTCCACTTCCGTTGTTGCGGGACGCAGGGATTGGTGGACACGCCCCCGAAGTGACCAGACACTGGAGGTAATGTATGTCCTCAATATTGTAGGTTTTAATTTGGGTAGGGGGTATGTTTCCTGCCCCTCACCCCCCCTTGGCCCCTGGGTGTTGTTCTCACCTTCTGCGGTGTGTGCGTCGGGTTCGGTGCACCAGGTCGTAGGCTAAGAGGGCCGGGATGACACGTAGGATGGGGTCCATGGCTGTCCGTCGCGTACCGGGGCTCAGTTTTCCGGGATTTTTTGGCTGCCGTAAAAAAATAGCTGTGCGGAGTGATGTAGGGACGATTCGTACTTGCTGGTCCGTAAAACGCTGCCTGACTCCATACGAACGTCGCGTACGCGCTGTCCAGGATCAGACTTGTAGGTATTTTTTAGCCGTACGGTGTTTTGTACGTTTCGTACGGAAATGGTATTTCTGTACGAATCGTACTTGCTGGATTGTACGGTGGATTTCCCGGGTACGAGTCGTACGGAGAATATGCTCCGTACGACAAATCGTACCCGGGTTTTACAGGATTGGAATCGCAACCTTGATGTTTTATAATGTTAATTGTGGTAAATAATTAATAATTAATTCGTTAATTGGTTATTAATATTTATTAATTCATTGATAATTGTGTTAATTGTGTCTTTTTTTAGGAGCAGGTTGTGGGTTGATAGGGGAGTAGGGTGGGAAGTAATTTAATTTTAATACATTTTAAAATATATTTGTTATAATATTTATTTAATGTTGTTTTATAGTGTTAATTGTGTGAATCAATGTATTAATAATTGGTTTTTAATTTGCTTGTTAATTGTTATTCCTTCTGATTTTAAATGTTAATTATGTTAATTGTGTCAAGTTTTACAACATTGGTGGTGTCATTTACAGGAGAATATGGTGGGAGGTAAATTATTTTTAATTAATTGTTTGTTAATTAATGCTAATTGATTTGCTGGAGTGGGAATAGTAAATTATTCCCCCCGCTATCCAACACTTTCCCTACTGTTGCACTTGCTGGAGTAGGAATAGTAATTTTTACCCCTCCGCTATCCAACACTATCCCTACTGTTACACTCCCTGAAGTGGGAATAGTAATTTTATCCCCTCCACTATCCAACACTTTCCCTACTGTTGCACTTGCTGGAGTGGGAATAGTAATTTTATCTCCTTCGCCATCCAACACTTTCCCTACTGTTGCACTCTCTGGAGTGGGAATAGTAATTTTTATCCTTACGCTATCCAACACTTTCCTTACTGTTGCACTCCCTGGAGTGGGAATAGTGAATTATTCCCCTCCACTATCCAAAACTTTCCCTACTGTTGCACCCGCTGGAGTGGGAATAGTAAATTATTCCCCTTCCCTCTCCAACACTTTACCTAATGTTGCACTTGCTGGAGTGAGAATAGTAATTGTTACCCCTATGCTATCCAGCACTTTCCCTACTGTTGCACTCACTGGAGTGGGAATAGTAATTTTATCCCCTCCGCTATCCAACACTTTCCCTACTGTTGCACTCTCTGGAGTGGGAATAGTAATTTGTACCCCTACGCTATCCAACACTTTCCCTACTGTTTCTATCCCTGGAGTGGGAATAGTAATTTTTCCCCCTACGTTATCCAACACTTTCCCTACTGTTGCACTCCCTGGAGTGGGAATAGTAAATTATTCCCCTCCGCTATCTAACACTTTCCCTACTGTTGAACTTGCTCGAGTGGGAATAGTAAATTATTCCCTTCCGCTATCCAACACTTTCCCTACTGTTGCTCTCATTGGAGTAGGAATAGTAAATTATTCCCCTCCGCTATCTAACACTTTCCCTACTGTTGAACTTGCTGGAGTGGGAATAGTAAATTATTCCCCTCCGGTATCCAACACTTTCCCTACTGTTGCTTTTTCTGGAGTGGGAATAGTAATTTCTACCCCTCCGCTATCCAACACTTTCCCTACTGTTGCACTCCCTGAAGTGGGAATAGTAATTTTATCCCCTCCACTATCCAACACTTTCCCTACTGTTGCACTTGCTGGAGTGGGAATAGTAATTTTATCTCCTTCGCCATCCAACACTTTCCCTACTGTTGCACTCTCTGGAGTGGGAATAGTAATTTTTACCCTTACACTATCCAGCACTTTCCCTACTGTTGCTATCCGTGGAGTGGGAATAGTAATTTTTACCCCTCCACTATCCAACACTTTCCCTACTGTTGCACTCCCTGGAGTGGGAATAGTGAATTATTCCCCCCCACTATCCAAAACGTTCCCTACTGTTGCACCCGCTGGAGTGGGAATAGTAAATGATTCCCCTTCCCTATCTAACACTTTACCTACTGTTGCACTTTCTGGAGTGAGAATAGTAATTGTTACCCCTATGCTATCCAGCACTTTCCCTACTGTTGCACTCACTGGAGTGGGAATAGTAATTTTATCCTCTCCGCTATCCAACACTTTCCCTACTGTTGCACTCTCTGGAGTGGGAACAGTAATTTTTACCCCTACGCTATCCAACACTTTCCCTACTGTTTCTATCCCTGGAGTGGGAATAGTAATTTTTCCCCCTACGTTATCCAACACTTTCCCTACTGTTGCACTCCCTGGAGTGGGAATAGTAAATTATTCCCCTCCGCTATCTAACACTTTCCCTACTATTGAACTTGCTGGAGTGGGAATAGTAAATTATTCCCTTCCGCTATCCAACACTTTCCCTACTGTTGCACTCATTGGAGTAGGAATAGTAAATTATTCCCCTCTGCTATCTAACACTTTCCCTACTGTTGAACTTGCTGGAGTGGGAATAGTAAATTATTCCCCTCCGGTATCCAACACTTTCCCTACTGTTGCTTTTTCTGGAGTGGGAATAGTAATTCTTACCCCTCCGCTATCCAACACTTTCCCTACTGTTGCACTCCCTGAAGTGGGAATAGTAATTTTATCCCCTCCACTATACAATACTTTCCCTACTGTTGCACTTGCTGGAGTGGGAATAGTAATTTTATCTCCTTCGCCATCCAACACTTTCCCTACTGTTGCACTCTCTGGAGTGGGAATAGTAATTTGTACCCTTACGCTATCCAGCACTTTCCCTACTGTTGCTATCCGTGGAGTGGGAATAGTAATTTTTACCCCTCCGCTATCCAACACTTTCCCTACTGTTGCACTCCCTGGAGTGGGAATAGTGAATTATTCCCCTCCACTATCCAAAACTTTCCCTACGGTTGCACCAGCTGGAGTGGGAATAGTAAATTATTCCCCTTCTCTATCCAACACTTTACCTACTGTTGCACTTGTCATTTTATCCCCTCCGCTATCCAACACTTTCCCTACTGTTGCACTCTCTGGAGTGGGAATAGTAATTTTTACCCCTAAGCTATCCAACACTTTCCCTACTGTTTCTATCCCTGGAGTGGGAATAGTAATTTTTACCCCTACGTTATCCAACACTTTCCCTACTGTTGCACTCCTTGGAATGGAAATAGTAAATTATTCCCCTCCGCTATCTAACACTTTCCCTACTGTTGAACTTGCCGGGGTGGGAATAGTAAATTATTCCCTTCCGCTATCCAACACTTTCCCTACTGTTGCACTCATTGGAGTAGGAATAGTAAATTATTCCCCACCGCTATCTTACACTTGCCCTACTGTTGCACTCCCTGGAGTGGGAACAGTAATTTTATCCCCTTCGCTATCCAATATTTTCCCTACTGTTGCCTTTAATGCAATGTAAAATGAGGTTTAAATTTTTGTTAAATATTTTTATATTTTAATTTATTATATATAATTTTTATTTTTATTTTACAGGTGTATATATAGATATAATTTTTAATATGTTTCTAACATTTTATAATGATTTATTAATAATATTAAGTAAATATATATATTATATCTAATATATATGTATAATTTATTTTTACATTATATTTATTACTGGTGCCCCTGATTTCTACTGAGGAGCCCTAAAGAGCGCGGGTCATCTGTGATTATTAATTTGTATGCATTTTTTGTAATTCTGCTGGTTTGATCGTGACACAAACTTGCAGTATTTCTTTTTTATCTATACATTACTTGTAGTTGCAGGTGTCATAATTTGGAGTTTGTCCTTTATTGTAAGCTTACCGTTCTATTTTGAGAGTCGCAAATTGTGATGATTTGCTACTTGCAATTTGCAACTGGCAAAATGGAATGTACAACAGTGTTTGAGACACTGTTTGCAATTCCCAAATGAGCCGCAAATTACCTGCCTCATTAATATTCATGAGGCAGGTCGCAATTTGTGACCCATTGGGAATGGTCAGCCCTCACAGGGACGGTGACCTGCTGGAGTCAGCAGACCACCATGTCTGTGAATGTTTTTTAAATAAAGCAATTTTTTTTTAAATGCAGTCCGTTTTCCTTAAAGGAAAATGGGATGCATTTAAAAAAATTAAAATTAAACGTTTCTGTTTCATTTTTTAAGAGTAGGCAGTGGTCCGTGGGACTGCTGCCTGCTCTGAAAAAATAAAAAAATATTTTCGCTACCCAAAACAAAGGTGAAGGGGTTCCTGTTTGCTAGTGGCTTACCACCTACTTCAATCAATCAATCAATCAATCAGGCATTTATATCGCGCACTACTCACCCAGACGGGTCTCAAGGCGCTTGGGGAGAGGGGTCTGCTACTGCTCGAACAGCCAGGTCTTGAGCTGTTTCCTGAAGGCGAGGTGATCCCGGGTACGTCGCAGGTGGACCGGCAGGGTGTTCCATGTTTTTGCCGCCTGGTAGGAGAAGGATCTTCCTCCGGCGGTGACTCTCTGGAAGCGGGGGACGACGGCGAGGGCGAGATCCGCGGATCGTAGCTGGCGGGTTGGCGTGTAGAAGGTCAGGCGGTTGTTGAGGTACCTTGGGCCCAGGTCATGGAGGGATTTGTGTGCGTGGGTGAGGATTCTGAACGTGATCCTTTTGTTGACCGGGAGCCAGTGCAGGTCTCTAAGGTGGCTCGAGATGTGGCTGCGTCGAGGGATGTCCAGGATGAGTCGGGCGGAGGCGTTCTGGATGCGCTGGAGTCTCTTCTAAAGCTTGGCTGTCGTTCCGGCGTAGAGGGTGTTTCCATAGTCCAGTCTGCTGGTGACGAGGGCATGGGTGACAGTCTTCCTCGTCTCGGTCGGAATCCATTGGAAGATCTTGCGGAGCATCCGGAGTGTGAGGAAACAGGATGAGGAGACGGCGTTGACTTGTCTGGTCATCGAAAGAGTGGAGTCCAGGATGAAGCCCAGGTTGCGTGCGTGGTCCGTTGGTTTGGGTGCGGTGCCTAGGGCCGGGGGCCACCAGGAGTCGTCCCACGCGGAGGGTGATGGACCCAGGATCAGGACTTCTGTCTTGTCCGTGTTCAGCTTTAGGCGGCTGTCGTTCATCCATTTGGCGACGTCTTTCATCCCTTCGTGGAGGTTTGCTTTGGCGGTGTCGGGGTCTCTGGTGAGGGAGAGGATCAGCTGGGTGTCGTCGGCGAATGAGATGATGTTCAGGTTGTGTTTGCAAGCGATGGCCGCTAGAGGTTTCATGTAGACGTTGAAGAGCGTGGGGCTGAGCGATGATCCTTGCGGGACGCCGCAGATGAGTGTGGTGGCCTCCGAGCGGTACGGAGGCAGGCGTACTCTCTGTGTTCTACCGGAGAGGTATGAGGTGATCCAGTCCAGGGCCTTCCCTTGGATGCCGGTGTTGTGGAGGCGTTGTGCTAGGGTACGGTGGCAGACGGTATCGAATGCCGCGGAGATGTCCAGGAGGATGAGTGCTGCTGTTTCACCGTTGTCGAGCAGGGCTCGGATGTCGTCAGTGGCTGCGATGAGGGCAGTCTCGGTGCTGTGGTTGGTTCTGAATCCGGACTGTGAAGGGTCGAGGGATCCGTGCGTCTCGAGGAAGGTGGCCAGTTGCTTATTGACGATCTTTTCGATGACTTTGGCCGGGAAGGGAAGGAGCGAGATGGGGCGGAAGTTCTTGAGGTCGGTCGGGTCCGCTGTTGGTTTCTTCAGTAGGGCGCTGAGTTCGGCGTGCTTCCAGCACTCCGGGAAGGTTGCTGTGTTGAAGGAGGCGTTGATGATGTCTCGGAGATGGGGTGCGATGGTGTGGGCCGCTTTGTTGAAGACGTGGTGGGGGTACGGGTCGGTCGGGTATCCGGAGTGGATGGTATTCATGATGCGAGTAGTATCTTCAGGGGTCACCTCGGTCCATGTCCGGAGGGTGGCTGTCGGGTGCGTGAGTTCGATCGACGGGTGCAGGGGGTGAGCGCCGAAACTGCTATGGATGTCGGCGACCTTGCGGTGGAAGTACGAGGCGAGGGAGTCGCAAAGGTCCTGTGAGGGGGCGATGTCGTTGTGGCCGGTGCTGGGGTTGGAGAATTCCTTGACGATGTTGAAGAGCTCCTTGCTGTCATGGGCGTTCTTGTCCAATCGGTCCTTCAGAGATATCTTCTTGGTGGTGCGGATGAGCTGGTGATGTTTGCGGGTGGCGAGTTTGAGGGCGGTCATGTTGTCGGCGGTCTTGTCGAGAAGCCAGGCCTTCTCCAGGGTGTGGCAGGCCTTCTTGGAGTTCTTGAGTTCGTCGGTAAACCAGGGGGCTTTCTTGCTTCTGGGCCTGGTGAGTGGGTCCTTCAGTGGGGCGAGGTTGTCGGCGCTTGTGGACAGCCACTGCGTGAGGTTGCAGGCTGCCGTGTTAGGGTCCGTTGCCCAGCCGGGCGGGTTCTGGCTGAGGGAGGTGGTGAGCTGGTCGGCGGTGATCTTGCTCCAGTTTCTGTGTGGGACCTGCTTCGGGTGGTGGTAGACCGTGTTCTTCGTGAAGCTGAAATGGACACAGCTGTGGTCGGTCCAGTGGAGTCCGGTGGAGTGACTGAAGGAGACGTGTTTGCTGGAAGAGAAGATGGGATCGAGCGTGTGGCCGGCGTGGTGGGTGGGGGTGTTGACCAGTTGCTTGAGTCCGAGGTTGGCGAGGTTGTCCAGCAGGTTGGTGGAGTTGCGGTCGTTGTTGTTTTCCAGGTGAAAGTTGAGGTCCCCGAGGAGGATGTAGTCGGTGGAGGCGAGGGCGTGTGGGCTGATGAAGTCCGTGATGTCATCGCAGAACTGTGCCCGCGGTCCCGGGGGTCTGTAGATGAGGGTGCCTCTGAGGGTCGTCTTGGGGTCGGTGTGGACTTGGAAGTGGAGGTATTCGGCAGCTCCAAATGTGCCGATGGAGTCAGCCGAGATGCGAATGGTGCTCTTGTGTACGATGGCGATGCCTCCTCTGGTCTGGTTGGTGCGGTCCTTCCTGATGATCTTGAAGCCGTCCGGGATGGCTATGGCGATGTCAGGGGCTGAGGAGGCGTTCATCCAGGTTTCCGTGAGGAAGGCGACGTCTGGGGATGCAGTGTCGAGGAGGTTCCAGAGCTCGATGGCGTGTCTGTGGACGGATCGGGTGTTGAGCAGGATGCATTTCAGGTGGTTGCTGCTTCCAGTCCTGGTGGGTGTGGTGCAGGATCGCAGGCAGGAGAAGTTGCAGGAACGGCATACGAAGGGTCCATGGGTGCGTCGTGGGGTCGCTTGGTAGCATCCGGGGGCTCGGGCGGTGTTGAGTGCGATGAGCGTGGCGAAGTCGTAGGTCCTGCGGGGGGGCTGGCGGGCGCGGGGACCAGGGGGTCTGGCACTGGGCACGGTCCAGGCGCGGACCTCGGCGCACATAAGGCGCACCCGCTGCGCGCGTCCGCTGCGCGGTCGCGGAGGGGGCGACATAAATAAGGAGCCGGGAGGGAGGGTCAGCGGGAGGCGGGAGCGGGGTGGCCAATGGGCAGGGAGGGGGGGCGGGCCGGAGGTGGAGGCGGGAGTGGGAGGAGGCGCCTGGGGCAGCGGCGGCGGGAAAAATGGCGGGAAGCGGCGGAGCAGGCAGGAAGTCACCCGGTGCCCAGCGGAGGTCAGCAGGTAGGAGGAGTGAAGGCAGCGGCGTGAGGAGCGGCCAGGAGGCAGCAGGCATTACCTGGGAGGCGGGAGGCGGTATCCGGAGGAAGGCAGCGGCGTCAGGTAAGTGGCGGGAAAAAGATGCGGAGATCAGGCATCAGGCAGCGGAGGCAGGTAAGTGGCAGAGCAGTGGCGGGGAGCGTTCGTTCTGTGAGGCACAGGAGGTCGCACTGGACAGTCCGTGGGGTCCCCCTTAAATAAGGAGCCGGGAGGGAGGGTCAGCGGGAGGCGGGAGCGGGGTGGCCAATCGGCAGGGAGGGGGGGCGGGCCGGAGGTGGAGGCGGGAGTGGGAGGAGGCGCCTGGGGCAGCGGCGGCGGGAAAAACGGCGGGAAGCGGCGGAGCAGGCAGGAAGTCACCCGGTGCCCAGCGGAGGTCAGCAGGTAGGAGGAGTGAAGGCAGCGGCGTGAGGAGCGGCCAGGAGGCAGCAGGCGTTACCTGGGAGGCGGTATCCGGAGGCAGGCAGCGGCGTCAGGTAAGTGGCGGGAAAAAGATGCGGAGATCAGGCGTCAGGCAGCGGAGGCAGGTAAGTGGCAGAGCAGTGGCGGGGAGCGTCCGTTCTGTGAGGCACAGGAGGTGAAGTAGGTGCAAAACTGTGAGTGTTTTGTGACCGCATTTGCGAGCACAAAACTATTATACATACTAGTGCAACTCGCTATTACGAAGGGACGCCCGTTCCTACAAGTGACTCGCAAACCCTATTGGGCAAGTTGGTAATAGGTTACCGAATCACAAAATAGGGTTTGTACATACCACGCACCTTTTTAGCGGTCGCAAACAGGCCAATTTCCCCTTTGCGACCGCCAAAAAGGGTCGGACATCTGTCCCTAAATGTGTTAGACTAGTCGTAACGAGGTGGGATGTAGGCGTGAGAGCTTGCTTGTTAGACCAGACATTATAGGTCAAATAACTGAGTACATTTTGCTCTATTTTTCAAAATTAGTGTGTGATTTTTCTTGTGTTGTGTTGTCACTTTATTACTATTTGAGTGCTGCATAAATACTTTATACAGTGACTCTAAAATAAGCCTGACTGCTTTTGTGCCGAGCTACCAGAGGGTTAAGCACAGGTTAATTTAGTGAATTTTTGTGGCTCACCCTGACAAGAATTGAGGCTGTTGCTTTTATATGGTTTAACCCTGCTCAACCAAGAACATAATTTCTCACAGTTCTCAACCTCAGATTAAAACTGAACACAAGAAAAACCAAAGTACTGGTATTTTTATTTAACAACTCTGCTCAGTAGATCATGGGTCTTTATCCTGTAAATGTTTTGTGTAGAGTTTCCTTTTCCTGGCCGCCTCTTATTAGGCCGGTGTAGATTATTTCAAATTATTTTATCTCCACTAGACTAAGAGAGAAAGAATGGGGTTTCATAACTTCTTATTGCTCCATTCATGTGTGTTCACTACTTAGGGGCCGATTCCGATCAGGGTCGGAAAGCACTCCGACCGAGTCGGATCCGGAGTGTTTTTCGACCGAGCCGGACCCCTACAGTCCGACCAAGCGAGTACGATGCGCACGTATGCTGTCGGACTCGGTTTGGTCGGACTCCCATAGAAGTCAATGGGAGCCGGTCGTACGACGCGTCCATGGGCTCCCATTGACTGAATGGGTACGTCTCGAACAAGTGCGCCCCCTACAGTGGGTGCACGTCGGTGCCATCCGCAACGTACATGCCTGTGTTGGGGAGACCCATAGGTCTCCCCCTAGGTCCGAGTCGTAGGGCTGTGGGTGTTAGGGGGTCCAACGCAGACCCCCGAAGTCCGACTCCGGGAGCTTTTGCGAGCCGGACACTCCGGCTCGCACAGGCTGTCCGACGCATGCATCGTACTGGCTCGGTTGTAAATCGCATCCATTGCACGCCACGGTTAGCTTCCAACCGACAAGTACGGAGCGGTTCATACCCGGAAACGACTCGGTCGGTGAATTTCATGTAGCTCGCATCGTACTTACTCGCTCGTACAGCTGTACGAGTCGGCCGGAAAACACGAGTACGGCTCGTAGTTTTTCCGGCCGGATCGCGTTCGGTGCCCTTCCGACCCGGATCGGAATCTGCCCCTTATTGGCATGGTTTCTGACAAGGGTTCTCTGGAGACGTATGTACCTCTCTGCTCCGAACATGACATGGTAGGACATGGCTAAAAATGTGGCAGGCACTTCTTTAGCTTTGTCTTGGAATATTGAATTTTATGCAAATCCATCAGTGGAGTTTAAGGAGGCAACGTGAAAAGGGATGTTAATAATTAATGATTTGCTCCTAACTTTAGCAGCATTTCATGAATCTGCACAAACATTTCACAGAGTCTTAGCAGATATGTCTGTCTTCATGTGTTGGGTTTCGAGCAACTCCTTCAAGAGGAAGCCCAGTTAAAGAGGTGCAAAAATGTGTTCATTTGCTAGTAGCTTTTGACAAATGCACACAAAATGTGGCATGATCTAGTAGTATGTCAAGGTATGCCCAGTGCTGAATTTCCAGGTACTGTTTGATGAATCTGCCTGGAAATTGGCAGTCCACTAGGAATTTAAGCCTTTAAAATCCACTGACTTTTTCTACCACCCACTGACATTCTAGCAACTTTAAAATAATTGTAAAATGTAATTGGTCAAAAGTTATATTATCTTTCACCTCTTCAAAAACGGCTTCAGCTTTAATCCGAAGACACAATTACAAGTGGGGTTAATAATCTTACAGATAAAATAAAAATATCAGATTACCCTAAATACTATGAGCAAGACGACTATGAATGTACTGTTATTTAGTGGTTCAAAACTATGCTGTTATTTAATTTTATTTTGCTTTTAGGTGTTGTTACTAATTGGTATAAATACAGTGATGTAGTAAGAATTGCATTTGGTGTGCAGTTTATGGTTTACATGGCTGTTACGTGTGTTATAGTTGGCTGAGAAGACTATGATTTGTGAATTGAATTTGGGTTTTTAGTTGTAATTCCCAACAATAAATGTGCTCTAACTGTGTTTTTTAAGTGAATTTCTGAGGATTTTTAACCATATGTAAAGTTTTATAACAAAAGTGAACCATAAGTTCACTTTAAGCCTGTTTATTTCAATGAGTTTCTGTTTTTGTAATCATATACTACAACCAAATCTTATAAAAGTATACCCTACCCTTCAGCTGCATATAAGAGCTGCAGACCGCAGATCCTGGCCTTCAGCCTCTCCCTCGGACCAACCAACTTTGGGCAACCATTCCCCACTGTGCATTGCCATTGACCATGAGCAGAGGGGTTTGGCTACAGGGCAAAGTTTGCAGTCAGTCCCTGAGCCCACTCCTCAGTGGGCTTTTGGGTAGATCCTATTTCCTGTCCATGTGGGCAACCCAGCCTGCAGTGCACAGACTTTGGCAAGGCCATGCACCCAACCTATTAAGTGCAACTGATCTCTGCTGTACGAAGCCTTTGGTCAGGCAAATGGAGGCTGGCCTCCTTTCCTCTTTTTTCGGGGGGTGGTATGACAGACAACACTTTCAGTTGTTGAACCCACAAAGCCTCATGAGACTTTTTGGGACCGTCAGCAGACCCTGACCTAGGGTTTTCAGATACCAGAGGCGGCCCAACATTGTCCCATGAGCTCTTGCTGGTAATTGTGAACTCTGAATCTTTTGGGGTATGCCTGACATCTGGTGACTGCTTTGTATATCTGGCGAACAGGCTAACCACTACATTAAGTAGGCATCCCTCATGCTTGGCTCTGACATTTCATCATCCCTGTTAATGGTGGTCATCCCTTATGTAAGTTAGTTATCCTCCCTTTGAAGAAGGGAGTATCTTCGGTATAGGGTGACAATCTTTAACTTCGACATCTGGTGGCCACCTTTGGCACATGATGTACAATAACATCCAAGGGCCACCACAGGTTTCTGGAGGGCATCATGGGTAATATGAAGGCATTGCTGGCATCTGGTAGTCACTTCTGGCTTTGACAGTCACTCATATGATATATTAAATTCCCATAGCATATCAGTGTAATCCCTGGTATTTGGTCACTACCACTGCTTTTTTTATTGTAGCATGTCTCACATCTGACAGTCACACCAGCCAGCTGTCTTGAAATTGTACAGCTCTGAATGTTTCTTCACACACTCAAACTTAACCCTCTCAAAACTGACTTTCTCTCATTTCCCCTCTCATTCTATTATTAAAGTTCAGCCCACGTTGAACTGCTTCTACGTGGCATACCATAAATATGTCTTGCTTCTCTGAAAACTGCCCTATACCCGGCAGCTCATCTTGTGATTGGCAAAAGCATTTTTGATTACACCACTTCCTTTCTCATCTCACTTCAATGACTCGCCACTGTCAGTAGTGTAGTGTAGTGTTGTGTGAGTTAGCAATGACAGAACCCTTGTGGCTCCTAATGGACTCTGTAGGACTGTGACGCAAGCTTTAGAGCATAGCGAAGTGAATGAAGGTGTAGAATGTTATATGCAGAGGAATAATTACGTGTCTTACTATGCTCTGTGTGTGTTGTAGTCATTAGTGGCTACCCAGGCTGGGGATGATGCTACAACTTGTGAAGCGATAGGGGCTAAGTTACCCTAAGATTGACAGTGCTCTCCCAGAGAATGTTTCTGTGGTCCAGCAAAATGCTTGTCTGTGCCATGTGTGTGTTAGTTGAAGTGCCGAATTGACACGGCGTATGTGAAGTCAATAATTAAAGCCTCACAAGAAATCTACACATCTTTGGCCAAGAACATGCTGAGAAGGCCGTAAAAAGAGATACTGCGCTATTATGCCCTTAAAGCTGTACATCATATGAAGTGATAACGCTAAACGTGGATACAACCAGGTTTTTGAACCGGCAGGAAATAGCAACAGACAATTGCAAGATAACACTGTGATCAGAAGCGTGCGAGGCAGATATCAACAAGGTGTTAGTACTAAGAGATGCCTTACAGCAAAGCAATTCAGATAGAAGAAATGATCATCTGCTTACCAGAAATTAGTACAGAGAGTCATCATACTACAGCATTGAGGAAAGTGGCCCCAGAAAAAGTGCCTGGGGTGGTGTTTACAGAGCCGTTCATAGCCAAAGTGGCACGCCACCAAAGCTACTGAGTGGAGCTCAGAAAAACTCCAGAGATCTCCGAAGATCAGAAAGCCGAGAGCGGCAATCAGAATCGTGAAAATGTACTTTTCCAATGGAGACCAAAAGAGAGGTCACGTTTCCTGTGATCATCAAAGATGACCAAGAGGGCAGCACGTTGCAAGACCTCAGAGATGGTTTGTATAAACAAGATCACCAAGCAGTGCCGGAAAGAACATTACTCTCCACATCAGTAAGTTCCACCAATGGCTACAACGGTGCCGCCTTCCTGAAACCACACCATTTAATACTGCCAAAAAGCTGAATATTGGTGACAGATGGACTGTTTGGATAGAGCCATTTGATGATTTCATTGATACGCTAGATGAATCAGATAACAGGAAGATTATCAAATACCTTAAGAATCTAGCTGGTAAAGGTGTAAAAGAAGTCATAAAGAAAACGCAGCAAGTTGACAAAATTACATACCATTAAATCAAAGAAGCCTTGAATCTCAAGTTCAATCCAATGCCAAATGTAGATATTGAAACGTACATTTTAAGTCAAGAATGACATAAAGATGGTGAAAACATCAACAAATGTATTGAGAGACTGGATAGGCTCATCAAACACTAAATTCAATTCATTTAATGATGAGGAAGCTATACGCCTTATCAGATTAATTCACTCAATAAATGCTAAGAGAAACTCTTAGTCTGGAGTGAGTTCTCATGGCTGCCAGAGCTGAAGAGCATGCCAATCGACAAGCTGATAACATGGCGACCAGAGGTGCCCAGAGTGAGTCGCTCGTGAAAGTATAAAGTAAGCCAAAGCACAAGGCTGTGCGACACAGAGTGATGTCATGATGGAAGAAGAAGTTGTGCTTCAGGTGTGAATTACATTTCCATATGAAAGTAAATGTCCCGCCATTGAACAGGTTTGCAAAGGCTGTGGGAAGGAGAACAATGTTGAAATGGTTTGCAAGGAGAAAAGAAGTGTGTCATGGCACAAAAACAAAATGGCTGCCCCAATGCTTCAGAAGCAACACTTGATGCGCACCCAGAAGGTGAAGCAACCAAACCAGTTAAGGCAATCCGACACCAAGCAAAGTCGATTATCATCTAAATCATTGTCAAAGAGATCTTCAGTATTTACATCAAATGAAAGTGGAAACAATGGTTGTGCAGTGTCGATGTTTACCTCAGAAAAATGCGTGCATGTTGGACTGGCCACTTGTGAAGCAAAATACAGGTAAAAAAAAAATTGACATGAAAAAGCACCAAAGTTATTAAACATTGTCTGAAGATTACGCTACAGGTAAACGGTTGCGCAATACCTTTTATTATCAACAGTGGTGCGTCTATAAACATAATTCCTGAGGAGAAATACAATCTCCCTTGCCACGACATAAGCCATCGAAAATTAAAGTTTATACATGGGCTGCATCCACGCCATTAAAAAGTCGAGGTTCATTTTTTAGCATCCATGAAACACAAGAAAACTAAAGAACAAGCACCCATTCATGTACTTCAAGGTTCAGTGTCAAATGCTTGTTTACTCAGTTTCAACACAGCTGCTGATATTGAACTTATATCTGTGAACTATACTCTGAACACTCATCACAAAATAGTAAGTCAGTTCTCATTGTTGTTTCATGGGTTAGGAAAGCTCAAGACTAGAAAAGTACAATAACACATTAATGAGGACGTCCGTCCTATTGCTCAAAGTCACAGAAGATCTGCTTTTCATTTACAGGAAGCTGTTGAAAAAGAGCTTGAAACATTGCTCAAACATGATATCATTCAATATTCCACTAGTCCACCGCCTTGGCTTTCTCCCATAGTGGTAGTACCAAAAAAGGACAGCGAGGAGCTGTACGCATCTGCGTTGACATGCGTCAATCGAACAAGGAAATTGAACAAGAACAACATTCATGTCTGCACATCACCCCCAGGATAACCCAATTGAATGGCGCAAAGCTCGACTCTCGCCTTGATTTGAATAAAGGATATCATCAGTTGGAACTCGAGGAGAGTTGCAGGTACATTACAACCTTTTCTACACATATTGGTCTGTTCCGATACAAAAGAGTAGGTATTGGTGTGTCATCAGCTGCAGACCTGTTTCAAGATGTCATTCAACATATCATACAGTCTGTCACAATGCATTTAAATATAGTGATGACATATTGGTTTTCAGAGCTACACAGAATGAGCATGATAAAGCTCTCACTCGTGTGTTGCTTACTTGTGGATGCACATTTGACTTTGAATGCCAACAAATGTGAGTTCCATAAGGCAAATCTAAAATTATGTGGCCATATCTTTTCTGATGGAGGCATGACACTCGATCCAGCTAAAGTGCAAGCGTTGTCAACTGCCAGTACCCACAAGATGATTCCATGTTACGTTCATTCCATGGGCAGCCACTGCTCTATATATTTACAAGACTTTGCCACCATAAGTGCTCCATTGAGAGATGACGAAAAACAATGTTTTATTTCATTGGTCATATGAATGTGAACAAAGTTTCAAGAAGGTCAAACAAGCAATTGAGAAGGCAACTGAAATGGCATACTTTGATCCAAAGTTTCATACAGAAGTTGTTGTTAGACTAGTTGGCTTAGGGGCAATCCTTCCACTGCACAGCGGACACCCAAATGTTCAAAGGCATATTGTGGAATATTCAGGCAGAGGTTTGTCCCAAACCGAACATGCTTATTCTCAACCTGAGAAAAAAAAGTTTAGCAGTGGTGTGGGCTTGTGAACATTTACTGGTATTCTTGTATGGAAAGGCTTTCACGCTTGTGACAGATCATTAAGCGTTATTGACCATCTTTGGCAATCCAAAGGCCAAGATGCCTCCTTGCATTGAATGTTGGGGTCTACAGTTACAAGAATACAACTATATAAGTGTGCATGATCCAGGGAAAGATCAAAACCCTGCCAACTACTTCTCACGAGTGCTTCTACAGTGCCATGATACTCCTTTTAAGATAATGGAAGCCTACATAAATTTAATTGTGAAATCAAGCACACCACCTGCCATTTTACTGGAAAAAAGTGTCGCTGTCATGAGTCAAGCTTGTGACATGTTAAAACTGAAGACATTTTTGCACATCTGTCTTGAAGCCAGCACCCAAGACCTCTTACCTGTGACAGTGAGTGCCAGAAGTTTACAAATGTCAAAAATGAATTGTTCATTACTAATGAAAGCATTTTTGTAAGAGGTTAGAGACATGTTTTTCCGGAGAGTCTGCAACAACAGATAATTAAAGTGGCCCATGAAGGACATTGTGGAATCGTTTCCGCAAAACAGCTCTCCGACACTGAGTCTGGTTTCCCCATCTCAACGGGAGAGGTGCAATAAAATTGAAGTCCTGTCATCTATGCAACTGCCTTTCATCGAAAACCACTCAACACACCTTAAACATGTCAGAGTTGCCACAGTACGCATCGGAAAGAATTGGCATTGACTTCTTTGGTCCGCTGGACAATGGACATCACCTGATGGTGATTTTTGATGAATTCTAACATTTTCAATAGATAGAAGATCTCTTATCCATCACTCAAGAAATTGCGATTTTAGAATCTGACAACGGCCCACCTTTCAACAGTTAACAGAGATTTTTAAAGTCACCTTAATGTGAAACATCCAAAGAGAACACCTTGTAGGCCTCAGGCCAATGCCCTTGTTGAACGTTTCATGAAGACTCTTAAGAATGCTGTTCAGCGTGCTATACTGGAAAAACTCAACCTTAAAACTCTTTTGAACTCTACTCTTTGAGCTTAATGTTTGACATCTCATTTGACTACAGGTGAAAGCCTTCAACCTTGATGTTCTGGAGAGCCATGACTACTAAGTTACTTTAATGGACAACCAGAAGATCAAGTACTGAGAAAGAAATCTGTCTAAAAGGCTTGGGTAGTAAAAGGAAAATGAAGGCCAATGCAGACAAGTGCCGACAAGCAAAAGACGTAATTTTCACTAGAAGAGATCGAGTGCTAACCCATCAATATAGAAAATGGAAATCTGATGCTTCCTTCGATACTGAACCCTTTCATGTTGTGACCAGTAAAGGACATATGGTGACTGCGCAACGTCCTAGGAAGTCCATTACATGAGATTCCTCGCATTTCCTTTGTGGATCATCACTCATCAGGCAATGATGTCAATATAGAGACTGGGTCTAAAAGGACAAGTGAAAATGCCCTGACTCCTGTTGTTTCTACTTCGCCAGTGCAGGTCATGGACAATTCTACTGCCTGTCCCCAATTTCCTAAGAAACGGTTGGGACGTCTGATCAAATCGCCACAAAGACTCATTGAAGAGCTATGAATGTGTATATATTTGTAATTTTTTTTTAATTTTCTGTTTAACAAAGGGGGAGATGTAGTGTCATGTGAGTTAACAATGACAGAACCCTTGTGGCTCCTGATGGATTCTGTAGAACTGTGACGCAACAGCTAGAGCATACTAAAGTTAATGCACGTTTAGAATGCTAAGTTTGCGGTTACATGCAGAAGAAAATAGACATGTTATACTAATGCTCTGTGCGTGGCGTAGTCATTAGCGGGCACCCAGGCTGGGGAGTATGCTACAGGTAGGTTTATCTTCAAATGGGTTGTCCGGAGCAAAAATGTGTCCATTCCATCTCTCCTAATACCTATCCATTGACTAAAGTTTCTGGGGACCTCTCCTGTCTCTGGAACTCACAAACCCACCTGCTGGAAACCCATGCTTTCAAAAAATACAATTCAGTGTTTCAATCCTTCTTGAGCTGCACTCCTAAAATCTGAAAGCCCCATGCCTCCAAACCTGCAACCCAAAATGATCTCTCTCTTGCAGCCTTTGAATCTGAATTGAAAGGCCTCCGTAAGCAAATTTCTTAATTGCAGTCCTTTTTATACACATCCAAACTTGGTCCAAGGGAATCAGAGCACTTTACAAGAGAACCAGATTATGTTACACATATTTTGGGCTCTCAGAATATGCAATTTCCCCAGAATAACAGAATAGTAAACTGAGGTCAGGATTTGAACCTGGTTTCTTAGTTCCAAGATTGGCAGCTCTAGCCATTAAACCGCATCTCCTCCCTGTTCCTTCCCTTTTTCATTTCCCTACCCTTCTACCTCCTCATTCACACCCTTTTAAGATGAAGAGTTGCTGATTTCATTACAATGTTGTATTTACCAACTTCCTATCACCCCTACCAACCACTGTTGTTTACATTTTAAATCTCAGTATGTGTATATATATATATATATATATATATATATATATTCACTGAAAAAACCATAGGTTTCACACATGTTATAGTTAGCGGAAATTTTACTGATAAAAAACCAATGAAATTCCCCCGTTATAGTTAGTGCAGGCAACTATAACTCACGCGACCGCAATCCTCTGCTGATGCTAATACTGTATTTAGACACTTATTTGCCCATGTCTTCTTCCATACATTTTTAGCTATACATATATTACAAATATTTTTTTTTCATAAAGACACATATGTCATCAGCAGAAGATTGCGGTCGCGTGAGTTATAGTTGCCTGCACTAACTATAACGGGGGAATTTCATTGGTTTTCTATCAGTAAAATTTCCGCTAACTATAACATGTGTGAAACCTATGGTTTTTTCAGTGAATTTGCAAGGTTTTTTAAATGCTAATTCCTAACTATAACGTGTGTGAAACCTATGGTTTTTTCAGTGAATTTGTAAGGTTTTTTAAATGCTAAGTTACTTTACGCCATTCGTGGCGTGCGCGCCCACTTAACGCAGTTCATCCGTGCGCGCACGGTGCGCTTCGCGCACCGTGCGCGCACAGTGAGCACGCGGTGCGCTTCGCGCACCGCGCGCCCACTTTACGCAGTTAGTGCCGTGCACGCACGGTGGGCACGCGGTGCGATGACAAAGCAAGAAAGCACGTCAACAAATCTGTTTCTGCTTTCCTCCGTGACTATGGTATGGGTGCCATTTACCACAACAACTTGCGTTATGACATGCAAGACATTTATAGAGGAGATGGTGTGCACTTCAATGATGAAGGGAACAGAGTCTTCCTCTTGAACCTTAGACTCTGCATCGGTACTTACTTGTAGGTACCACTAAAAAATCATTTCATAAACACAACGGCTCTTTTTAGAGCCCCCTAATATCTAAACACTTAAATCTGATTTTCATTTTTTTTTTTTTTTTTTTTCTACCGTACGGTTACCGTAAGCTTACCGTACGCGTACCCCGTGATTTTTTTTAAAATCAATAAATGTTTTCTTTGTACTTTACAGTCCTTCTTTGACCCCCTCACAAATGTAAGGGGGTCTGTAACTCTCCTCATTGCCCCCTTTTCTTTTTTTCACTCTTTTTTTTCTGAGTGAAATACACAAAATGGCGGCCGCCGCTTCCTGGTTTCGGCCGATTCGAATGTTTACTAAGATCTAAGAGCCAATCAGAATCGCGCTCGCGCACGCCACCGTACGCTTACGGTAAGCGTACGGTAAGCGTACCGTAAGCGGGCTCAGATATATATATTGATTTAAAGGCTATTTTCTCAGAATCTACTGAACAGATTTACACCAAACCTACAAAAGGCACTTCCTTGACCTAGGGACTACCTCTCTGCCAAATTTCGAGTAATTCTGTTCAGCCGTTCGGGCTGTAGCTCGTTCTAAAGGTCCTATGGAAAAATGCATGGGGAAAACGCGTTTTGGGACCCCCCTTTTATCTCAGCCCCCGCTTGACGGATCCCCCCGAGACTTTCAGGGTAGGAGCGGAGCGTAGCGCCCCACCTATTTTGAGAAATTCGCGAGGATTCATCGACCGGCGCCAAAGTTATTCAAAATAGAATGTTGAGGTTTTCCTATGGAAAAGGGGTCCTAACTATAACTACCTACTGGCGACCGCCAGTAGGTAATATATATATATATATATATATATATATACATATATATATATATATGTGTGTACACGTACTAGTTGCTATTTCTTTTGTTCTTTATTCTGCTTGTACTTTGCTTTTACAAGGTCACTTATCTCTTATTTGACGTCTTAAGAGTTCTACCCTATATACAATGATCTTAATGTACATATAAGGGGAGAAGAATTCTGGCCCAAGCCAGACTTGCAGGTTAATAATCTTGTTATTACAAGCAGCATGCGTTTAATAAAAATAATTAATGAATCGTACTCCCGGAATGAAAAAGCTTGGTTACATATCTGTCTTTAATTTTGAATCCATTTTTTTCATCTAGGGTGACATAATATAATGGATAATTTACTTTTTAATACAGACTTAGTGGATAGCACACGTGATAAAGTGGTTGAATAGCAAGACGAACATATCCCGGTTCGCCTCCAACTTCGGGATAGTAATAAAAGATTTAGTTTAAAAAGATTATGGCTCTTTACAATACACAATAATTATGTTTGTCAAATTAATTTGTATTAATGTGCTACGTTTCACTATTCATATTAGTTTTTTGTTTCTAGACAAACTAGATAGTGCATTTTGTTAACAACGGATTAACATGTAGCGAGATGGCTGGGAGACGGTTCTTAATAGTGATAAATCAAGAGGATAATTCACGTCATTAGGAATATACTGTTTAGCACACATAACTAAACAGTGTTTCACCATGTAGATTAAGATAGGGGTTCGATTCTTACCCACGCTAAGTAATATTTTAAATTTAAAAAGGGTTTAGTATTACTATTTATATATAGTTCAAAATAATAAATATCTTTTTTCTTTAATTCAAGGTTATAATATAAGTATTTGAAATGGCTGCTATTAGATTTACGCGATGGTATTTCTTCATAAACACGTTAAGGACACAGTGATCGTAAATTATAAAAATTTTAAAAAAGACTCCTCCCGCCGTTTTTTCGAATTTGTTAATTGAAGGGGGTGAGTATATATAACGGTCAAGGCTCCAACAGTGCCCTACAGGTGAATACCGACGGAAGGTCTGAACTCGAGGTACTCTTTAATCTAGCGGTAAGGAAAACTCCTGTTACTCTTCTAGTTTGACTAGCAATATAGTTGCTTTTAAGATTAGATAGGAAACTTCACACGTGGTGTTAGAATTCAAACTCCCCTTTTGGACTTATAAGTACTAAAAGATTTTTCAATATACCACAAGTTTAGAAAGGTGTAGGAAAATAGTCTTTCTTTTGATAAATAACGATGACAAATGCAACTATAAAATACATCCTATTTTTTTGCCAAGAACGGTTTAAAATGACTAAACAGGATGTAGTCTAGCGTTTGAGTGCAGTCAGTGCAAGATTTTTAAATATTGTCCTTAATAATGAGCACAAAGTGAAGTTTATAATGTGTATAGTTTGTATTGTACCTTATCTTAATGAATGTAATTGGTTATAATTTCACTTATAGATCGTATCACGGATCTTGACTAGAATCATCAAACTGACTAAAAAAAAAAAAAAAAATTCTTTTATATGAAAATGAGCGGCAATATAGCCGGAAACAAGGTGAGATTGTGTTCTTGGATAGTTTTTTATGTTAGTGGAGACTATCAAATCATAAAACTAGGATTTCAATCAACTAATCATTTTAAATCTTGGATCACCTTTATTCTTAGGAAAGAGAATGAACATATAGAATAACTGCATTAAGTGTGAAGATCTACTATTTAAGATTTATAAAAGATACCTATAATGGAAGATGAGGTAAACTCTGCTCCTATGTTAGAAACTATACTTAAGCTATATTTAATAATTAAAAAATAACTTAAGCAAATGAGTTTATGATTAATGAGTGTATAATGAAGGTACAGGCCCTATGTTCCTAATTTTCCCCAACTTTATCTTGTTTTATACTTTGGGATTTTGTATTTACCTGTACATATATATGTTTTTTTGATAAATATCTTTGAAGGCTAAAAATATCTTTTTACATTAGTACTAAAGTATTATGATATTAATGTAAGATTAAGATGGAAGAGCAAGTTCTAAATGTATTAAATTTTGTTTATATGACAGCCCTGAAGAAGCGCAATTGGCGCGAAACACGTGTTGACAAGCTTTGTGATTCTTCTTTGTGAACTGCTGACATCTTTAAAGAATCTGGAATAAAATTAACATCATGAAATAAACGAATGAGAAGATTTATCATCTGCGTCTGTTTATCACTTGTAAATACTTACTATTACTGCTCTCAGAAGTTTTTATGTTTTATATATATATATATATATATATGTGTACACTTACTAGTTGCTATTTCTTTTGTTCTTTATTCTGCTTGTACTTTGCTTTTACAAGGTCACTTATCTCTTATTTGACGTCTTAAAAGTTTTATCATTTGTCTTTATGGCTGCAATCCAATGCACCAAGCAGTTTGTGTGCTATTGAAAACTTATAAATGAAATTAAAAATAGAAGAATCTAAATAGTACTCTGTATTGCCACCTTTTTCAATGTTTTCTAACGGTGAACCTGCAATCTTCCCTGTAGAGGTTGGTCATGTTTGGCGCACTATAAAAACATTTGAATATTTTGGTCTCGCTCCCCCTTCCCCCTAGAAATGCATGTGGTTGTGCTTCATGTTGAGTAAAGCTAAGAGTATAGCGTACATTCTGAAACAGTCTTTGAAGAGGTGGCAAATGTGAGTAAGAGGACTGCATGGGTAGGGATTGAGAAGAGTGAGAGGTAGGAGAGGACATAGTGTAGCCCATTCTGAGGCGCTGAAGAGTAAAAAACTTTATTAAACTTGGAAAAAGTTGCAAAAATATTTTACGTCAAATATTAATGCACATTCATTGTTAAATGTAAAACTAAAGTAAATATGATACCGCAATATGAACAAAATGTTGAAATAATATTCACTATTATGCATTGATAATAATTAAAAGTGATGTTTAGAATTAATTAAAAGTAATCTTGATGTATTTTAATAAAATGTCTTGTTACTTTATTTTTAAATGCATAAATGCATAAATGTTTATGAAAATATGTTATAGTTAGAAAAGTACAAGTTGTAACTTTGTTAACACTAATTTATATTTATTTATACTATTTTTAAATAATTTAATTTAACATTTTTTTCCTATTTCATTTTATTTTAAGTCCCTAACCCCATTTTTGTCTATGGGAGGGTGTTGTAGTACCAGTGGTAAGACATGTGTGGGGCTGGTTTTCCTTCATCTCTGAGTTGGAGTAATTTACTGACATTTTTGGCTGTAGTAATTTTAGAAGGACAGTTTGTGAATAGCAACGGGTACCCTCTTTTGTGGGTGGGTACATTTCCCTCCCTAAAACCATTCATTCTTCTCCTTTAACCCCTCCTTACTCCTCCCTAAGTCTCTCACCTTTAGTAGTAAGGGTTCCTCATTTTCTAGCCATTCCTCCATTTTTTGAGTTTTCAGTACTCTAGGTGAAAATGTGTTTTGCCTGCTTGAGCACTCGCCGTTCTCAAATGAATGGCCATTTTATGGCTTTTTGTAAGCATCTGATACCACCACTGTGGCCTAAAGCTAGTGCATTACATGGCCTTATTAATTAGCCAACCTTGTACCCAGGCTCTTTTTGTGAACTGCAATGAACTTTTGACACACAACGTGACAACAAAGCAGTAAACTGGATAGCTTTATTACAGAATCAAGTATTCAAAATACAGTACTGAACTTTCTTTTACTTTCCACCAGCAAGAAAGTGCAAAACATTACTGCACCTTTTCTGACCTACAGTTACAGACTTCACTACGAATTGTACTTTTGCGGGTTAGGGGCACTTTGCTAAATGGAAGAGGCACTTTGCTAAATGGCAGACAGTAAAAGGAACAAAATGCAAACAATAAAATTAAAAATAAGATAAACAGGATTTTTTTTTAATCCAGGCATATGTTTAACAATTACTATCAGGGAAAAACATATCAATTCTTTGGGTGGGCTTTAGAATCTTTAAAATTGGCGAATGGGCTGCCATTCATGCTTAACGCCATTCAAACTTTTATTCAACTAGCAGCAACTCACTAATCCCCTACTAAGACTGCTTTGTTAAAAGTGGGATGTGATCAACTACCCAGGCCTCTCAAACTGTAGTGAAGCCACAGTGTTCACGATAAACAGTCCCAATACCCCTTTATGGAAAATACTGCCAAAAATAATTGATGGTTCATTTTAACATGCTTATCAAATAGATTGCTGTGGTGGAAGTAATTTTGAAGTGGAGTTATTGAAATATTTTTAAACTTTATGGGCTGCTACGTAATTACAACTCTACCCATGGGGTGGGCAAACTCCACGCCAAGACCATCACGTCTACCTTCAATCTCTTTTGTTTTCCCAGTCTGCGCCTTCCGTGTACATTATCAGCAGTACAATGTGACTGGTATTCTATCTGTCAAGGGTAGAATTAGACAGACAAACAAATGAATATATGTATACCAAAATTGAGAAGTGTTTTTGTGTGTGAGACACAAATGTTGTATTTTCAGAACTCATAAGCTGATGTTTGGAGAAAAGTGGTTGAATTTCCAAAATATATTTCAGGCTAGCTTGATAAATCATATCATGTTGGAAAAAACATTATTATAATGAATTCATTGGTTGCAGGGCATTGCAGCTATGGTTGTTCTGCATTACCCCAGATGCACTATGGTGACTACTGCTGGTAATCTCGTATATGGTGGTTACAAATATAATCTTCTTTGATGTAGTCACAATTACAACACACATGATTGGTAGCTCAGGATGATTTTCACTAAACATAAGTAGCTCTTATTACAGAAAAGGTTGGCGACCCCAGGGCTACACTGACCCTCAATCAACAGTTAATCAACGAGCGGGTACAAACACTGAAAACAGACTTCCCCATTTGAGTCATCATACAGCAGTCATAGGAGCTGTGGCATGGGCGAAACAGAACCCAGTTCTGCTAAACGCTTCCTGTTTTTTTTCATACAGAAGTGCATCCACATATTTGCTTTATTAAGGCAAAAAAGGAATACCGAAATATCTCTGGACACAAATACTCCTCTCTACCTCACAAGTATAGGGGAAGCAGGGGACCACGGTGTATTTGTATTCGCTATCTGAACATTTACCTTGTTGTGCACTTCAATGTGGAACAAAAGACTGGACAAAGGGCAAACTCAAATAAATCAAGCAAGAGTGATGGGAGGTAGAAGCTCAAAGAAGCTTGATTTATAATTAAGGTTCCCAGTTTTCTATTTTTACAGATTTATCACAGATAAATACAACAGAAAACAATCTATTTTCCTCTCTGTATCATAATTTTAAATATGGAAAAATACAGAACATAGGTTTTCTGGATGATTCTCATTATTGTCAATCATGCATGCTAGTTCAATAGCTGTGGAGACTGATATGAGAGTTAAAGGATAAAAGAAAAAAGGTTTCCTAATGAAGCTTAAATGACTGCAGCAGAACAGCTGTTTAGACTGTTCTACAATGCAAAATATTTTAGATTACTGTATTGTACTGTAAGTGGCTAAAACTCATTGGACATTCAAACATGAGTACAGATTTTTCAGTTAAATAAAGGTGGAAATATACCCATTCCCAAGCACAAAAGAATATATGGATAAATAAAGATAAAATGAGCAAAAAAATAAATATGGATAAATACAGGTGGATACGTAAAAAAAACAAAATACTATAAAACTGGGAGCCCTACATCTAATCACATGAGAGCTTTATGTTCATTTGTACAGGTGAAATGGGAAAACAATGAAACAAGCCTGGTTTCAGAACCCAAAACTCATCTCCTCTCAAAATGGCTGCTGCCTAAAAGCTAAAACATGTGCTTACATGTTTTGAAGATGTGGATTACCCTACAGGAACTACGCTCCACAGAGGGGTAGTAAGTGCTATATAAATGCTACACTACAACGCAATACAACACCCTCCCTATTTAGGATCCCATTATCCCACAGATGCGATTTTCCAAGAGGATTTATGTGAAATCACATGGTTTTTGCTCTCATGTGTGAACATTAGAATGGAGTCGTATAGACCACGGTTTGAGTCACTCCTTCACTGTCTTGTTTCTGAACAAAGCGGAAACCTAAGCCTACTAGTAAGTAACAATGTGATAATGTTTTTAGGCTCATGTAGGATGCCTGAAGCCCCTCCAACTAGAACAGGGGTATCCTTGGAGGGCTGAGCCTAAGGTTAGAGCTCTTGTCTCTTGCTCTCTCTCTCACACACACACACACTCACTCACACGCCTCTCGAAAGCTGTCCATCTCGCTTGAATAAACTGTCAGCTCCATGACTGGTCACACATTCATCTGACAATGCACACAAAAAAATGTTATTTCACGCTCTATGAGATTAGACAGCCGCCCCCACCCCTCACCACAGCGCAATACGTTTATGGTGATTTAAAGAGAGCTGAATTTACAGTGCCTTAATACGGATGAAAAGTCTGCCAAGTGCTAATGCAGCCTGTTTACTATATTGATACTAAAGACACTGCTGTAACAGAAGAAGGTAGTCTGTTTACTATGAAAATAGTAAACAGACTTCAATGCCGTCTTGCCAGTTTGTCACTCACACTGGCCTTGGCAGGGTAAGTATTTATATGCATACATATTTTTAAGTGTTGTACCTACTGTGCTTTTTTGATGAATTGCAGCCCAGTCATATCGCTTTGTGGACTGTCGGGCTGAGAGGACAGCTCAGTAAGTGAGACTGAGGGTCTGATTTATAGAATGGCAGGCAGGTTTCTTCATCAGAAATACGACTTGTATCCCTTCTGCCTTATTACAAGAGCATTATATCTTATGGCACATGTAATAAGATGGACATGACATCCGTCACGCTTGTGACGGAGTATCCCATCTGCCAAACTTTAAATCAGGCCCTAAGTCACAGTAACTGCTACTGTCTTTGCACATTACTATTCTACAGGCGGTGCGGGCCAACGTCAGACACGTTATCATCAGCAGGAAACGCACAGCAGTAAAAAAACAAGCATTGGTAAAGCCAATACAGATCAGCAGTGAAAGATATCAGCTTTATCAAAGCTTTTTTTTTATCCTACACAGCTGCCACATATGCATGTGCACCCATGGCAGTTATCTTTGAATCAGGTGTCTTTAAATATTACAAAATACTCAGAGATGCCCATCACAGAAGCAGGCATCTGCGGACAGCCATCTTGGAACGGAAAACAAAAATATTTCATGAATGCCACCCACCAGTAGCAGAGTGGGTGTCACTGAAACCACTAGGGATCTGGGTGGGAAGGCAAACAGATGCTGAGTGGGAGTTAGGAATTGTATTAAAAAAAGAGGATGATGGAGAAGCAAGGGAAGCACGGAGAGACAAATAAAACTGCCTCTCACATCTACTACAGTGTTGGATATTAGCAGTGGAAAGATACATCACACCACGAAAATACTGTGAGACCGAAATGTTCCTTGGTGGGACAACCACAAGAATAGGGAGGAAAGCCATTTGATCATAAGCAGACAAGCGAGTAGATCTCAAAGTCATTCAGTCACGAGCAAGGGATGAACCCAACCCTACTCTAATAATATGTACTGTGGTAGAAAAAATAGGTATCCAACTGAGGACTAAAGTGGTCTTTAGTCGAGATCTAAAAATATTGACATTAAGGGCCATTAGAGCCTGTACCTTGTGTATTTCTATGATCCCACTGAAGGTAGGAGGCATGTTTAAAAGCAAGTCAAAGCAGCAAGGAGTCCATGTTGAAAAAGAGCATGTATATGTAAGTTTTCTAAAAAAAAAAAAAAAGTTGGGCAGTCAGCCGATTTATCCTCTTTTCTGCCTCTTGGTTGGTGTTCTACTCATGCCCTCATTCATTTACAGAATCAAGTTAAAGCTCTCTCATAGTTGATGATGTTGCATGACCTAAACTCCCGTGCAATTCTGCTGTTTTCATAACTTTATGAAATTGCTGATTTAATTACTGCATGTTTCCATATTTGTTATGTTGCTCTATGAATGTACTGCTTTGCTTTGTTTGATGGCACCTGAAAGCTAGATTGACTCCTGCCATTTATTGTGCTTTAGAAAAAATAGATGCATGTTTGTCTGGATAAAGAAATTGTCAAAATAGAAGAACCTCAGCTAAAAGGCTTGGGCTATCTTCGAGAGATAGACTGTATGGCAAGCTCAAATGTGTGAGATAATCATGGCCTCAATTGAATCACCTAATTAGGGCGCCAAAAAGTTTGATTTCAGTGCGTTGTTCGCTCACTTGCCAAGTCAAACTCACAAAGGGAAAGTGTTGGCAAGCACTTACATGCTGCCTCTGCCTGTCACCCTTTCCCCACTTGTGCCTACAACCCCTGCGCCCTGATGCAACCCATTGCTGAGATGCTGTGCCTGAACATGCCACGTTCAGCCTTAACATAAATCGAAGACTTCCATGATGCTGTCTTCTAGTGCACGCGTCTGGCACCACAAGGACCCATCTGGTACAGTGGTGACAGATTGCCAGCATGTGCACTGACCTCAGTCCATGCCCATGACGAGGGGTGAACATGAATGCAGATCTAACCGTCAACGATGCGTCAAAAGAGGCAGCTCTGCACATTTTGTGATTGCGATGGCTATCCTAGTTTACAAAAGCACATAATTAGTACAGAGTTACGAGTTATATGAGAGGATTGCATCCTTTAGTCTGGCGCCAATAATGATCAGCGCTTTCATGGTGGTCCTTCCTTTCTATCGTTGACAGTCAAATTCACTATAAACAATGGGCCCGATTCACAGAACTAACTTAGGACTCCTAACTTCTGTAAGTTTAGGATTTTGTCTTAAGTTTAGGACTCCTAAATGCCTTCTGTGAATAACGAAAGTCTTAAAATTAGGATTTTTCGCAGTTTAGTAGTAGTATAGTTAGGACTCCTAACTTTAGGACTCCTAAATGCCTTCTGTGAATACCGAAAGTCTTAAAGTTAGGATTTTTCTCAGTTTAGGAGTAGTAAAGTTAGGACTCCTAACTTTAGGACTCCTAAATGCCTTCCGTGAATACCGAAAGTCTTAAAATTAGGATTTTTCTCAGTTTAGTAGTAGTAAAGTTAGGAGTCCTAACTTTAGGACTCCTAAATGCCTTCTGTGAATACCGAAAGTCTTAAAGTTAGGATTTTTCTCAGTTTAGGAGTAGTAAAGTTAGGACTCCTAACTTTAGGACTCCTAAATGCCTTCTGTGAATAACGAAAGTCTTAAAATTAGGATTTTTCGCAGTTTAGTAGTAGTATAGTTAGGACTCCTAACTTTAGGACTCCTAAATGCCTTCTGTGAATACCGAAAGTCTTAAGACTTTCGGTATTCACAGAAGGCATTTAGGAGTCCTAAAGTTAGGAGTCCTAACTATACTACTACTAAACTGAGAAAAATCCTAATTTTAAGACTTTCGGTATTCACAGAAGGCATTTAGGAGTCCTAAAGTTAGGACTCCTAACTTCTGTGAATACCAAAATGAGTAAGTGCCTTCTGTGAATACCAAAATGGTAGTAAGTTTAGGATTTTGTCTTAAGTTAGTTCTGTGAATCGGGCCCAATATTTTCACCATGGCAGCCATCTCAATGTCAAGGCAGTTTTTTCTAGGACCTCCTGCGTGTCCCACATTGTCAGCCATCTTAAAGTGAGTCTGAATGTTAAGTGGTATAATATGACCTTCAGCAGGCTGATGCATCAACGCATGATTCTCTCTGGTGACCATTGTTTGTTCAGTGGAGCAAAATACAATGGCTTCCTCAGAGAAGAGACGAAGAAGACATGACACAAGTCCTGTCCGCTATCATAGACTGAATATCCTCAGCCAAGCCCATTCACGCTAGAAGATGGGCCGTGTAATGTTCTGATGGACACATAACTGTTTCAACATCTCCCTGAGAGCTGGTCTTACACCTACCCCACATCCATCCAACACATGCGTCAGGGCCCAGGTGCATGTGGCCAGTTCTCTACCCCTGATGCTACTATCTGTGTCGTTCTTTGTCTAGAATGTGGGCCTATGGCCCAGAACACCACAGGCTGCACCAAGTAGGGGGGTTGTGGTCAAGGGCGTAGTTTGGGTCAGTAAGATTGGGGGGGTAAGCTTCAGATTTCTCAACAATCAAGCTGGCACAGAGGGTCTATTTGCCAAATTCTCGCGCAGCAGCCAAAAATTTTGCACTGCGTGAGGAGCAGAGAGCAAGAGAGCTCCATATCCACTCAGATATGGCTCTCTCCTCCCCTCTCCCCAGCACCAGCACAGAATGTTGCTGCTGAGCACCATGCACACATCTTTACACCCTAGTGCACGGGTGTCTGCATGTGTCTAGATTTTGTACTGGAAGGACAATGCTTAGAGTAGACTAATGTTAAAACTTTTTCTAATTTGCTTGTGTGCTGTACAGTGCAGCACACATGCAAAGTTGAAAAAGATAGGGTAGGAGATGGTGCCTATTTGAAATGGGCATTCTTTTGACATGTAAAACTCTATCTACTTTTTTTTTTTAGTAAATAGGGTTTTGTGTCAAAAACCTTGGGTGGTTGCATGGGAATGCCCATGCACCATCCATGGAATGCCTGCTTGGCGCTAAGTAATGTAGCCGGGTTAGAAAGTGAGAAAACACATTATTTTGTGAAATAACCCCCCAAAAATGTCATTCTCTCTCCAAACAGAGAGAGGGAATGTGTGCGTGTTTCTTGTCTATGTGTTTAAATATTCCTGGTGAAATCTAACAGACATTTCACCATACCTGTGTGGAAATATGGATTTTTCTGGTCAGTTATGTCCCCTATCTTGGACCCCAACGGTTCTATGCGCATGTTACAAGTACATGTATGTTCCCTCCAGTTCCAATTATGAAGACGCAAATACATGTGCGTCCACCGTTAACATGTCCTCTTTCAGATCTGCCATGAATGGGCCGGATATTCCATTCCTAAGTACGAAAGGCCACCGCCTTTATATGGTTCACTTATGCCATTTTACAGTCCAGGCAAGTAGGCCCTGATTCTGTCATCAAGCTTTTCTGCCTTCTGCCTCTGAAAGCTCCAGTCTGAGCCTGCATCTGTATCCATGAACTTTGTCCTCATTCTCTGCGCAGCTAACAGTGCCTGACATCAGCTTGCTGCCTGCCAAGAACTGTATTTCACCTTCGAAATTATCTGCTCCGTTCCCTGCCCAATGCATTCCTGTCTAGTAGTTTAAGTAAACATTCTGCCAGCTACCGAGCAGAGGCCCGGCTTCTCTGTCTTTATACAAGTAATTCATAGCCCTATTACCATGGAAGACTTCTGCCCTCGCATCTAGTGTAGACACTTAGACGCTTGTACACGCACTAACAGTCAGTATAGTCAGTATAGAATAAGATTCTACTCTAAGAGACCTCTCTTTTGGATAACATAGTTCTTTAAACATAGGATGTTAGATATGATTTGGGATTAGGTTGACTTGACCCTCCAGACATCTGTCGCCACATGTAGAGCTAAATGTCAAGTCCCCTTCACCCCCTAGTCGCACGTCAATCACACGTCATGCTGCTGTGCGCGCATTTCTGCCAAGTATTTCTGCTGACATTGCGAAATTCTTTCATGGAACCACCCTATTATGACATCACATCTGATGACGTTCTTTAGTCACACCCAGTTACACCTACTTTTGCTACGTATGTATGTTTTATCCACACTATCAATTGTTACGCCTCTCGCATTTGCTTCACTGTAATGCCTATTGTATAAAAGTAATTACTTATCAATAAAGTATGTACTTCACTTCCTGAGCCTCCGTGGTGATGGAACCTGGAGTCCACGATTTCGAAATCGTCCATTGGAATAAAGCCCGTTCCTAACCTCTAATACCACGGATTCTGCCTCTTATTTATTGAGCTATTTTTATTATGTTCTGTATCAAATTAAGTCCCGGTAATTAAATTATTTACCACATGAATGGCGCCCGAACAGGGACACTTTCTCATCTCACGCGCCGGCGGTGCGTTGCAGGCCCGGTCTCCTGCCACAGCTGGACGGACAACAACGCGTACCAGCAGGATTTCCTGTATCTCCCTCCGGTCAAGCGGGGGCGACTGAGGCTGCGATCAACACCCAGACGAGGCGGTGAGAAGTGCGAAATATCCCGACCAGAGCCTAGCTGAGAGAGCAAGATCCGAGGTATACAGAGGCCCACCAGGTTTCCGATGTCCCGAAGTGTCCGAAGTTTTCGAGTCGAGTCCAGTCCGGTCCAGTTCAGTTCAGTTCCGTTCCGAGGCCTTCCGTTCCGAGCTACCCGGTGAGTACCATTACTGGGGAGGCGTTCTGGCGTGCACATAAGTTGTGCCGATCCAGACGGGTTTGGGTACACAAATCCGGTCTGCACTGTTTTAGCAGTGTATCTGTACTGTTTAGCAGTATATCTAGTATATCAAGTATATAAATTCAGAATAATTCCGTTAATGTCGAGAATTATGTTTTGTGATTAAGTTTTCTTAGATCGTCATCTTCATTGTTGCTCATTTAAAATGTTAAATGTTAAATGTATTAATACGTCCTGCATATTGTGGTGTGAATGACTGTTCATTATCGTGGTTTATTGTATTAAGTTTGTTCAAGGCCAAGTATCAGACCAGTTCTCAATATGCCGCTCTTTTCGAAACTAAGACAGATCACAACTAGAAAAGGGGTACTCGAAGAAGCTGTTCCCATTCCTCCTAGGGACACTCCAGGGTACTTCATGTATCATAAACACGGCTTAGACGCTATATTATTTCTTGATTTATGGGTAGACTACACTAAGGAATTACCAGAAAGTCAGAGGTGGCCCGCAGCTGGGACCTGGGATGCAGATTGCATCGTGAAAGTAGAGGAAGAATTATGGAAAAGGAAAGCCAGACAGTCACAGAAAGACGCCATTGAATTATGGCGTAAAGAATCGTATAGACGGACAGAAAAAGCACGTAGACAGGAAGGGAAGAGTAAAGAGAATTCAAATAAAGTCCGAGAAAATCTATTAATTGAAGAAGGTACACGAGTGAAATCAGAACAAGTAGACAGACAAAGAAATGCCCTTATGAAGGGTATGTATCCCCTTCTGGCCGAGGGATTACCTAAGGCTACTCCGGGGATACCAAAAGACTTGCCACCCCCATTATTTCCAATAAAAGTACATCCTAAGGGGCATCCTAGAACCGCAGAAGATGTTTTTCTTTCCTCATATTTAGATGACGCAGCTCCCGAGTATGCTAACCCCGCCCCACATAAACCGTCGGCCGGGGAGGTTCAACGCCAAGATCCTGTATCTGTATCTCTACAACAACAAAACCTGACACAAAATCCGGCAAGCACGTCCGTTTCCACATCTGTTCCTACAGCTACTCCTATAGCTGTGTCCACACCTATAGTTGCTGTATCGCGTTCTACGAATCCTTTCACGCCCGATACTCCAGACGGGGCTACTGGAGGTGCTACCAACATTTTTTCTACGCCACCCAGAGTAAATAAACTTACCTTTCTAGAGTCAGCACATCCACGTACCCCCAAACTCATAAATTCCCACACGCTTAAGGAACTTCTTATAGATTGTAGATATGACCCTGTGCCCGGCAAAGAGGACGAAATGATCATGGCATCATTACGTATCAGACGAGCCGCGGTGTATTTAGGGAAGTTACCAGGAATGACTGTGCATCTAGATAATATATATCATTTTGTCCAAACAGGGCGAGATTCTGAAAGTATTAACAGAGCTATGGAATACCAGAAAGTGGAGGTACAGGGGGAACTGTTACGTTTCCTCATAAATTGTGTGATCAGAAATCAAGACCGACCGGGGGTAGACCCGGAAACAATGGAAACTCTTACCAGATGGAGCCAGAATATATCAGAAGGGAGACATGATAGGCAAAAATGTATAATAGCCATGTGCAGAAAGATCCGTAAAGAAATAGAACGCCTACACGAAGAGAGATTAGCGGTAGACCAGTTTGAACAAAACGAGGTAGAGGAAGGATCAGGACCGTCCACAGGACAGTCAGAAACCATAGCCTATGTAGGTAGAGGAAGATCTTGTAATAGTACTAGATGTTTTACTGACCCGATACGTCCGATATGTCCAGATAATAACAGGAATTTCCAAACACCTATAATAAATATGAGGTCCCCCGAGCATTCGTTCCAAGCCGCTGACAAATTACTGCGAGAACGAAGGGGTTATCATTTACTCGATTCTATGGATGAACAAGAATTAGCCAGGTCAGCCGTTCATTGGGTTGACAGTCCCGGAAAATATGGTGATGATACAGTAGCACACACATTTTTGAACCTCACCCCAGATGAACAGCGTTTAGCTGGGATTTATATGATTCAACAACTTCTTATACTATATAAAAGCCAACATTCAGATCCTGGTCCCTTACCTGATATATTGACTGAATTACTCACGAATAGATGGAGAGGTTCAGGTACTAAGTTAATTAAGGAAATACTAGAATACAGAAAGCAGTACATTCTTTTTGTATGTCCAGAACATGTTTCACTGCCCATCAAGGAAAGACCGATGTATTACATGGACAGACAGAATCCCTTACGAGAAGTACACCCAATAAAGGGCGAGGACAATCAGTTTAAACGTGTATTTGTATATACGCCCATATCAAAAATAGAATTGTTAGAAATGAAGAAAGTGGTACCCAGTCATGACAAAGACCCAGCGGGTTTCCACCGAGAAATTAAAGACATGTTACTCATGGGAGAGTATACCTATCCCGACATTATGACAATATTAAAGGTATTAATGCCTGCTGGCATTTATGAAAAACTCAAGGAAAAAGAGTGGGAGGTAGGAGACCAAAAGATAGATTGGACAGCATTAGAAAATGAAGAAAAGGCCCGAGGTCCAGGTTCGGGGCTTGGGGACAAAACTAAAGCACTACCAGGTTTACTAGTACAGGTACTGCCACGTTTATTAACTACGAAAAAGGAAGACTGGGGTGCAATCTCAGCCTGTAAACAAAAGCAAGATGAAGACACTAGTGATTTCTATGCCCGATTCGAAAAATGTTTTGGTATAAATAGTGGTATAAAAGCAAGTAGCGAGTCATACCCACATCTGTTTGTGACAAAATTAGTTGAAAATTCCTTGCCCCAAGTGAAGAATAGAGTATTAAAATTCGAGAGTACCTGGCAAGGTAATACCCCATCACAAATGTTACAAATGTTACAGTATCATTACAATAGAATTAGAGAAGAACAAGAACATGAACAAAGACGCATGAAAGACACAAAAATGAAAATGCTAGTCTCCCAGACAGTTCCAGCTGAAGGTCATAAAAAGGGTACGACACAGTCCGGTGATTCAGCAGGACCTGTAAAAGGGACATGCAACTATTGTAAACAACCAGGTCATTACATACACGATTGCCCAGTCTTGAAGCGTAATATCGCCACAGGTAAAACACAAGAAAGACCACGGCCACCTAGACAGGATCAGAATGAACAAGGAGCACCGCAGCATGCACAGTCCATGCCAGCTCCACAACAGTCTATACAGTTTGTGCCAGCTGCACCAGCGCTGCCGGCTGCTGCCACACAAACCACGACACGACAGCTGTACCAGACCGCACAGTATGACTATCCTGATTATCAACGATACGCATGAACCAGCCTAGAGAGGGAAGTTGACTTACCCCTTATCGAGGTCCCTGTAGACCAAGAAGGACCTTATGTACATAGTGAATTATTAGGCCAAGATAGAAAATTTTTACTTGATACAGGGGCAAGTCGAACAACTATAAAACGTAGTGAAGTTCCAGGGGCACCCGTCTCAGGCTCACAGAATATTTCCCTTGGTTTTTCAGGAAAACCTATTGTTAATGAAGTATCACAGCCCCTTCCACTTACGATAGGACCCTTGACCAGAACTACAGATTTATTGCTTACTAAATCATGTCCAGAAAACTTGTTAGGTATAAAAACACTGAAAGCTCTAGGAGCTATAATATGTTGTTCTCCGGAAGGAGTAAGATTGTTTTTACGTGATTTCAAAGGTCACTATGTGTCTCGAGACATGGATTCCCGACTGCAGACTTTACCCACACATTTATGGGCACAAGGCCCTACAGATGTTGGTTGCATGAACATTACACCATATCGCGTCACACTAAAGGCAGGAGTGGTACTACCACGAATGCGACAATATAAGTTACCCCCAGATGCTGTAATGGCTTTACTGCAAATCATTGACGAGCTTATTGGCCAAGGAGTGGTTGTGGAGACCGACTCCAATGTATGTAATTCACCGATAATTCCGATTCTTAAACGAACTGATCCAAAGGCTCCCCCAGTATATCGATTGGTTATTGATCTGCGCGAATTAAATAAATGTATTGTACCACAATACCCCGTAGTTCCAGACATCTCTTCATTACTGACAGCTATTGATTCCGAAGCAACATTCTTTACTGTAATTGATCTCAAGAATGCCTTTTTCAGCGTCCCAATAGATCCAGAAAGTCAATACTTGTTCGGATTCAGTTTAAATGGACGTAGCTTTAAATTCACACGCGCACCTCAAGGATTTACAGAAAGCCCCAGCATCTATAGCCAAGCACTGAAACGAGAACTTGACAGTATACACATGCCAGTCAACACTGCTCTGCTTCAATATGTCGATGATCTGCTGATCACCGCCCGAAGCGAACCTGAATGTGAAAAAGCATCACTGACGGTTTTACAAGTTCTAGCCGCAAAGGGACACAAGGTGTCCCCTTCTAAGCTGCAATTCTGTGTCCAGCGAGTTATTTACCTTGGTCACTCGCTGTCCAAGGAGGGAAGGCAGCTTACACCAGATCGCATCCAGCTAATTGCAAATATGCCAATACCCAAGACACAAAAGGAGGTGCGGGCTTTCATAGGCCTCACTTCGTATTGTAGGCAGTGGATCCCTCAGTATGCATTTCTAGCAAAACCACTCATTCAATTAACAACACAGGAGGCAGCCACATCGACTGTCCTCCCTTGGACTCAGGAACACACACTAGCTTTTGAAAGCTTAAAGAAAGCTCTATGCCAAGCACCTGTTTTAGCAACACCATGTTACAGAAAACATTTTACACTCTTTGTTACAGAACGAGAAGGTACTGCCTTGTCAGTACTCACACAGGAACAAGCAGGATCACACAAACCGTGTGCTTATTTTTCTAGTACATTAGATCCCGTAGCTCAGGCTCTGCCTGCGTGCCTGAAATCAGTGGCAGCGACAGCTTTAGCAATCAGACAAAGCGATGCCATAGTGTTAGGACATCTATTGACAGTCCAAGTACCACATGCAGTAGAGGTTCTTGTGAATCGAACGCAAACACAACATTTGACTATAGCGTGACTTACAGGTTACGAATTAACATTGTTTCAGCCACATATAGAAATCAGACGTTGTAGCACATTGAATCCTGCCACACTTTTACCTGTAAACGGAACAGACCCACTAGCTCATGACTGTATTGAAGTTATTACAATAACGACGAAACCCAGACAAGACTTGACGGATGTCCCATTGTCAGATCCAGACCTGACGTTGTATGTAGATGGTTCATGTATGAGAACAGGTACAGGAGAGTTAGTGGCCGCTTATGCAGTCACAACAGACACTGAAATTATTGAAACAAAGTGTATAAATACCTTGTCCGCTCAAGCAGCAGAGCTCATCGCTCTGACACAAGCCTGTATTCAAGCCACAAATAAAAGAGTCAACATATACACTGATTCACGTTATGCATTCGGAGTTGTACATGACTTCGGCGTGCTGTGGCGAGAGAGAGGTTATTTAACTTCTCACGGTGCCCACATTCAGCACGGACCCCTTATTCATGCCTTATTAGATGCAATACATTTACCCACTGCAATATCGATTATGAAATGCAAAGCTCATACGAAAGTTACTGATATCATTTCTCAAGGCAATGATCTAGCTGACAGAACAGCTAAACAGACTGCTCAAACTCAAACATCCGACATGACAAAGACAATAGTCCAGACACCAACACATTGCATGATGGTTAAGGATCCCGCTCTTGATGTAATTGACATACAGACACATGCTACTCCAGACGAAATAAGGAAATGGACTGAATTAGGAGGGATCCAAACGGATCAAGGATGGATGACGAAGGAAAAATCTGTGTGGTTCCTTCCTGATTCAATGGTCCAAGTCATTATTAACACTGTCCATAGTCCAGCACATCTAGGAGAAAAAGCTATGCTGGACAGCATTCAACACATTTGGTTCAACAAACATTTACGAGCAGCAGCCAAACAAAAAGTTCGTACCTGTATGATCTGTTGTCAGTTTAACCCAGGAAAAAGCATTCCCGTAGAACAGGGTGGATTTCAGCCTCCTGATCACCATTTTGAAGTCCTCCAGATGGATTATATCCAGATGGAACGATGTCGAGGATTCAAATATGTTCTCGTAGTTGTCTGTGCTCTTTCCCGTTGGACAGAGGCATACCCGGTTTCAGATTACACTGCCCCGACTACTGCCAAACAGTTAGTTCGAGAATTCTTCCCACGATACGGTTTACCACGTGCTGTCTACTCAGATAACGGCCAGCCGTTCTCATCCGAACTAATGAAACACGTTTCACTTTTGTTAGGCTATCAGTGGAAATTCCACTGTGTCCGACACCCCGAGGCAGCAGGTCTCGTGGAAAGACATAATCAGACCCTGAAAATTAGATTGTCCAAAATATGCAGGGAGAAAGGTGTTGACTGGGTAGTAGCATTACCAGTTGCACTCTTTTACATGAGAATGGTAGCACACTCTCGAACAGGGCTATCCCCGTATGAGGTGATCTTTGGCAGACCACCAAATATGTGGGGGACGCCTATACCACGTAAAATAACTGATATTGACTGTAATATGCTGACAGATTATTTGGCTTCCTTGATGTCTGCACTACAATCTTGTCGTTCACAGGTAGCTGCAGCTTTTCCTGACAACACTGAGGTGAAACCCCATGACGTAGTTCCGGGGGACCTGGTCTTGGTGAGGAACTTTGATCGAAAGACTCAGCTGGATCCTAGGTGGAGGTCGCCGCAACTGGTCTTGCTCACCACAAGGACAGCCGTGAAGATCGAAGGCAGGAAAGGCTGGGTACATTCAAGTCATATCAAGAAATTTTATGGACTACCATCGGATGTAAAAACCACACCTCGCGTGTCTTCACCCATTGACTCAAAACTTCCTTCGGTTGAATCAAGTAGTCACGAACAATATAAACTAAAACTAAGATCTAACCAGTCGGGCAATTTGATTGTTTAAGTCCTCTCCAAGGTGAAGCGGTTGAATTTGTCTCTGACATGTATCCCTTAGACCTGAATAGAGAAAGAACCCGAAAAATGTTGAAACGACATGCATACTGTAAATCACTGCGTAGTCATTGCACAGTGACGTTATTGATTTTGTTTTTCCTAAGTCTTTTAATAATTACTGCAAGTATATTGTTGCACATATGTTATCCTATTTTTAGACATGTTTATAATGTTACTGCTGAACATTCTTTTAGTGAATTACCTCCGCATGAATTGTCATACAGATTTGCGCTGCGCAATAACACTTTTATTAGTATGTTACATCATTCCCATCAGGTTAGCAATGCTACAAATTGTTGGATATGTGGCCGACTCCCTCCCTATCAGAACTATAAAGGAATTCTACCTCTTTTTCCATACCCGTTCACACACAACGGCTCCTGTGGAGCATGGTTTAGTTTACTTAATTCACAAGATTCGAACTCCGCAGTTTATCAAGACAACGGGGTATGGGGAAATCTGAACTTAATTTTACTTAAAGTCTGCCACCCCAACAAGGAGGGACTTCCCAAAAGAACAGGAACTGATCTAGAAAATGAAGTATATGGATTAGGTAATTTTACGCTTAATCTTCTGATCTTGAATGTCGAATCCGAAGCTAATCCAAGTTTGCCCGCCATGTCAGTATTTCCAGTAAAAGGTGAATTATGTGTAAGAAAGAATGGTTCCATACATATGGGCCATAGTAGATGCACCATTGTAATAGAATTCAGTGATCAAGGCAAGTCGACATTTAGAGCTTCCCGCCATTCCTATTTTATATGTGGTCAGACGGCATATGTACGTTTGCCTCTAGATTGGGATGGTACCTGCTACATTGGATTCCTTTTGCCACCTGTTTTTCTAGCTCCTCCTGATTATCACAGAAATACTCATTTAGTACACAATAGAGAAAGGAGAGATCTCCCAATAGTCGATTACACTGAAACAGCATGGGAAAAATACACAGATTTCAATAAAGGTCTCTTTCCCTATATAGGTACCGTTACTAATAGTAAGCTGATACGTAGATTAACTAGAACCCTTGAAGCAGTAGTGAACGAAACTATTTCCGCCTTAGGCAATTTAACAGAAGAGCAGTCTGCTATGCGGATTGTTGTACTTCAAAATCGTCTTGTCCTTGACGTCACCCTGGCCGATAGGGGCGGAGCTTGTAGCGTCATCGGATCAAGTTGTTGCGTATTCATACCAGAAAATTCGCCATCTGTATATAAAGCTATAACGCGCCTTCATAAGATTGTGAGCCAGATACACCAGAATCCAGGCACTTGGACTTGGTCCGGGTGGTTTTGGAGCGTGTTATCAGCCTGGGGATGGAGAGTTCTATCCTTCCTAGGTATTGGCCTTCTCATACTATTCAGTTGCTGCTTATGCCTGCAATGTGGTCCAGCGATTTGTGGTCTGTGTGCCACATCGTGTATTCCACATCAAGATTTTCGTTCAAGATCCCGGAAGAAGAAAGAAGAACAAATGATGCTATATGAACAGATCAATGGATTGATGAAGATTGATATCTCTTGACGGGCAAGTAGGGGACAAGGAGGGAATGTGGAAATATGGATTTTTCTGGTCAGTTATGTCCCCTATCTTGGACCCCAACGGTTCTATGCGCATGTTACAAGTACATGTATGTTCCCTCCAGTTCCAATTATGAAGACGCAAATACATGTGCGTCCACCGTTAACATGTCCTCTTTCAGATCTGCCATGAATGGGCCGGATATTCCATTCCTAAGTACGAAAGGCCACCGCCTTTATATGGTTCACTTATGCCATTTTACAGTCCAGGCAAGTAGGCCCTGATTCTGTCATCAAGCTTTTCTGCCTTCTGCCTCTGAAAGCTCCAGTCTGAGCCTGCATCTGTATCCATGAACTTTGTCCTCATTCTCTGCGCAGCTAACAGTGCCTGACATCAGCTTGCTGCCTGCCAAGAACTGTATTTCACCTTCGAAATTATCTGCTCCGTTCCCTGCCCAATGCATTCCTGTCTAGTAGTTTAAGTAAACATTCTGCCAGCTACCGAGCAGAGGCCCGGCTTCTCTGTCTTTATACAAGTAATTCATAGCCCTATTACCATGGAAGACTTCTGCCCTCGCATCTAGTGTAGACACTTAGACGCTTGTACACGCACTAACAGTCAGTATAGTCAGTATAGAATAAGATTCTACTCTAAGAGACCTCTCTTTTGGATAACATAGTTCTTTAAACATAGGATGTTAGATATGATTTGGGATTAGGTTGACTTGACCCTCCAGACATCTGTCGCCACATGTAGAGCTAAATGTCAAGTCCCCTTCACCCCCTAGTCGCACGTCAATCACACGTCATGCTGCTGTGCGCGCATTTCTGCCAAGTATTTCTGCTGACATTGCGAAATTCTTTCATGGAACCACCCTATTATGACATCACATCTGATGACGTTCTTTAGTCACACCCAGTTACACCTACTTTTGCTACGTATGTATGTTTTATCCACACTATCAATTGTTACGCCTCTCGCATTTGCTTCACTGTAATGCCTATTGTATAAAAGTAATTACTTATCAATAAAGTATGTACTTCACTTCCTGAGCCTCCGTGGTGATGGAACCTGGAGTCCACGATTTCGAAATCGTCCATTGGAATAAAGCCCGTTCCTAACCTCTAATACCACGGATTCTGCCTCTTATTTATTGAGCTATTTTTATTATGTTCTGTATCAAATTAAGTCCCGGTAATTAAATTATTTACCACATGAATGGCGCCCGAACAGGGACACTTTCTCATCTCACGCGCCGGCGGTGCGTTGCAGGCCCGGTCTCCTGCCACAGCTGGACGGACAACAACGCGTACCAGCAGGATTTCCTGTATCTCCCTCCGGTCAAGCGGGGGCGACTGAGGCTGCGATCAACACCCAGACGAGGCGGTGAGAAGTGCGAAATATCCCGACCAGAGCCTAGCTGAGAGAGCAAGATCCGAGGTATACAGAGGCCCACCAGGTTTCCGATGTCCCGAAGTGTCCGAAGTTTTCGAGTCGAGTCCAGTCCGGTCCAGTTCAGTTCAGTTCCGTTCCGAGGCCTTCCGTTCCGAGCTACCCGGTGAATACCATTACTGGGGAGGCGTTCTGGCGTGCACATAAGTTGTGCCGATCCAGACGGGTTTGGGTACACAAATCCGGTCTGCACTGTTTTAGCAGTGTATCTGTACTGTTTAGCAGTATATCTAGTATATCAAGTATATAAATTCAGAATAATTCCGTTAATGTCGAGAATTATGTTTTGTGATTAAGTTTTCTTAGATCGTCATCTTCATTGTTGCTCATTTAAAATGTTAAATGTTAAATGTATTAATACGTCCTGCATATTGTGGTGTGAATGACTGTTCATTATCGTGGTTTATTGTATTAAGTTTGTTCAAGACCAAGTATCAGACCAGTTCTCAATATGCCGCTCTTTTCGAAACTAAGACAGATCACAACTAGAAAAGGGGTACTCGAAGAAGCTGTTCCCATTCCTCCTAGGGACACTCCAGGGTACTTCATGTATCATAAACACGGCTTAGACGCTATATTATTTCTTGATTTATGGGTAGACTACACTAAGGAATTACCAGAAAGTCAGAGGTGGCCCGCAGCTGGGACCTGGGATGCAGATTGCATCGTGAAAGTAGAGGAAGAATTATGGAAAAGGAAAGCCAGACAGTCACAGAAAGACGCCATTGAATTATGGCGTAAAGAATCGTATAGACGGACAGAAAAAGCACGTAGACAGGAAGGGAAGAGTAAAGAGAATTCAAATAAAGTCCGAGAAAATCTATTAATTGAAGAAGGTACACGAGTGAAATCAGAACAAGTAGACAGACAAAGAAATGCCCTTATGAAGGGTATGTATCCCCTTCTGGCCGAGGGATTACCTAAGGCTACTCCGGGGATACCAAAAGACTTGCCACCCCCATTATTTCCAATAAAAGTACATCCTAAGGGGCATCCTAGAACCGCAGAAGATGTTTTTCTTTCCTCATATTTAGATGACGCAGCTCCCGAGTATGCTAACCCCGCCCCACATAAACCGTCGGCCGGGGAGGTTCAACGCCAAGATCCTGTATCTGTATCTCTACAACAACAAAACCTGACACAAAATCCGGCAAGCACGTCCGTTTCCACATCTGTTCCTACAGCTACTCCTATAGCTGTGTCCACACCTATAGTTGCTGTATCGCGTTCTACGAATCCTTTCACGCCCGATACTCCAGACGGGGCTACTGGAGGTGCTACCAACATTTTTTCTACGCCACCCAGAGTAAATAAACTTACCTTTCTAGAGTCAGCACATCCACGTACCCCCAAACTCATAAATTCCCGCACGCTTAAGGAACTTCTTATAGATTGTAGATATGACCCTGTGCCCGGCAAAGAGGACGAAATGATCATGGCATCATTACGTATCAGACGAGCCGCGGTGTATTTAGGGAAGTTACCAGGAATGACTGTGCATCTAGATAATATATATCATTTTGTCCAAACAGGGCGAGATTCTGAAAGTATTAACAGAGCTATGGAATACCAGAAAGTGGAGGTACAGGGGGAACTGTTACGTTTCCTCATAAATTGTGTGATCAGAAATCAAGACCGACCGGGGGTAGACCCGGAAACAATGGAAACTCTTACCAGATGGAGCCAGAATATATCAGAAGGGAGACATGATAGGCAAAAATGTATAATAGCCATGTGCAGAAAGATCCGTAAAGAAATAGAACGCCTACACGAAGAGAGATTAGCGGTAGACCAGTTTGAACAAAACGAGGAGGAGGAAGGATCAGGACCGTCCACAGGACAGTCAGAAACCATAGCCTATGTAGGTAGAGGAAGATCTTGTAATAGTACTAGATGTTTTACTGACCCGATACGTCCGATATGTCCAGATAATAACAGGAATTTCCAAACACCTATAATAAATATGAGGTCCCCCGAGCATTCGTTCCAAGCCGCTGACAAATTACTGCGAGAACGAAGGGGTTATCATTTACTCGATTCTATGGATGAACAAGAATTAGCCAGGTCAGCCATTCATTGGGTTGACAGTCCCGGAAAATATGGTGATGATACAGTAGCACACACATTTTTGAACCTCACCCCAGATGAACAGCGTTTAGCTGGGATTTATATGATTCAACAACTTCTTATACTATATAAAAGCCAACATTCAGATCCTGGTCCCTTACCTGATATATTGACTGAATTACTCACGAATAGATGGAGAGGTTCAGGTACTAAGTTAATTAAGGAAATACTAGAATACAGAAAGCAGTACATTCTTTTTGTATGTCCAGAACATGTTTCACTGCCCATCAAGGAAAGACCGATGTATTACATGGACAGACAGAATCCCTTACGAGAAGTACACCCAATAAAGGGCGAGGACAATCAGTTTAAACGTGTATTTGTATATACGCCCATATCAAAAATAGAATTGTTAGAAATGAAGAAAGTGGTACCCAGTCATGACAAAGACCCAGCGGGTTTCCACCGAGAAATTAAAGACATGTTACTCATGGGAGAGTATACCTATCCCGACATTATGACAATATTAAAGGTATTAATGCCTGCTGGCATTTATGAAAAACTCAAGGAAAAAGAGTGGGAGGTAGGAGACCAAAAGATAGATTGGACAGCATTAGAAAATGAAGAAAAGGCCCGAGGTCCAGGTTCGGGGCTTGGGGACAAAACTAAAGCACTACCAGGTTTACTAGTACAGGTACTGCCACGTTTATTAACTACGAAAAAGGAAGACTGGGGTGCAATCTCAGCCTGTAAACAAAAGCAAGATGAAGACACTAGTGATTTCTATGCCCGATTCGAAAAATGTTTTGGTATAAATAGTGGTATAAAAGCAAGTAGCGAGTCATACCCACATCTGTTTGTGACAAAATTAGTTGAAAATTCCTTGCCCCAAGTGAAGAATAGAGTATTAAAATTCGAGAGTACCTGGCAAGGTAATACCCCATCACAAATGTTACAAATGTTACAGTATCATTACAATAGAATTAGAGAAGAACAAGAACATGAACAAAGACGCATGAAAGACACAAAAATGAAAATGCTAGTCTCCCAGACAGTTCCAGCTGAAGGTCATAAAAAGGGTACGACACAGTCCGGTGATTCAGCAGGACCTGTAAAAGGGACATGCAACTATTGTAAACAACCAGGTCATTACATACACGATTGCCCAGTCTTGAAGCGTAATATCGCCACAGGTAAAACACAAGAAAGACCACGGCCACCTAGACAGGATCAGAATGAACAAGGAGCACCGCAGCATGCACAGTCCATGCCAGCTCCACAACAGTCTATACAGTTTGTGCCAGCTGCACCAGCGCTGCCGGCTGCTGCCACACAAACCACGACACGACAGCTGTACCAGACCGCACAGTATGACTATCCTGATTATCAACGATACGCATGAACCAGCCTAGAGAGGGAAGTTGACTTACCCCTTATCGAGGTCCCTGTAGACCAAGAAGGATCTTATGTACATAGTGAATTATTAGGCCAAGATAGAAAATTTTTACTTGATACAGGGGCAAGTCGAACAACTATAAAACGTAGTGAAGTTCCAGGGGCACCCGTCTCAGGCTCACAGAATATTTCCCTTGGTTTTTCAGGAAAACCTATTGTTAATGAAGTATCACAGCCCATTCCACTTACGATAGGACCCTTGACCAGAACTACAGATTTATTGCTTACTAAATCATGTCCAGAAAACTTGTTAGGTATAAAAACACTGAAAGCTCTAGGAGCTATAATATGTTGTTCTCCGGAAGGAGTAAGATTGTTTTTACGTGATTTCAAAGGTCACTATGTGTCTCGAGACATGGATTCCCGACTGCAGACTTTACCCACACATTTATGGGCACAAGGCCCTACAGATGTTGGTTGCATGAACATTACACCATATCGCGTCACACTAAAGGCAGGAGTGGTACTACCACGAATGCGACAATATAAGTTACCCCCAGATGCTGTAATGGCTTTACTGCAAATCATTGACGAGCTTATTGGCCAAGGAGTGGTTGTGGAGACCGACTCCAATGTATGTAATTCACCGATAATTCCGATTCTTAAACGAACTGATCCAAAGGCTCCCCCAGTATATCGATTGGTTATTGATCTGCGCGAATTAAATAAATGTATTGTACCACAATACCCCGTAGTTCCAGACATCTCTTCATTACTGACAGCTATTGATTCCGAAGCAACATTCTTTACTGTAATTGATCTCAAGAATGCCTTTTTCAGCGTCCCAATAGATCCAGAAAGTCAATACTTGTTCGGATTCAGTTTAAATGGACGTAGCTTTAAATTCACACGCGCACCTCAAGGATTTACAGAAAGCCCCAGCATCTATAGCCAAGCACTGAAACGAGAACTTGACAGTATACACATGCCAGTCAACACTGCTCTGCTTCAATATGTCGATGATCTGCTGATCACCGCCCGAAGCGAACCTGAATGTGAAAAAGCATCACTGACGGTTTTACAAGTTCTAGCCGCAAAGGGACATAAGGTGTCCCCTTCTAAGCTGCAATTCTGTGTCCAGCGAGTTATTTACCTTGGTCACTCGCTGTCCAAGGAGGGAAGGCAGCTTACACCAGATCGCATCCAGCTAATTGCAAATATGCCAATACCCAAGACACAAAAGGAGGTGCGGGCTTTCATAGGCCTCACTTCGTATTGTAGGCAGTGGATCCCTCAGTATGCATTTCTAGCAAAACCACTCATTCAATTAACAACACAGGAGGCAGCCACATCGACTGTCCTCCCTTGGACTCAGGAACACACACTAGCTTTTGAAAGCTTAAAGAAAGCTCTATGCCAAGCACCTGTTTTAGCAACACCATGTTACAGAAAACATGTTACACTCTTTGTTACAGAACGAGAAGGTACTGCCTTGTCAGTACTCACACAGGAACAAGCAGGATCACACAAACCGTGTGCTTATTTTTCTAGTACATTAGATCCCGTAGCTCAGGCTCTGCCTGCGTGCCTGAAATCAGTGGCAGCGACAGCTTTAGCAATCAGACAAAGCGATGCCATAGTGTTAGGACATCTATTGACAGTCCAAGTACCACATGCAGTAGAGGTTCTTGTGAATCGAACGCAAACACAACATTTGACTATAGCGCGACTTACAGGTTACGAATTAACATTGTTTCAGCCACATATAGAAATCAGACGTTGTAGCACATTGAATCCTGCCACACTTTTACCTGTAAACGGAACAGACCCACTAGCTCATGACTGTATTGAAGTTATTACAATAACGACGAAACCCAGACAAGACTTGACGGATGTCCCATTGTCAGATCCAGACCTGACGTTGTATGTAGATGGTTCATGTATGAGAACAGGTACAGGAGAGTTAGTGGCCGCTTATGCAGTCACAACAGACACTGAAATTATTGAAACAAAGTGTATAAATACCTTGTCCGCTCAAGCAGCAGAGCTCATCGCTCTGACACAAGCCTGTATTCAAGCCACAAATAAAAGAGTCAACATATACACTGATTCACGTTATGCATTCGGAGTTGTACATGACTTCGGCGTGCTGTGGCGAGAGAGAGGTTATTTAACTTCTCACGGTGCCCACATTCAGCACGGACCCCTTATTCATGCCTTATTAGATGCAATACATTTACCCACTGCAATATCGATTATGAAATGCAAAGCTCATACGAAAGTTACTGATATCATTTCTCAAGGCAATGATCTAGCTGACAGAACAGCTAAACAGACTGCTCAAACTCAAACATCCGACATGACAAAGACAATAGTCCAGACACCAACACATTGCATGATGGTTAAGGATCCCGCTCTTGATGTAATTGACATACAGACACATGCTACTCCAGACGAAATAAGGAAATGGACTGAATTAGGAGGGATCCAAACGGATCAAGGATGGATGACGAAGGAAAAATCTGTGTGGTTCCTTCCTGATTCAATGGTCCAAGTCATTATTAACACTGTCCATAGTCCAGCACATCTAGGAGAAAAAGCTATGCTGGACAGCATTCAACACATTTGGTTCAACAAACATTTACGAGCAGCAGCCAAACAAAAAGTTCGTACCTGTATGATCTGTTGTCAGTTTAACCCAGGAAAAAGCATTCCCGTAGAACAGGGTGGATTTCAGCCTCCTGATCACCCTTTTGAAGTCCTCCAGATGGATTATATCCAGATGGAACGATGTCGAGGATTCAAATATGTTCTCGTAGTTGTCTGTGCTCTTTCCCGTTGGACAGAGGCATACCCGGTTTCAGATTACACTGCCCCGACTACTGCCAAACAGTTAGTTCGAGAATTCTTCCCACGATACGGTTTACCACGTGCTGTCTACTCAGATAACGGCCAGCCGTTCTCATCCGAACTAATGAAACACGTTTCACTTTTGTTAGGCTATCAGTGGAAATTCCACTGTGTCCGACACCCCGAGGCAGCAGGTCTCGTGGAAAGACATAATCAGACCCTGAAAATTAGATTGTCCAAAATATGCAGGGAGAAAGGTGTTGACTGGGTAGTAGCATTACCAGTTGCACTCTTTTACATGAGAATGGTAGCACACTCTCGAACAGGGCTATCCCCGTATGAGGTGATCTTTGGCAGACCACCAAATATGTGGGGGACGCCTATACCACGTAAAATAACTGATATTGACTGTAATATGCTGACAGATTATTTGGCTTCCTTGATGTCTGCACTACAATCTTGTCGTTCACAGGTAGCTGCAGCTTTTCCTGACAACACTGAGGTGAAACCCCATGACGTAGTTCCGGGGGACCTGGTCTTGGTGAGGAACTTTGATCGAAAGACTCAGCTGGATCCTAGGTGGAGGTCGCCGCAACTGGTCTTGCTCACCACAAGGACAGCCGTGAAGATCGAAGGCAGGAAAGGCTGGGTACATTCAAGTCATATCAAGAAATTTTATGGACTACCATCGGATGTAAAAACCACACCTCGCGTGTCTTCACCCATTGACTCAAAACTTCCTTCGGTTGAATCAAGTAGTCACGAACAATAAAAACTAAAACTCAGATCTAACCAGTCGGGCAATTTGATTGTTTAAGTCCTCTCCAAGGTGAAGCGGTTGAATTTGTTTCTGACATGTATCCCTTAGACCTGAATAGAGAAAGAACCCGAAAAATGTTGAAACGACATGCATACTGTAAATCACTGCGTAGTCATTGCACAGTGACGTTATTGATTTTGTTTTTCCTAAGTCTTTTAATAATTACTGCAAGTATATTGTTGCACATATGTTATCCTATTTTTAGACATGTTTATAATGTTACTGCTGAACATTCTTTTAGTGAATTACCTCCGCATGAATTGTCATACAGATTTGCGCTGCGCAATAACACTTTTATTAGTATGTTACATCATTCCCATCAGGTTAGCAATGCTACAAATTGTTGGATATGTGGCCGACTCCCTCCCTATCAGAACTATAAAGGAATTCTACCTCTTTTTCCATACCCGTTCACACACAACGGCTCCTGTGGAGCATGGTTTAGTTTACTTAATTCACAAGATTCGAACTCCGCAGTTTATCAAGACAACGGGGTATGGGGAAATCTGAACTTAATTTTACTTAAAGTCTGCCACCCCAACAAGGAGGGACTTCCCAAAAGAACAGGAACTGATCTAGAAAATGAAGTATATGGATTAGGTAATTTTACGCTTAATCTTCTGATCTTGAATGTCGAATCCGAAGCTAATCCAAGTTTGCCCGCCATGTCAGTATTTCCAGTAAAAGGTGAATTATGTGTAAGAAAGAATGGTTCCATACATATGGGCCATAGTAGATGCACCATTGTAATAGAATTCAGTGATCAAGGCAAGTCGACATTTAGAGCTTCCCGCCATTCCTATTTTATATGTGGTCAGACGGCATATGTACGTTTGCCTCTAGATTGGGATGGTACCTGCTACATTGGATTCCTTTTGCCACCTGTTTTTCTAGCTCCTCCTGATTATCACAGAAATACTCATTTAGTACACAATAGAGAAAGGAGAGATCTCCCAATAGTCGATTACACTGAAACAGCATGGGAAAAATACACAGATTTCAATAAAGGTCTCTTTCCCTATATAGGTACCGTTACTAATAGTAAGCTGATACGTAGATTAACTAGAACCCTTGAAGCAGTAGTGAACGAAACTATTTCCGCCTTAGGCAATTTAACAGAAGAGCAGTCTGCTATGCGGATTGTTGTACTTCAAAATCGTCTTGTCCTTGACGTCACCCTGGCCGATAGGGGCGGAGCTTGTAGGGTCATCGGATCAAGTTGTTGCGTATTCATCCCAGAAAATTCGCCATCTGTATATAAAGCTATAACGCGCCTTCATAAGATTGTGAGCCAGATACACCAGAATCCAGGCACTTGGACTTGGTCCGGGTGGTTTTGGAGCGTGTTATCAGCCTGGGGATGGAGAGTTCTATCCTTCCTAGGTATTGGCCTTCTCATACTATTCAGTTGCTGCTTATGCCTGCAATGTGGACCAGCGATTTGTGGTCTGTGTGCCACATCGTGTATTCCACATCAAGATTTTCGTTCAAGATCCCGGAAGAAGAAAGAAGAACAAATGATGCTATATGAACAGATCAATGGATTGATGAAGATTGATATCTCTTGACGGGCAAGTAGGGGACAAGGAGGGAATGTGGAAATATGGATTTTTCTGGTCAGTTATGTCCCCTATCTTGGACCCCAACGGTTCTATGCGCATGTTACAAGTACATGTATGTTCCCTCCAGTTCCAATTATGAAGACGCAAATACATGTGCGTCCACCGTTAACATGTCCTCTTTCAGATCTGCCATGAATGGGCCGGATATTCCATTCCTAAGTACGAAAGGCCACCGCCTTTATATGGTTCACTTATGCCATTTTACAGTCCAGGCAAGTAGGCCCTGATTCTGTCATCAAGCTTTTCTGCCTTCTGCCTCTGAAAGCTCCAGTCTGAGCCTGCATCTGTATCCATGAACTTTGTCCTCATTCTCTGCGCAGCTAACAGTGCCTGACATCAGCTTGCTGCCTGCCAAGAACTGTATTTCACCTTCGAAATTATCTGCTCCGTTCCCTGCCCAATGCATTCCTGTCTAGTAGTTTAAGTAAACATTCTGCCAGCTACCGAGCAGAGGCCCGGCTTCTCTGTCTTTATACAAGTAATTCATAGCCCTATTACCATGGAAGACTTCTGCCCTCGCATCTAGTGTAGACACTTAGACGCTTGTACACGCACTAACAGTCAGTATAGTCAGTATAGAATAAGATTCTACTCTAAGAGACCTCTCTTTTGGATAACATAGTTCTTTAAACATAGGATGTTAGATATGATTTGGGATTAGGTTGACTTGACCCTCCAGACATCTGTCGCCACATGTAGAGCTAAATGTCAAGTCCCCTTCACCCCCTAGTCGCACATCAATCACACGTCATGCTGCTGTGCGCGCATTTCTGCCAAGTATTTCTGCTGACATTGCGAAATTCTTTCATGGAACCACCCTATTATGACATCACATCTGATGACGTTCTTTAGTCACACCCAGTTACACCTACTTTTGCTACGTATGTATGTTTTATCCACACTATCAATTGTTACGCCTCTCGCATTTGCTTCACTGTAATGCCTATTGTATAAAAGTAATTACTTATCAATAAAGTATGTACTTCACTTCCTGAGCCTCCGTGGTGATGGAACCTGGAGTCCACGATTTCGAAATCGTCCATTGGAATAAAGCCCGTTCCTAACCTCTAATACCACGGATTCTGCCTCTTATTTATTGAGCTATTTTTATTATGTTCTGTATCAAATTAAGTCCCGGTAATTAAATTATTTACCACACCTGACTGAGAGCACCTGTATCAAACTATTTATCACAAAAATCAATTTATAAGGGGGGGTGTAACACCCCCCTGAAGCTACGCTACTGGTTGCGGTACCAATTCCAGCTTTGGTGGGGCAGTAGGAAGAGGGGGAGCACAGGTGGAAAACCGTGCTGAAAAAAGAAAAAAGACAACAGGAGAACTCGCCCTTGGGAAATTTTCCGCGATGTGTGTGTGTGTTACAGTAATTCCTGCAGTGAAGTCACCTAGACCCTCTAGAGAAGCCTTCTTCAGGACATGAAAAAAGTATGTTGAAAGGCACATTCCCCTTCCCACATCTTGCCTTTCCCCCACAACCTCCCTACTGCCGCAGAAAATATTAAAAAATAAAATGCTGCATCGATCTAGTATAGTTCCCCGGTATAGCTTAAACAAGCATTTGCAATGCAATAGGTCTTGCATTTGTGAGTTACAGCTATTGGTGTTGTAAATGACAATGTCTTTTACCCATGTGTTTTGGTTTGGAGTGGAGTGGAGTGGCTGTATGTGGTGTGGAAATATTTTGGTTGGATTATAATTGTTAGATGTGGAATTGTGTGGCATGAATAGTGTGGCGTGGAGGTGATTTGTGTAGTGGAATTATGTGGCATGGTATGCAGTGGAATTATGTGGATAGCAATTATTTGGTATTGAGAGTACTGGAATTATGTGGAGTGTGATTGTGTGTCATGGAGTGCAATCGTGTATTGTTATTTTGTGTTGTGGAGTGGTCTGTAGGGGAGTTTAATTATGTGGTGTGCTGTGGAATTCTGTGGTGTGGATTGGATGTATGTGTTGGGTTGTGTAGTTATGCTGTTGATTTGAATTATGTGGTTTGTTTTCGAATTATGTCATGGAGTTGAATTGTGTGGTGTGGAACTGTGGAGCATTGAGTGATATTATGCTGAAAAATTGATCCAGCGGGTTACCAAACTCAGGTACTCCAACACCATATACTCACCTGGGCCCATAAACACACACACACTATCACATAGGCTAGTAAATACCGCTGGAGTCAATTTTATAATATTTATGAGATTAGTTACCTGTCAAAATTTAACTAATCTTCACTGATCAAAAAGTTCTTTCCTCTGGTCAATGGACCTAATAGTTGGAACTAGTTGATGGTGAAATGACGTCAGGGTTATTTATATTCCTTACCATTCTGAAATATTCACAGACTCAGAAGAAGTTTTAAATGTTTATCTAGTTAATTCATGTGAGCCAAACAAGAATATAGTACAAACTCCATTTCTCCATGGAAGAAAAGTCAATTAATTATTTACTCTGTCACCTATATTAAATTCATAAATCACAATGACAATGCTTCAGAAAGGAGAAGATAGAGAGAGCAGCACAATGACATACTACACAGAATTATAGTTACCTAGGATGGTGTGGAAACCAACCCCTTGGCCAAGGAGCTGGGAGGGTCCCCTGGGAAAAATCAGGTGACAAAGACTTCAGGACAGAACTCAGGACTGGATAGATGACATCTTCTAGATTTGACGCCTGCGTCGCACCCCTCTCTGACAAAATCTTCCTCCTCGATTCTTCCGCGATCTTCTTCTATTATGTGCCTCCTCGATTTTTCTGCGATCTTCTTCTATTTATTTTGGCTCAAATTCTAAGTCTGGAAATCGATTCTTCTTCAGAATTTATTCAGATCTCGAACAGCATCCTGGTCTCTCAGCATCTCGGCAACACAAGCATAACTAAGTAACTAAACTACCTCAATTATACCCTTCTAATAGCATGTACCACCCCTTAATGTTTCAGTTTCATGGAAACCCTAATTCTGATTGGACAGGCAAGGGGGTGGATGATCATCACACCATGCTAAGTTTAATAATTTTCTTTTGTCCTTTGTTCAATGTTCCCGCCCATTAATTTATTTTCCCAAGCTTTATTTCCCACCGCATTCACATCTTCATCAACGATTTGTATAAATGTGGCTTTATTCTTGTTCAAATTTCAGGATGTCCACCAGGTTCCCAGGACATGTTGCGAATGTGGCCTTGGACGAGATTCAAGTACACCATCATGGTTTCCCGGCTTGTTGTTACTGGGCATGCATGAGGAGTCAAGTGCTGTACAACCATTAGCATCTCTCGTAGGCCCAAATACAAACTAGTAGAGAGGTCAAAAGAAAACATATTAAATTAAAAATAAAATGATTTCACTGTATACCACATATCTCTACTCTAAACCCCATTTACTTATAATAGCTGTCCCCGCGTTAGCATTTAGCACATAGCTAGTTTCAGCAAAGCAGATGATTAGCATGTGAGCTTTCAAGCAGCCATATTAAAAGCGTTTGCGCCGGTGCAGGAAATTCCCTCCAAGCAAAGACTCGTCATTCTGCGTAGATGCAGTTGACGCATGCGCAGAACAGTTTCCCGCGTTAGCAGCCATTTTAAGTTTCACTCAGGTAACTTGTTAGTAAAACACATAAGCAAGCATCATTCTAGCTAAGATATGGAATGTGGTGTATATTAGTTTACAAAAATACATAATTAGTACAGAGTTGCAAGTTATATGAGAGGATTGCATCCAAGCAAGTCTATTTCATACTAGTCCTTGCTCCATCAGAGCCTAACCTAGAAGCACACCCATTTGCAGCACTATGGTAACAAAGTGAGGGCACATTACCCAGGGACTGCAAAGATATGCAGCACCATGAGAGCAACCTCCAGTGGCTGCGCCACAGGGGCAGCTTGAAGCAAGCGAAGCATCATGGACCTACCTAAAATAACACAACAACCCCTGTATGGCCCTGCATCTTAAGGGAGTCTAGGAAAGGCTACCTGGGTACACCCAGTGAAGAGGCAGTCCAACGACAGCTTGAACCATGTTGTGGGGTTTGTTTTTAATGAATGCCTTAAGTGTCTCAAATAAGATAGCGCATGTGCTACCTAGGCTTGCCTTATGCTCAGTTTGAGCATTGTTTTTGAAACTACCTGCAAGGCTTTATAATACTGAAATTAATTTACGTCAGTTTGAAGCAACAGGTTATGGAGGGAGACTACAAACTACATGTAGAGCTCATACAGAAAAGAAACAACGATTTGATGGCCAGATCCTATACCTGTCCATGTCCATGTCCACTACTGAGTGCTGACAAGCTAAAAGGCAACTCACACAATCCCACTTTGGACAGAAGGTAGGGAGGAATGGCTGTCACATTATTCCGACTTGCAACAAACAAAACATAAAGAGCAGAAAATATCAAGGCCTGTGCACTACAAAGATTTGAGTAGAAAATAATCTACAGGCCACAGACTCATCAAGAATTGGCCCGGTGAATGACGCGATACCAAAGGGGATGATGGACGGAGCGTTTGAGCAAATCAAACACTCAGCCCCAGTCAACTGATCTGGGTTTAATCCATCATCATTCTTTAGCTCACTCCACCACCCCAGTTCAGACATGGCCATATGCAAATCAGTCTGACCCTGTGCCTCATGGGAACAGTCCAGCCCGAACTGCAAAGCCATATCTTCCCTGGAACGGAAACAAGCATCCTGGGACCGGTTTCGGGTTCATACCCCTCATCAGCCAGGCTATCTTGAATCCAGTGGCAAAGTGAGCAAGGGACCCACGTCTGGGCATACCCAGTTCAGACATGGCCATATGCAAATCAGTCTGACCCTGTATGGCCCTGCATCTTAAAGGAGTCTAGGAAAGGCTACCTGGGTACACCCAGTGAAGAGGCAGTCCAACGGCAGCTTGAACCATGTTGTGGGGTTTGTTTTTAATGAATGCCTTAAGTGTCTCAAACAAGATAGCGCATGTGCTAACTGGGCTCGCCTTATGCTCAGTTTGAGCATTGTTTTTGAAACTACCTGCAAGGCTTTATAATACTGAAATTAATTTACGTCAGTTTGAAGCAGCAGGTTATGGAGGGAGACTCCAATCTACATGTAGCGCTCATACAGAAAAGAAACAACGATTTGATGGCCAGATCCTATACCTGGCAAAACCAAAGGAAATGATGGACAGAGTGTTGAACATTGCAAGCACTCACCCCCAGTCAACTGATCTGGGTTTAATCCATCACCGTTCTTTAGCCCACTCTGCCACCCCAGTTCAGACACGGCCATATGCAAATCAGTCTGACCCGGTGCCTCATGGGAACAGTCCAGCCCAAACTGCCAAGCCATGTCTTCCCTGGACCGGAAACAAGCTTCCTAGGACCGGTTTCTGGGGGTGAGTGCTTGCAATGTTCAACACTCCGTCCATCATTCCCTTTGGTTTTGCTTTGTTCGCAATAAGTTGGCAGGGTATGCTCAGACGTGAGTCCCTTGCTCACTTTGCCACTGGATTCAAGCAAGCCTGGCTGAAGACAGCTGAAATGCCAGAAACCGGCCCTAGGAAGCTTATTTCCGGTCCGGGGAAGACATGGCTTGGCAGTTCGGGCTGGACTGTTCCGATGAGGCACAGGGTCAGACTGATTTGCATATGGCCATGTCTGAACTGGGGTGGCAGAGTGGGCTAAAGAATGGTGATGGATTAAACCCAGATCAGTTGACTGGGGGTGAGTGCTTGCAATGTTCAACACTCCGTCCATCATTCCCTACAGTTTTGCTTTGTTCGCCATAAGTTGGCAGGGTATGCTCAGACGTGAGTCCCTTGCTCACTTTGCCACTGGATTCAAGCAAGCCTGGCTGAAGACAGCTGAAATGCCAGAAACCGGTCCTAGGAAGCTTGTTTCCGGTCCAGGGAAGACATGGCTTGGCAGTTCGGGCTGGACTGTTCCCATAAGGCACAGGGTTAGACTGATTTGCATATGGCCATGTCTAAACTGGGGTGGCAGAGTGGGCTAAAGAACGGTGATGGATTAAACCCAGATCAGTTGACTGGGGGTGAGTGCTTGCAATGTTCAACACTCCGTCCATCATTCCCTTCGGTTTTGCTTTGTTCGCCATAAGTTGGCAGGGTATGCTCAGACGTGAGTCCCTTGCTCACTTTGCCACTGGATTCAAGCAAGCCTGGCTGAAGACGGCTGAAATGCCAGAAACCGGTCCTAGGAAGCTTGCTTCCGGTCCAGGGAAGACATGGCTTGGCAGTTCGGGCTGGACTGTTCCCTTGAGGCACAGGGTCAGACTGATTTGCATATGGCCATGTCTGAACTGGGGTGGCAGAGTGGGCTAAAGAACGGTGATGGATTCAACCCAGATCAGTTGACAGGTGGTGAGTGCTTGCAATGTTCAACACTCCGTCCATCATTCCCTTTGGTTTTGCTTTGTTCGCCATAAGTTGGCAGGGTATGCTCAGACGTGAGTCCCTTGCTCACTTTGCCACTGGATTCAAGCAAGCCTGGCTGAAGACGGCTGAAATGCCAGAAACCGGTCCTAGGAAGCTTGTTTCCGGTCCAGGAAGACATGGCTTGGCAGTTCGGGCTGGACTGTTCCCATGAGGCACAGGGTCAGACTGATTTGCATATGGCCACGTCTGAACTGGGGTGGCAGAGTGGGCTAAAGAACGGTGATGGATTAAACCCAGATCAGTTGACTGGGGGTGAGTGCTTGCAATGTTCAACACTCCGTCCATCATTCCCTTTGGTTTTGCTTTGTTCGCCATAATTTGGCAGGGTGTGCTCAGACGTGAGTCCCTTGCTCACTTTGCCACTGGATTCAAGCAAGCCTGGCTGAAGACGGCTGAAATGCCAGAAACCGGTCCTAGGAAGCTTGTTTCCGGTCCAGGGAAGACATGGCTTGGCAGTTCGGGCTGGACTGTTCCCATGAGGCACAGGGTCAGACTGATTTGCATATGGCCATGTCTGAACTGGGGTGGCAGAGTGGGCTAAAGAACGGTGATGGATTAAACCCAGATCAGTTGACTGGGGGTGAGTGCTTGCAATGTTCAACACTCCGTCCATCATTCCCTTTGGTTTTGCTTTGTTCGCCATAAGTTGGCAGGGTATGCTCAGACGTGAGTCCCTTGCTCACTTTGCCACTGGATTCAAGCAAGCCTGGCTGAAGACGGCTGAAATGCCAGAAACCGGTCCTAGGAAGCTTGTTTCCGGTCCAGGGAAGACATGGCTTGGCAGTTCGGGCTGGACTGTTCCCATAAGGCACAGGGTCAGACTGATTTGCATATGGCCATGTCTGAACTGGGGTGGCAGAGTGGGCTAAAGAACGGTGATGGATTAAACCCAAATCAGTTGACTGGGGGTGAGTGCTTGCAATGTTCAACACTCCGTCCATCATTCCCTTTGGTTTTGCTTTGTTCGCCATAAGTTGGCAGGGTATGCTCAGACGTGAGTCCCTTGCTCACTTTGCCACTGGATTCAAGCAAGCCTGGCTGAAGACGGCTGAAATGCCAGAAACCGGTCCTAGGAAGCTTGTTTCCGGTCCAGGGAAGACATGGCTTGGCAGTTCGGGCTGGACTGTTCCCATAAGGCACAGGGTCAGACTGATTTGCATATGGCCATGTCTAAACTGGGGTGGCAGAGTGGGCTAAAGAACGGTGATGGATTAAACCCAGATCAGTTAACTGGGGGTGAGTGCTTGCAATGTTCAACACTCCGTCCATCATTCCCTACGGTTTTGCTTTGTTCGCCATAAGTTGGCTGTGTATGCTCAGACGTGAGTCCCTTGCTCACTTTGCCACTGGATTCAAGCAAGCCTGGCTGAAGACGGCTGAATTGCAGAAACCGGTCCTAGGAAGCTTGTTTCCGGTCCAGGGAAGACATGGCTTGGCAGTTTGGGCTGGACTGTTCCCATAAGGCACAGGGTCAGACTGATTTGCATATTGCCATGTCTGAACTGGGGTGGCAGAGTGGGCTAAAGAACGGTGATGGATTAAACCCAGATCAGTTGACTGGGGGTGAGTGCTTGCAATGTTCAACACTCCGTCCATCATTCCCTTTGGTTTTGCTTTGTTCACCATAAGTTGGCAGGGTATGCTCAGACGTGAGTCCCTTGCTCACTTTGCCACTGGATTCAAGCAAGCCTGGCTGAAGACGGCTGAAATGCCAGAAACCGGTCCTAGGAAGCTTGTTTCCGGTCCAGGGAAGACATGGCTTGGCAGTTCGGGCTGGACTGTTCCCATAAGGCACAGGGTCAGACTGATTTGCATATGGCCATGTCTAAACTGGGGTGGCAGAGTGGGCTAAAGAACGGTGATGGATTAAACCCAGATCAGTTGACTGGGGGTGAGTGCTTGCAATGTTCAACACTCCGTCCATCATTCCCTTCGGTTTTGCTTTGTTCGCCATAAGTTGGCAGGGTATGCTCAGACGTGAGTCCCTTGCTCACTTTGCCACTGGATTCAAGCAAGCCTGGCTGAAGACGGCTGAAATGCCAGATACCGGTCCTAGGAAGCTTGCTTCCGGTCCAGGGAAGACATGGCTTGGCAGTTCGGGCTGGACTGTTCCCTTGAGGCACAGGGTCAGACTGATTTGCATATGGCCATGTCTGAACTGGGGTGGCAGAGTGGGCTAAAGAACGGTGATGGATTCAACCCAGATCAGTTGACAGGGGGTGAGTGCTTGCAATGTTCAACACTCCGTCCATCATTCCCTTTGGTTTTGCTTTGTTCGCCATAAGTTGGCAGGGTATGCTCAGACGTGAGTCCCTTGCTCACTTTGCCACTGGATTCAAGCAAGCCTGGCTGAAGACAGCTGAAATGCCAGAAACCGGTCCTAGGAAGCTTGTTTCCGGTCCAGGGAAGACATGGCTTGGCAGTTCGGGCTGGACTGTTCCCATGAGGCACAGGGTCAGACTGATTTGCATATGGCCACGTCTGAACTAGGGTGGCAGAGTGGGCTAAAGAACGGTGATGGATTAAACCCAGATCAGTTGACTGGGGGTGAGTGCTTGCAATGTTCAACACTCCGTCCATCATTCCCTTTGGTTTTGCTTTGTTCGCCATAAGTTGGCAGGGTATGCTCAGATGTGAGTCCCTTGCTCACTTTGCCACTGGATTCAAGCAAGCCTGGCTGAAGACGGCTGAAATGCCAGAAACCGGTCCTAGGAAGCTTGTTTCCGGTCCAGGGAAGACATGGCTTGGCAGTTCGGGCTGGACTGTTCCCATGAGGCACAGGGTCAGACTGATTTGCATATGGCCATGTCTAAACTGGGGTGGCAGAGTGGGCTAAAGAACGGTGATGGATTAAACCCGGATCAGTTGACTGGGGGTGAGTGCTTGCAATGTTCAACACTCCGTCCATCATTCCCTTCGGTTTTGCTTTGTTCGCCATAAGTTGGCAGGGTATGCTCAGACGTGAGTCCCTTGCTCACTTTGCCACTGGATTCAAGCAAGCCTGGCTGAAGACGGCTGAAATGCCAGATACCGGTCCTAGGAAGCTTGCTTCCGGTCCAGGGAAGACATGGCTTGGCAGTTCGGGCTGGACTGTTCCCTTGAGGCACAGGGTCAGACTGATTTGCATATGGCCATGTCTGAACTGGGGTGGCAGAGTGGGCTAAAGAACGGTGATGGATTAAACCCAGATCAGTTGACAGGGGGTGAGTGCTTGCAATGTTCAACACTCCGTCCATCATTCCCTTTGGTTTTGCTTTGTTCGCCATAAGTTGGCAGGGTATGCTCAGACGTGAGTCCCTTGCTCACTTTGCCACTGGATTCAAGCAAGCCTGGCTGAAGACGGCTGAAATGCCAGAAACCGGTCCTAGGAAGCTTGTTTCCGGTCCAGGGAAGACATGGCTTGGCAGTTCGGGCTGGACTGTTCCCATGAGGCACAGGGTCAGACTGATTTGCATATGGCCACGTCTGAACTAGGGTGGCAGAGTGGGCTAAAGAACGGTGATGGATTAAACCCAGATCAGTTGACTGGGGGTGAGTGCTTGCAATGTTCAACACTCCGTCCATCATTCCCTTTGGTTTTGCTTTGTTCGCCATAAGTTGGCAGGGTATGCTCAGATGTGAGTCCCTTGCTCACTTTGCCACTGGATTCAAGCAAGCCTGGCTGAAGACGGCTGAAATGCCAGAAACCGGTCCTAGGGAGCTTGTTTCCGGTCCAGGGAAGACATGGCTTGGCAGTTCGGGCTGGACTGTTCCCATGAGGCACAGGGTCAGACTGATTTGCATATGGCCATGTCTGAACTGGGGTGGCAGAGTGGGCTAAAGAACGGTGATGGATTAAACCCAGATCAGTTGACTGGGGGTGAGTGCTTGCAATGTTCAACACTCTGTCCATCATTCCCTTTGGTTTTGCTTTGTTCGCCATAAGTTGGCAGGGTATGCTCAGACGTGAGTCCCTTGCTCACTTTGCCACTGGATTCAAGCAAGCCTGGCTGAAGACGGCTGAAATGCCAGAAACCGGTCCTAGGAAGCTTGTTTCCGGTCCAGGGAAGACATGGCTTGGCAGTTCGGGCTGGACTGTTCCCATAAGGCACAGGGTCAGACTGATTTGCATATGGCCATGTCTAAACTGGGGTGGCAAAGGGTGCTAAAGAACGGTTATGGATTAAACCCAGATCAGTTAACTGGTGGTGAGTGCTTGCAATGTTCAACACTCCGTCCATCATTCCCTACGGTTTTGCTTTGTTCGCCATAAGTTGGCAGGGTATGCTCAGACGTGAGTCCCTTGCTCACTTTGCCACTGGATTCAAGCAAGCCTGGCTGAAGACGGCTGAAATGCCAGAAACCGGTCCTAGGAAGCTTGTTTCCGGTCCAGGGAAGACATGGCTTGGCAGTTCGGGCTGGACTGTTCCCATAAGGCACAGGGTCAGACTGATTTGCATATGGCCATGTCTGAACTGGGGTGGCAGAGTGGGCTAAAGAACGGTGATGGATTAAACCCAGATCAGTTGACTGGGGGTGAGTGCTTGCAATGTTCAACACTCCGTCCATCATTCCCTTTGGTTTTGCCCAGATCCTATACCTGTACATGTCCATGTCCACTACTGAGTGCTGACAAGCTAAAAGGCAACTCACACCCTCCCACTTTGGACAGAAGGTAGGGTGGAATGGCTGTCACATTATTCCGACTTGCAACAAACAAAACATAAAGAGCAGAAAATATCAAGGCCTGTGAACTACAAAGATTTGAGTAGAAAATAATCTACAGGCCACAGACTCATCAAGAATTGGCCCGGTGAATGACATCACACTGCACCCTGCCTGCTTTCAGCATACATTGAAAACAGGCCGTGAAGTCACATTGTGGCTACTGTCGCCTTCTACAACCCAAGAGCGCAGCTGCAACCACCTCCACGCACTACCAGCCTGCACACAGACCAGTGATACGTGTATGAAGAGCTTTGAAGAGCTGTTCTGAGTTTTTGTAAAAGTACCGGAACAGAAAGTAAATAGAAACAAGTGGAAGATAACAAGTTCCTGGGGCGAGCCATGGGAGTCAACAATTGAGTAAAAAGTTGGGAGAAGCAGGAACCATTATCCAATTAAAATCCCCCTTTTTAAAGGACACTGACAAAAGCCAGTCAGAAGCTGGGGCGGGCTATAAGCCCCCTGACTGAATACAGCATGTCAAGAGACAACGCATGCGCTGCCGAGGCTCGACCTGAAAAAATAGGAATTGTAGCAAATTCACGAGGACAACAGAACATTAGATTTCGTGTGAATTTGAGATTCTGATGAAAAAGTAGGCCAGGGCTGAAGGGTATTCAGATTGCTCATCTTTCAGGCGCATAAACTAGCTCGCTTTGGCGAGGTAATACCACATGTGGGCACGGTATTGGTACATTAAAATGCACTAGTGCTGCGCCATTTTAGCAGGCAACTCGTTATGAGACCACTGAAGGAGTCTTTAATCGGTCGTATCCTTGAAATAAAGCGGCGTTCCAATCTTTTATGCTTTGGTGGAACCGTTTTCCACCCGACCCTCTGTTACCTCTGTATCAGGAGCGAACAGAGCGGGTGCGCTGCACGAGCTACAGACGCCATCCTGAGGCTTTTACGATGCGCGCCTCTGTGATTGCAAGTGGCCATGTTGACTCTCAGACAGAGAGCAAACCGGAAGTGCAGGTGCACGAGGCGGCCCTCGGGCCACATCCCTGCACTTTCCAGTTTATGTATGCCCCATCGTGTTTTATTAGTCACACAATATAGATTGGCTTCTAAGCATGCCGGCATTTATTTGCTCTTGTCAGCTGGTGGTGACTGCTGTTGATTGTAATGCCTGTTGCCAGATAAATACGAAGATGAGTTTTACAGTAAACTGAATGTTATTTGTCCCTAGAAAGTTTAAGCCGCTAAATAAATAATTACACAGGGAATGGAAATCTGACGACCATTAAATGTAGCCTGACAGAAGACAGAACGTACTCATCATTTTAATGGAGTCAGGGACAGAAAAGTCTTCGCTAATGTTGTTTTGCACTGCTGAATCTATCAATGGCCCGAGGAATAAACAGATGGTTTAAACTGTGAACTGATAGTGCCCTCTTGTGGCAGATACGTTCCCTGCAATGGAACAATGCTCTTGAAAATTAATATACTCTACAGATGTGAAAGTTAGCCTCCCTTTATTTCCTGGCATGGATGAAGCTTCACGAATGATTGTCTTCAGCCAAGAGAGGTATTTTCCACATCAAATCGATATATTGAAGTAAAAAACATAAATGAATACCGCTTTAAAAGTAGGTGTTATGATACAGTCCGAACAAATGTTGATATGTCATCACTGCTTGCTTACCAATTCCGGATAAAATGCTAGTCGGAGGGGGGTGGACTGGTGGAACAGTACGTTTTAACATTATAGGTTTTTTATTTTTTCGAACAGTACTAAGCTTTTTTTTTTTCATAATTGGGCTAAAACAGTAGAAAACATAATTTTATGCTGTTTTTGCAATTTTCTAATTCGTGGTCAACATTTTCTATTTTTCAGGTTTTAACAGACTTGCAATTCATGAAAGAAGAGGTGTTATCCCCATAGGTAACGACAGAAAGCTGTACATTTCTAGAAGCTGTACAAAGTTCTTATTTCTTCAACAGGTTATTTGTGTAAATTGCTGAAGGTCTTCTTAAAGAAAAAATGATTTAGAGGTTGGCGGGGGACCAAGGCCGAGAGGCCAGCCCAGACCCTGTTGGATGTTAGAGTTATTCCCAAGGATCATTAATTCTGTTTTTGATCCATTGAATTTCAGGCAGAACTTATTCATCCAGCTGGCTATCTGCTCCAGACAGGGTCCATGATTAGATATTAAAGTAGCCAAGTCTGGGGCAAGAGGATGCACCAGCTGGGTGTCATCTGCATGCAAGTCCATAGAGATTCCAAAGGTGGCTTCAATAGCTGCCAAAAACTGAAGGTATATATTAAACAGCGTGTGGCTAAGGGAAGACCCTTGTGGGACCCCACAAGCCACTGGCAAGATGTTCGAAAAACAGTCTCTGTCAAAAACTTGGAATGTTCCTTCTTTTAGAAAGGAACCCACCCACTGTGATACCGGCCCGACCCACTCTATCTAAACGTATGGAGTGAGTAGTCAACAGTATCAAAGGCAGCACTGAGATCCAGGAGCACAATAGCCACTTTTGCCCCTAATCCAATCTCTTTTTTGCCTCTTCCACTACTGCAAGAAGAGCGGTCTCCATACTATGCTTGGGACAAAAGCCTGCTTGTGTCTGGTGTAAGACTGAGTTATCTTCAAGAAACTTGACAGAGAGGAGGAGCCTAGCGCGCAACCAAGATGGCCGCGTAGGTGCGAGGCTCCCGAGGACCTCCGCGACCTCCTGAATTAATCCTGGAGATATCCTGTCCTTGTTGAGGGGACTGTGTCGGTGAACCCGAGCTGAGGCGCCACCCGTTTTTTGGGCTCGAATCGGACCCCGAACACCGGTGGGAGCATCGATTGAAGGTTGCGGCCTTCTCCTCGCCGGCCCCCCGGATTGGAGTAGTGGGGCGATCCGGGGACGAAGTGAATAACAGCGGCGAGCGGGGCTGGGCGACTCGCGTACCCCGCACTTTCACTTTCGCTTTTGCACCCTCCTTGCCTCAGGCGGGGTCGGGCTGCGGAGCGGGGTGCGGTGGTGTTGCCTTGTCCAGGTGCCCGGCTGACCCGCCGGCGGTGGGTTGACCCGCGGCCCGGTGGCCGCCCCCGCCCCCCCCCCCTGACACCCGTGATTTGGTGTGGCGGCCCGTTTGGAGATCTTGGCACGACGGTGGAAGGGCCAGCATGTCCACCAAACAAGATGGCGACCGGACGAAGATGAAGACAACCCGCCGTGGCACGGCGCACCAGGCCAATAGTATGGATCGCTATACGCTCCAGAAGGGTTCTCCGGAGACATCGCGGTCATCCCTGGTGGGCCCGACGGAGGCGCCTGCCCAACCGGTGGACCTGACCCTCCGGGACGTCATGGGCGCCATCGCAGAGATGAAGGCCTCAGTGGACCAGCGTTTCGATACCCTGGCGCAAAAAATTGACTCGGTCCTGGTGGATGTGGGCCTTGTGAGGGCAGACTTGTCAAAAACGAACGACCGAGTTGACTCCCTGGCCCACACCACAACGAGCCTCACGACGGACGTGGTGGCCCTCCAGAAGGAGGTGCGCCGGCTTGGCCAGGCGAGCGCCCTGATGGACCGGCGACTGGAGGATTCCGAGGGTCGGGCCCGGAGGAACAATGTTCGCATTATTGGTGTGCCGGAGGGCCGGGAGGCGGAGGCGGCAGATCTCTTCGTGGAAGAATTGATCCTGACCCATCTCCAGCCCCGGGGGCTGAGTAAGCTTTTTGCGGTGGAGCGTGCCCACCGGGTCCCTGGGGGCCGCCCTAAGACCGGTGCCCCGCCGCGGCCTATTATTGCCCGGATTTTTAATTTCCGGGACAGAGACGCCATCCTCCAGACCTCCAGGCAACAGGGACCGGTCAGGCTGGACAACATGGATGTACACTTCTACCCAGACTTTACTCCGGCGGTCCAGAAGCAGCGACAGAGCTTTCTTGGTATTAAACGTCGCCTAAGGGACCTAAACCTCAAGTACTCAATGCTCTTTCCGGCTAAGCTGAGGGTGGAGGTGGATGGCCGTACGCACTTCTTCGACCGGCCCGAGGCGGCTGGGGACTGGTTAGATACTTTGCCTGGAGATCGGGGCGGGGGGGGCGCGGCTGGCGGGGAGGGCCCGCCGGATCAGAATTGAGGGGTGACTGTATAGGCCTTGCTCTGGATATTGTTCCTTTACCATATATTGCTTTCGTATGTTCCCCTCCCATGGAGGTCGGGTGGGGTCTGCTGGGGGCTTCCCTCCTCCTCTGGGGGACTAGTTAGTACTTAGCTATGGGGCGACAGGCACACTGCACTTTGGGGGGGCTGTCTGGGCTCATGCAGGGGTGCAGGGAGGGGGGAGTTCTGTTGGGACCGGGGGGTGGGGGGGGTGTGTTGTTTGTTAACACCGCAAGGCAAACCCGCAACTGTTTTGTTGTTTTTAAGATGCTCGGTGGGGGGCGACCGATTGTTTTGACGTATGATGGGGGGTAGGGATTTGATTGTGTTGTCATGGAATGTTAACGGCCTGGGGGATAGGATTAAGCGTGGTGTGGTCCTGCAGTATTTAAAACGTATTTCACCAGATGTTGTCTTCCTGCAGGAGACACACCTTATAGGTAACACCTTTCATGCACTGAATCGGCGGGGATATCGTTTGGCGGCCCACTCCGGCTTCACTTCGGGCTCGCGGGGGGTGGGTATTATGGTCAAGAACTCGCTCCCGTTGGAGATTGACGAGGTGCGCCATGATGAGAGGGGACGTTACACTGTTCTTGTGGGACGAATGGAGGGTAGAGTGTTTATCTTTATATCAGTGTACGTCCCGCCTGGGTTACAAGCCACTACATTTGCGGACCTGGGGCGCCTCCTTCTGGACCTTCCGGGTGGCCTGTTGGTGGTTGGAGGGGACTTTAACGCGGTTGCCTCTGGGTCTATGGATCGCCATCCCCCTAGGGACCTCCCCCGGGCACAGGCGTGGCTGCCCGGCCTTTTAGACACGCTGGGCCTGGTGGATTGCTGGCGCTTAAAGCATCCCGTATTGCAACAGTACACCTTCCACTCGGGGGCCCATGGTAGCCTCTCGCGGCTTGATTACATCCTTGTCCCGGCGGCCCATGCAGGGAGGGTGGGGGAGGTGCGCCATTTGGCACGGGGTATCTCAGACCACTCCCCATTGTTGTTGCATTTCGATGTCTTCCCGAGGGGGGATGGCAGGGTGGCCCCGATCAATGCATGGTATTTGCGCGACCCCACCATTCGTGCCGACTTGATCAAATCCTTACAGCGCTATTTCGATGAGAATGTGGGGTCGGTCCCGTCTGCCATCTCCCTGTGGGAGGCTTTCAAGGTGGTTCTTAGAGGGGAGGCCCTCTCCTTTATTTCCAATGCCCGGCGGCGCGAGCGGGAGGAGGTGACCCGGGTTGAGGCCGAGATTGCAGAACTGGAGGGTGACCTGGGGAGCGGGGTAACAGACGCTAAGTTGCATGTTTTGCACTTAAAGCAGGCGGCCTATCGGGCCCTCGTCACGGAGGCGGCCAGGGGCCTCAGTAGAGAGCAGCAGGGGCGATTGTATGATGTGGGTGACAAGGCTGGCAAATTGATTGCGTGGTTGGACAAGAGGGAAAGAGCGAGCCGCGTGGTGCCTTTGATTGAGAGCGTGGATGGTGTGTGCGTCACTGAGCCGGAAGCCATTGTCTCCTGCTTCGCGGATTATTTCCGCGAAGTCTACTCCCCGGTTTCTCCCTGCTCGGAGGAAGATTCCCATGCCTTGCTTCGGGACATCGCACTGCCCTCCCTTACGGTGGAGGACAGGGATTCGCTGGATGCCCCGCCCACCTCGGACGAAATTGCCTCGGCTATTCGCTCGGTTGCATCCGGCAAGGCCATGGGCCCCAATGGTATTCCCATTGAGCTATACAAGCTACGCCCGGATGTGTTGGCGCCCCACCTGCGCGCGATGTTCCTTGCGGCCCACTCGCAGGGCTCCCTCCCGCCGGACCAGCGTCTGGCTACAATTGTGGTGATCCATAAGGAGGGGAAGCCCCGTGAGCGGGTCACATCCTATAGGCCGATTTCGCTTCTGAACGCGGAGCCCAAAATCCTCGCCAAGGTGTTGGCCAACCGGTTGGTTGGCGTGGTGGGCGATTTGGTCCACCAAGACCAATCGGGCTTTATACCACATCGCAACACGGCGCTTAATCTGCGGCGCTTACACGGGGTGCTCGCACGTGTCCCGTTTGTGCGGGAGCCGGCCATCTTGGCGTCCTTGGACGCCACCATGGCGTTTGATACGCTCGAATGGCCATATATTTGGGCGATGCTGGCGAAGTTTGGGTTCGGCCCGGGTTTCGTCAGCTGGGTCAAATTGCTATATTCGGGCCCGTTGGCGCAGGTGGTGGTGAATGGGCGAGTATCTGCCCCATTTGCGCTGGGGCGGGGCACGCGACAGGGTTGTCCCCTGTCGCCTCTCCTGTTCGCCCTGGCCATGGAGCCCCTGGCGGAGTGGCTGCGGTGGCACCCTTCTATCCGTGGTCTCCGCTGGACCCCCGAGCATGAGGACCGCGTGTCCCTCTATGCTGACGATATCCTTTTGTATCTCGCCTCCCCGCGCAAGTCACTGATCGTCCTGGTTGATGTTTTGCGCTCCTTCGGTCGCAACTCAGGCCTGGTCATCAACTGGGCGAAATCCTGTGTCTATGTGCTCTCCGGGGAGGCCCCGGTCCTGCCACGGGACTGTCCGATCCAGATTGCCTCCCAGGGTTTCCGGTACCTGGGTATATATATCACTCTTGACCCGGAGGCCCGCTATGAGCGGAACTTGTTGCCCCCCCTCCAGCGTCTGAGGGAGGACGTGGTGCGCTGGCGGCGTCTGCCGCTCTCGCCGCTTGGCCGAGCGGCCTTATTTAAAATGATGTCCCTGCCGCGCTTCCTCTACGCCCTCCAGAATACCATGGACTTGGCCCCGGCACGCTACTTTCGCGAGGTGGAGGGCCTCCAGCGGCGCCTGTTCTGGGACGGGAGGCCGCGTATTGCTCTGGCTAAATTGACGCTCCCGTGGTACGATGGAGGGGTCGCCCTCCCGGACATCAAACGGTATTACTGGGCCTCCCAACTAGCTGCAATTAACCATGGCCTTTACGGGCCCGCCTTGAACCCGGCATTTGAGATGGACAGGACGCTTCTGCCCGGTGGCGATTATAATCGAGCGCTCTACTCTGGCGCGCCCGACTCCCGTTTGACGGGACCGACGCGTGTCATGGTGCGTGTCTGGCACGCGGCTAATGCAGCTATGGGGTGGAAGGACCGTTTGACCCGAGCGTCTCCGCTGTATGCATCTGAGAGGTTGGGCTCCCTGTGGACGTCGAAGGGCTTCGAGAAGTGGGACACGATCGGAATCAGCACGGTGGGAGATCTCTGGACGAGGGGGGGATTCAAAACTTTTGAGACGCTGCAGGCGGAGTTTCAGCTGCAGGGCAGTGAGTACTTTCGGTACCTACAGGTCCGCCATGCGCTGGGCTCCGTCTTCCCGGATGTTGCATCCATTCCGGAGTCTTCCCCCCTGGAGGACAGAGTGCTAGATGGCCATGTCCCGGACAGCACGATCTCCCTCATATACAAAAAATTGATTAACGATAGATCGTGTCTGCTGACTAGTCTCCGCGAGGCTTGGGTTGCCGACGGGCTGGAGCTGGACGACGAGGATTGGATTTCCGCGGTGGCCTCTCCGAAAGAGGTGGCCATCCCGGCTCGCCTTCGTTTCGTCCAGCTCAAGATCCTTCACCGGGTCTATGTGACGGGGCCAAGGCTTTTACGTATGGGTTTTGCCGGTGATGGAATGTGTAAGCGTGGCTGTGGTGCGTTGGCGACTTTCATGCATATACTGTGGGAGTGCCCGAAGGTGGAGCGATTCTGGCGTGGTGTGCATGAGGTTCTACGAATGGTTACGCGTGTCGCGCTGCTGCCTGAAGCGAGGAGATGCTTGCTGAATGTCTGGGAACCAAATGACTACTCGGTCCCGCAGGCGCGGTGGGTGACTCTGGGATACATGATAGCCAAGCGTGATATTGCCCAATTGTGGGGATCCCAGAGGCCCCCTGCGGTGTCGGCCTGGAAAGAGCATATGGATTGGTGTATGTTTCGTGAAAAGGTGGTGTATGTGGCGAGGGGTAAGCCTGGGGCGTGGATGAAACTCTGGGGCCCCTGGAACGCCTACCGCGGGGGTATTTGTGAGCCGCCGCTGCTACCAGCGGCCTCGCCGGCTCCGTCTCCCTAGATGGCGCCCCTCCCTTGGCCGCGGGCGCGCGGTCCCCCAGTCCCTGATCTACTCCCGTCCCCCTCTTCAGAATTTTGCTGCTGGTTTGGATCCCCCACTTATGGAGCACGTGTTGTCACTTTGGATCGAGGGTTGCCTTGCGGTTGTGGTTTGTTTATGTTGTTTTGCATTAAGAAAATGGAACCGTACTGTGGGCATGGAGCTGTGAGGCCTGCACCATTGATCACTCCTGTCTTCCTACTGTGCACCGCTGAGAAAATTTTTTGCTGTATGTATGTAATATGCTTTTGATGCTCTAGCGGCCGGCCGTGTGGTTGTAGGCCCATACCTGTAACTTCTATAAACTGCAATAAACGGTTTCAAAAAAAAAAAAAAAAAGAAACTTGACAGACATCCATTCAAAGACTTTTCCGCTACTTTGCTTAAACCTGGGAGCAGGGATATAGGATGAAAATTATCCAGTAAGGACGAGTCAAGATTTGGTTTCTTTAGGTCAGCTCTGAACATCGCATGTTTTCATGGTGGTGGCACTATGCCTTTTACCAGGGAGGGTTTAACAGATTGTAACAAAATAGGGAAAATAATTTGCAGGTCTTATTCAAAAACTCTCATCTGTGCTGGGTCAAGAGGGTATCCAGCTTTGATTTTCCCAAAAAGGACTTTGAAGAAAGAGGGAAGAATTGCGATAGGGTGGGCAAGAATCCATTTTCGAAAATTATCAATGGAGTGGAATTTTTACTTTCAAATTCCTTTTGGAATGATTGGCAGAATTGAAATGCTCAGCCAGAGCTTTACACCTATTATTGGATGGTTCAGTTATATAGGCAATCCTTGTAGGCCCCAACAGGGACTTAGCAATGCTGAACATTTCTTTGGGGAATTTGCTGCAATGTTGATTTTAGTTTAAAAAAAGGAAGCCTGGGTTAGCCGAATTTCAGTGTGGTAGTTCCTTACGTTCTCATGGTACGATAACTTTTTATTTTCATCAAAATCCATCCTCCATGCCCTTTCTGCAATTCTGCACTCTTTCTTTAGAGTACTGAGGTGCGGAGAATACCATGGAGCTGATTTATTTTTAGATTTTTGGAGTATGATCTTCTTGGGGATAGTTTGATCTTAAGATTCAATCAACCATTCCGTAATCACATTATTCAGAGTTTGAGCATTTGAATTTAAACAAGGCGAGGATAAACTTAAAATGTTTCTCCAGCTATCCCGATTTAACTTAGACCATAGCCGGTCTTTAACTCCTTTCCATTTTTGAGGAGGGATATGTCTGGCTACCTCAAGATTTATAGGGATAAGATAATGATCTGTCCAAGAGAGTGGCACCGCGTCCAATACCTGTAATAGGGGATTGTTCGTAAATACAGGGTCCAAAAGATGGCCTCCTATGTGCGTCGTGCCCTGGACCCTATGTTCTAGTTAGATCGCTGCTCTCGGGGAGCTGCTGGGTGAAGTCTGTTGTCCCTGAGACTTCAGCAGGAGGCAAGCTCTCTCTCAAGCCCTTGGAGATCCGTTACAAGTTGGTGAAAGTACACACAAAGTTCCTCTCTCCTTTCTTTGGCAGTTTAGTGCAGGCCAATCCCCCAAGCAGCACTTCAGCTTAGGGATAGTCACTCCTCAGTCTCTCTGGTTCCTCTCCTCAACAAAGGTTTCTTCTTGTTTCCCAAAGTGATCTAAAGTTCTTGGGTTTGGGCCCCAATATTTATACTCAGTTTCTCTTTGTTCTCTGAAGGCAGCGAGGCCTTTGCCTAGTCCAAACCAGTTCTGGTCAGTCCTGCAGCACTTTGTTGACATGACTCCTTCGTTCCTTTCACAGTGCACGGCAGAGACATCAGACGCACCACAGGTCCCAGGTGCAACTCCTCCCACCCATCTACATGCAGATCTTTCTATTCAGCCCTGTGCTGACTCACCCTGTCCACTGGAATCCCCCAGCCCTTGTCACTCAAACTCCAGACAAGGAATACACAACCTAGCAGAGGCAGGCTTGGATGGTTAGACAAGAAAATACCTACTTAAAAGTGGTATTTTCAAACACAGAATGTTAAAACCAACCTCACTAAAAGATGCATTTTATCATTCTGAGTTCAGGCATACTAAACTCGAATTTCTACCTAGTTCCCTGAGTCAGTTAGGATTATAAGATGTAATAATCACACTGCTGACTGGGGGTGCTGACCACAGGGTATGGCTAGAGAGGAGCCTTTTGCTTCCTCCCACTCTTTCCACTTGCCTGGCAAGTCTGAAAAGTCCTGCAATGTGTGTCTGAACTCTTGCGCATTTGGGGCCAATAAAAGTGAGTGACAAGCCTCTCAAAGGTCTTGTCAATGGCACATCCTGAGCCAGCCCCAGTAGGAAGGCTCTGAAGCGCTAGGGTACCACCAGCAAACGGGCTGACCCAGGCTCAGCAACCTTAGGCTCACTATACAGGAGACCATTCTCCCAGTATATCCAATGTGATCCAGACTGATCACCTGCTGCCTGGCTTGCTGCCTGCTGCCACAAACCCACAAGAGAAGGGCACTTGTTCTGCTCCTCACAGAACTCTTCCCTGGAGGGTCCTCCTTCCTGCTGCCAATGGGTCAGCCCAGGCAGGTCTCCCAGTTCAGCTACCTATTCCCCGATAGGCTCCAGGGCATCCCCTCAGGGTCTCCCTCCTCCTGGGCCGTGGGAACTTTGTGGGCCGGTTTCCCGTGCCCCCTGCCTCTTCTCTTTAAGGAAGTTACCAGGGCCTCCCTCTCAGGCTCCAGGTCCTCTTGAGCACCCTTACTGGCTGCCATGGAACGTGTGGTCACACACGCCCAGTCAGGCAGACCCAACATCTCCAAATGAGCACTTTGCTTCACTTTCGCCCAAGGTGAGCTTTTCCAAATCGTTCCCTAACAAACAGTCAACAGGCATGGCGGGCCTCACAGCTACCTGAAGAGTATCAGAGACCCCCCCCCCCACTCAAAGGGAATCTGACCCACCTTGCAGTGGCTCTCTGTGTTGTCAGCGGCAACAACCGGGTAGAATGCATTGGGGACAACCTGCTCTTGAGATACCAGGTGACACTTGACAGCTGTCACACTGGTTCCTATGTCTCTAAGAGCCTCCACTATATGGCCATAGATGGTCACCCACTGCCTGTACTTCTTAGTGTTATCAGGCAGTTGGGTCCTGGGGACCACCTCACAGTCTCCTAATGAAACAAGGGACATCTCTGCGGGACCCCACCCACCTTGGGCACCCATCTCCTCACCCATGGCTGCACTAGCCAACTGCTGGGGGGCTGCACCAGTGGGTGCTGTCTTCCCAAACTGGGGACATTTGGGATCCCATGCACCGTGACCCACTAGGCCACACTTAAAACAGGTTATGGGCCCTCTTTGAACAGGTTTACCTGTGGGTGCCCCTTGCTTCCTCTCAGGAGGAGGCTGGGAACCTTGCCCTTGGTTCCCTTGGGAATTACTTTTGGGCCCTTTCTGTAACCCCCCCTGTTTACCCTTGTTCCCCCCACTCTTCTGCTGGGGACCCTGCCCACTCTTGGCTGAGTCTCCCACGTGACCCGTGTGGACCCGGGTGCTCACCCAGCGGTCCGCCTCCTCAGCAAGCTTCCTAGGGTTAGTCAGCCTACTATCAATCAGGTGCTGGCGTAGCTCTGTAAAACAATTACTTGACAAATGCTCCCATGCAATTAAATCAAAAAGCGCCTCAAAATCATTCATATTGCTACCCTTCACCCAGCCATCCAATGCTCTGCAGAAAAAAGTGACATATTCTACCCAGGTACTGCCCTCTATCTTCTTGCAATTCCTGAACCTCTGCCTATACAATTCAGGAGTCAACCCATACCTGGACACCAATGCATCTTTCATGTGGCTATAAGAATTATGGACTTCAGAAGGCAAGTCTAACAGTGTGTCCCAGCCCTCACTAAGGAACCGCCCCCACAACCCCGCTCCCCAATCCTTCTCAGGGACCCGGTGGGAAGACATGGTTACCTCATAGGCCTTGAACCACTGCCCAACATCATCATTCTTAAAAAACTCTTTTACCACATGTTTAGGAATATACACCCTAGCTTCCACAGGCATTGGCGGTGTGCTGCCACCAGAGGGAGTAATCTCTAAGCTCTTTGCTTTCAATTCCATCTCCCTCAAACTTTTCTCGTGCTCAAACTGCATCCTCTTTTCTTCCAGGGCCAATTTCCTAGTTTGCAACTCCAATTCTAACTGCCCACTTAACTTGAGCTTGGTCAGCTCCATCTCATGCATCCTACACCTCTCCCTGTCCTCCAACGACCTCTGGGGGCAGGCCTTTGGCAGAAACACTGCTACCTACTGGGGAAGTTGCTCTCCTCCACCCTGGACCAAATGGCCCACCCAGCTGCTCCCCTGCATTCTCAACCCCTTCCTCATCCTCAGGGGTACTCCTTGCTGTGACCCAGGCCCTCAGCACCTTCTGGAACTCATCCTTCTTGGAGAGACCGGTCATTGAATCTTTACATTTCCTGCAGAAGTGCTTGAGCTGTCTCACATTGTAGCATTCCAGTTTCTCCTCTTCCCAAACATAATCCTCAGATGCAATGGATGCTTCTTTCTCCATGGGGGTTAAACTTGGCAGTTCTTTGCAAAAATAGAAAATCCCAGGAAAAATAATCTACCAAAAAGTATGTGGTCGCGTCTTGGTCTCCACTCACTAGTAGTGTTCACCAATCACTGTATATGAGTCACAAATGCAAGTCCAGAATCCTCACCGCTGACCACCAATGTTAGATTTGGGGGTCTCTAGTTGGTAAAGGTAGGTACCTTTGACAAATAGGGACCCTTGCGTCTAGTGAGGTAAAGGGGGTACACTCCTAAAATAACCCCAGCTCACCCCCTTGGTAGCTTGGCACGAGCAGACAGGCTAATCTCAGAGGCATTGTGTAAAGCATTTTTGAACACATACAGTAACTCAGTGACAACACTACCGATGGACACTACACAAGTTGTAGTATAAAAATAAGTATTCTTTATATAGACTTAACACAAGAACACAAACAACAACAATCCACAATACTGCCCAAAGCATCTATCACCAGCAAAAACACATGAGGCAACAGCAAAAAATGGAAGGGAGACCCACGCCAAGGTGCCAGGTCTAATAAATGATATTTTCATGATTTGGTATGGTCTGTAAGACAACCTCTCAGAAATCTGCAATTGGCTCAGTGCAAATGGCAGTGGCCCCAAGTTCATGCTAACACATAGTAGATAAGAAATTGCTTTTTGTACCTCCAAATAAAAACCTCTGAACTATTCATATTATTGCACCACAAACCCACGGAGAGGGAGATTCTCCTTTATTACATCAACCACCATCCGGGACCATTGAGGGACAAGAATTCTTTCAGGAGGCTAACACTCTGGCCGACAAACTGTATGCCAGAGGCTATCCACGGAACCTAGTAAAATAGTCTATGAGAAGGGCATGGTACTGCCCATGAAATGTACCTCTTACTACCAAAACAAGAAACAACAATGCCCACCTTGTGTGTGTCACTGGCTTCTCCCCAGTTTCAAACCAATTGAAATAATTTATCCATAAACACTGGCCAGTCCTCAATATGCTGGTGAAATTAATCTTGAGCCTCACCTGTTTGCATTCTACAAGAGTAAGCATATTAAATATCACTTGGTCAGAGTGAGTCTACCACCCAAAAAGACAAACCAAACACTTACTGACTTATGGAATCTGACCTCATTAGTGGGACACTCTAAATGTGGCAATTGTACTGAGTGTCAATTTCCCATTGAGACAAAAGAATATGTACCTGGTAACATTAGAATTACTTTGAAACAGTTCTCAAATTGTAATACTGTAAATGTTGTTTATGCCATTACTTGTCTATGTAACAAAATCTACACTAGCCAGATGACACAGAAGGTCCGCATCCGTATTTGCCAACAACGAAGCCGACTATGATGCAAAGTTCCCAATGCTCCCTTGGTCAACCATTTCACGGATAAAGGACACACTGAAAATGGTCTTCAATGGCAGGTGATTACCATGGGTAAGCCACCTCTAAGAGGTGCTGATATCACTTCAACACTTGATAAGGAGGAATTCAAATGGATACTCCGTACAAACAGCTTACATACCGGCCTCAAGAGGATGGAGGACTGGACTGCTCTCGTATAATACCATCCATCTGAGAGACTCTATGACACTGTCTCCCCTTACATATTTTCAGTCCTTGTGCGTCATTAGAAAGTGTGGGCACCAGAAATACCTTCTAAGGAGTTCTATAGTCTTTTTGTTCCCTGGATGACCAAAGAGTATGTGTGAATGGCACCATTCTAAAGCTTATTGCTACAGGGGTACTGTGGCAATAACTAAACCCCCTTGTATGTATAGAAAATTCTGTACTTTTTGGCCCTTATTGTTTGGTTCAAGGACTGCTACCTTCTTGGATTGTTGAGCCTTTAAGACGTCATGAGTGAACTGTTCTTCAGAATGCAATGCACCTAAAATGCGTTCTTTGGCAATTATAGGTGGATGATCAAGAGGAGTTTCAAGAGACTCATACCCCAAACGTGAGAGAACTTCAACCTTCCCATGTCTCCTCCCAGCATGAAACTGGATTACAAAATCAAAGTCACTAAAGTATGGGGTCTCGCGTAATTGCCTCATAGATAAGGCACAAGCTAATTTTAGAAACTGCAGATGTACGTGGTCTGTGAGGACTGTAACAGTGTGTAAGGCTCCTAACAAATACTGGCACCACTCTTCAAAAGCCTTTTTTATGGAAAGAAGCCCTGTCTCTCATTGAATAATTCTGTTCTGTGAGACTTAGTTTATGGGAATAGAATAGTATAATATGGGAATAGTGATCGCAAAGTTGTACTATGGCAGTGCAACACTTTGTGGCTTGCCCAGAGCGAAAATGGCTCCTCTTAGGGTGGCCCTCAACTCTGCGGCTAGGTTCTTAACGGGTTCTAAAAAATACAACCACATCTCTGCGGACCTGCTGGCCCTTAAGTGGCTCCCATATGAAGCTCGAATACTGTTGAAAATGGCATGTATGACACTCAAAGCCATCCACTTCGAGACCCCACTTTACCTCGCTCAGAAACTTGAGCTCTCCTGTGGTACAAGAGCCTGCAGAAGTGCCAGCACCCTCCTACTCAAACCGCAAAAATTCAAGAAAAAAAAGATGTACAATTGTGCCTTCTCAGGCATGGCGCCAAGGATCTGGAACTCTCTTCCCCCCGAAATCAGGGTGATCCCACCACTGTCCGCTTCAAAATGGAAGTTAAAGGATTCTTGATGAAGAAATACTTGCCTCAGTCTGCTTTCCCCACTTGACCCGGGGTCCTGAGCCGCGGTTTGTAGCCCAGAGGTTTTGCTCATGTGACTGTTGGGCATTTTTAATAATCTTTTGTGCATTTCGCTCTGTTGACTGTGTATGTTTGCCTATACCCTTCCTTGCTCCATTATCTGTAAAGCACTCTGATACCCTCGGTGGTCATGTTCGTGCTATATAAAACTTTATAAATAAATAAAATAAATAAGAATGCAACAGGATGCAAACAACTGGATTCCTTGCCTCTTTGAGACAGTACCCCCGCCCCCCCCCCATTGCTACTTGAGATGCATCTGTCTTTACGATGTATGGTTGGGAGGGATCAGGGTGTTTAAATATAGGAGCACTGGTTTATGCCTTTTTTAGATTCTGAAAAGCCTCTTCTGCTTCAGTAGACCAATTAAATTGTACTCCTTTTTGCAGAATCTTAGTGATGGGAGAAGCCAAAGGTGAAAACGTATCAATGAAGTGGCGATAAAAAATTGACAAACTCTAAATAGCTTTGCACTTCTTTGACCGAATGGGGTGACTTCCATAAAGTAATGGCTGATACCTTTTGAGGATCCATGCTTGTAGTAAGGACTCCCTTAATACGTACATACATTGTTAAGTTAGCATAACCACGTTAGATGTTAGAAAGCCATCTTGCTGCTTTTGCGCACGACACTGCGTTTACATGTTATTTCTTAAACAAACTGCTGACTCGAGCCTTGCCTCACACGAGAGCAATCTGTTGTTACCATCCCGAGCTCTGCGCAGCGACCTTGGTCTGTACATGGTGTGACAAACAGTCTGGGTTGTTACACAATGCATGTTTTCCACTCTAGGTTGATCGACCCACTATTTAGCCATAACACACGAGCAGCTGCAAATACCTGAAAGTTGGTGCTTTTAATATTGCAGACATCATAATTAATATTCAGACTGAAGACGAGCCTTCCTGCGAGAAGACTCCTGATGCTCCTGTGATGTGATTTCACTAAGCTGATCTTTGAGGTATGGGGTCCCCTATTCAAGCCTAAGAGACCTTCTATTAGACTAATAATAATATTAGCTTCTTAGTAAAGGGAAGGTGGTAGTATCCACTGTCATTATAACATGATCACCCCTTTTATATTCTATGGTATTGTAACGATGCTGATGGTTTTAATTATAATCATTTGTCTGCTTGTATTAGCCAAAGTACTGCATATGAGGACACGTGGTCTATAAAAATAAACTCTTTTTATTTTCACCGTGTCTCTGTTTTATTCTTGTTGTGGACTGATGTGAGAATAATATACGAACAGGTATTTCCGATTCCCACCATTCCTGAGAATATACTGAGTAGCTTGTTCTGGGTTGTCTTTTCATTGGGATCGCCGAGCTAAATCTCGGATAACGAATGGGACACTTATGCTAGCCGGATACTGGGTTCTGGGTTCTGAGGTGAGTTTCTGGTACACCACAATTCACTGAGGTCCTGGGGTTCTACGCATAGTTCTGTGTATAAGCAGAATCCCTGCAACATGGCGCACCTAACGTTTGGTCTATGAGTTGAAACGCCTTAGTAGTGCTTATATTAGTCCACAACACCCTCATTCTTGTTTCCGGATAACAAGTCTGACGGATTTAATACCTACCTAGTTCTTTTGATATAGGTTCCTTCAAGCTTGATCATTAAAAAGGTTATTGAACCCTTGTGCTACTGATACTTTAAGTGTAGCTTGTCCTTATGGCGGTAGATATTGCGGCGCATAGCCGTGCAGCTCTGAAACGACATTTGACGCAGTATGGGGTGCCGGACACTGGTATGAACGTCATCTTCGTGGTAGGAGCCGATGCGGCTCATCCATATGAGTTGTTCTACTCTTGGGTGACGATTCCGGCGGTGGGTGAGGATGATGATACCTTTCATTCGTACACTGCCACTGCCGTGCCAGCGAACTATGTACCGTATAGGACACAAGAGATACCAATATCTGCTTGGCAGCATCTTATTTGGTGTAATGGCGCCCTTCCCCATGTGGTTATACCGCCGAGAATGGGCCCTTTATCGATTGCAGGGGCCACTTGGCCGGTACTAGCCGGATTTACGCCTCATCCCCGTTACCTCACGGTGACGGTGGCTGAGTTGCGTGTACTGCACACTGCCCTTATTACGGTATATAGGGCGTTAGTGCAGCACGTGTCGCGCAATATGCAGGCGGGGGCGCCTGCTGTTGCGGGACAGCCTACTGACCACCACGCGGTGGTCATTAGTCCTGTTATGGTTAATTCTGTTATGGGCAAGCGCCCCCAAACTAGGGATGATTTCCCCTTTTGGCTTGCTGAAAAATTTGACCAAATAGAAGCGGTATACCCGAATACATCTCCTGTGGAGAAACACAGGATCCTTACCATTAGTTTGCCTAAAGACTTGGTCCCCGAAGTGGATGATTGTGTAAACTGGGGCAAGGTCTTTGCAGCGACGTACGCGCAGTGCTTTGGCACTCCGTCTATGATGATGCTGCCCTCCGTTATTAAACGTGTTCAAGAGAACCACGGTGCGGAGTCTGCGATAGAATTAGGAATGCGGCTCCTCGGACAGTTTGACCTGGTGGCTACCATGATAATGGGTAACCTTAAAGGTGATGCGTTGCAGTTCTAAGTTCGTAATGAACTGAAGAAAGTTGCTGAAGAGGATAAGCCGCGGGAATTTGCGAAAATAATCTCGTGTGCATACAGAGATTTGGGTCGTAGCTCTTTAGGAGTTAAGCCTGTGGTCAAAATTCCCGATATTAAGCAGCTGGGTAAGGCGGAAACCTCTGGTAAGGATGACCGTCCAATCTTTCAGAAACAGAATTGGCGGTCGAAACAACAGGGAAAGCAGCAGCAGAAACAGGGCTCTCGGCCTGCCTCTCCCGTTCAGTCAGGTAGTGAACGCACTTATGATCTACGTGATCGTGCTACTATTAAGTCTCCTGATAGATTTCAGGTTTCTGAACAACGTTCTCCTCGTTCTTCACAGGAAACATCGGCTTCACAATCCGGTGGCGGAGGCGGTGGCAAAGGTCGGGGTGCTCCACAAACACGTGAACAGCCCCGACAGACTGAGGGTAAAGGCAAGCAGGACGAATTTGCACGACAAAGACCCCGTTTCAGAAGAAGAAAGTGGCTGCTCTGACGGCGAGGTATGCCTCAGATAGTGCGGACACAGCTTCGGAACCGGACATGGGCGCTGACGCTACTGGACAGCGCGGCGGAAATTACCATAGTCCGTCAAGCTCTGCGTCCATTTCTGGCGGCGACAGCAACTGATATTATGGTTACTGTTGAAACAGCTGACACCAGAGTGGCTCCCCCTGACAGACTTTATGAAATAGTCTTACTAATTGAGGGTGACATACAACGTACAATTAAGGGGATTTTTTGGGATAATCTGACTACCACCTATGATAGCCTCCTAGCGGAGGCAGACTGGCCCCCAGCTTTCATTTTAGAAGCTCCTAGAGGGGAGGAGGTAATCCTCCCGTCCTTTGCGCACACGGTGCCTAAGGACCAGGCTGAAGTGTACGCTGAGGAGTGGGCGCTGGCGCTTGCGCCGGCGGTGTATCGTACTCAGGTGGGATGGGACTGGTTGTCCCTCTGCCATGAGATTCCATTGCGGTCTATGCCCCAGCCTCAACCCCAATATCCCATGCGTCGTGAAGCTAGGCCACACGTCGCGGCGATCCTTGAACAATTGGAATATCAGGGTGTTATTGAAACTTGTGTGTCCCCTATGAATAACCCTTTATTCACTGTAACGAAGCCTGACGGCTCGTACCGTTTAGTTTTGGATTACCGGCACTTAAACTCCCATTGCCGGTCCTGCGCGGTACAAAATACACACAGCTCGGCTCTTGTCAACAGTCTCGTGCGTAAAAGATTTAAAACGACACTTGACATTTCCAATGGCTTTTTTAGCCACAACCTGTCCACACTGAGTAGCCAGTGGACGGCGTTTACTTCGGGCGGCAAACAAAAACAGTTTACGAGATTGGCCATGGGCTACAAAAATAGCCCTGGCGTCTTCTCCGCTCGCGTGGTTTCTCTCTTAGAAAGAATAGACCCCGACGCATACTCCTATGTTGACGATATCTACCTCACGGACGATGAGCTGATGCCACATCTGTCTCGAGTCGACAATATTATAGTGAGTTTTGCTGACTATGGCTACAAATTCAATTTTGCGAAGTCTCACATCGCGGAATATACTGTGTTGTTTTTGGGCTATGAGCTCAACAATGAAGGTAAGGGACTTGCTCCCCACTTTCTGGAGAAGTGCGCATGCTTGCGTGCTCCTACAACGCTGAAAAAATTACAATCTCTGCTGGGCTTTCTGAATTTCGGACGTACGTATATTCCTGATTATGCCCAGCGTATCAAGCCGTTATACGCCTTGGTACAACCTTCTTTTTCGAAGTCTAGCTGGCAGCTAGAACACTCTGCTATTTTACAGTCTTTACAGGCTGATCTTCTTGCTTCACAGTACTTGCTGACGCGTGATAACCGCACTAACCTGGTAATAAGAATAGTACCAGGCGCCGTGGGTTTCACATATTTGACGTTTAATGAGGGCGATGCAGTCCCCATTGCGTATGAATCACACTTGTACACCTCTGCTGAATTACGTTTTTCCACAGTCGAGAAAGTTCTGACTGCTGTACAGATGGCGATCCTTAAGGAACGCGCACTGTCGCATGGGAAACAGATTCTGGTTGTAACACCGTATCCTGCCCTGGAGGCAGTGACTAAAGCGAGTGTACCTAATTCTAAAGCTTTGCATCCACGGTGGATACAATGGGCCACAACTCTGACGTCGCCAGATGTCACTTATATCTTTGACGCCTCATTACAGACTCAAGAGTACTTGCAGTATGAATTCGTTCATCCGGCTCCTCTGTCTTTGCGCCCGCTCGAAGAATACCATTGTGTCATATACACTGACGGCTCGGCGCAGCCCGCGATTGGATCAAAGCACGCTTATTCTGCGGCTTGCGCAATTGTCGTAGGTACATTCGTAAATGGTGAATTCCAATCTGATGCAGTGCATACGCAGTCATTGGGTGATTGTACCGCGCAATTGGCGGAGCTTCGGGCTCTGGTGCTTGCACTGGAGTTTGCTGATCCCCAAGTCACGACTCTTATAGTAAGTGACTCTTTTTATTGTGTCCAGTCCTACAATGACAACTTACACTTCTGGTCTCAAAATGATTATCGAGATACCAAAGGTAGCACAATTAAGCATAAAATGCTTTGGGTTCGAGTGGCAGACTTTAAAGAACGTCTCCCTCTTGTGAATGTTATTCACACTCTTGGTCACCAACGACTTGGTGTCCATGCTGTCGGTAACAGCTTGGCTGACGAGGCAGCAAAAACCGCAGTGGCTACATACTTAGTGGCAGCAGTTACAAGATCCAAAAGTAAGATTGATGATGACATCTTGGCAGCTATTGCTGCTACAGAGAAGGGAAGTGATTACCCAAAGGGTTTTCCTTCTCGTTATTTTTATCATTTAAGTCCTGATAACGTCCCGTTAGTGAGGATTAACGACGTTGGTGACAGAATTATTCCCAACGCGGACTGCAGACCAGCTCTGATACTAGCAGCGCACGAGGGGTTGGCGTCAGCCCACGCCGGCGTGTCCGCTACTATATCTCTGTTACAACAACGTTACTGGTGGTTTGGTTTATATAAACAAGCGCGCGCTTATGTTCTTGATTGTGACATTTGCCAACAGATTAAATCTTCTACTGTTGCGCGCCCACCACAAACACAGTTGTACATATCAAATAAGCCATTTGGTTGTGTTTATTTGGATCACTGCGGTCCTTTTTCTTCTGATACTGCGTACAAGTATATCTTGGTTGCAGTAGATTCGTGCACACGTTTTCTCTGGGTATGGCCACAAAGGAGTGCTGACTCACGGACTGTCATCAGGGATTTGCGTGTCTTTGTGGGAACTTTTGCGTGTGGTACCTTCCATTCTGATCAGGGCCCTGCGTTCGCCTCTAAGGCTTACAAGGAGGCTATGAGAAATTTGGGGGTCCTAGTCAAATTTTCGTCCCCCTACCGACCTGAGGGTAATAGTGTGGTGGAGCGAATGAACCGTGACTTAAAGCAATCATTGACAGCACGTGTTTTAGGCACAGGCCGGAACTGGCTTGCCCATTTGTATAACGTCCAACGTGCACTAAATAATCTCCCTAAAAGGTCTCTGGGTGGGCAGACCCCATACATGATGCTCTTCGGAATCAGAATGTTTGTTCCAGACCTTGATGGTCTAGACATGGCGGCGTCGACCGCACCCTTTGACGTAGATGATCACTGTGCTGTTTTGCAGACTCTACAAGAAGCCAGAGACACTCTTTCGAAGGAACACTTGCCCTCCACATCTGAATCTGAGGTTCAGATTCCGGTAGTCGGCTGGCTACCCCGAGTTGGAGACCTGGTCCGTGAGAAGGTGGAGAACAAGAAGGAGTTCGGCCCCTCTTATCGTGCACCGGTTCCAGTGCTTGGAGTGCAGGGTACAAGAACAGTCATTTTACCTCCACTTCCTGGTCGAAAAGAAAACAGGTACATCTCTATTGACAATGTCAAACTTCAGCGAGTGGCCGATACTTCTTAGTCTGACTCCTGCAGTTTCATGCCAGACGATGCAAAGAAATTCAATGTTGGTTCCTGCTTCTAACACCTTGTCTGATGTTGCCATCGAGATGCAGTCAGTTACTGATCCCCTGTTAATACCACCGGCTGGTGGTCTGCCAGACGAGACTGAGTATGCTTATCCTACAAATGGTCACTTGCCCGTTTTACAGTCTACAGCGCTTGACCAGTCCAGTTTCTCCTTTGACACTAACTCATTGCCCACCACTCCCCCTTCGAACATTGTTGTTTTTGCTAGTTGGTTTAAAAGACATTTTTTGGTTGCCCCTTGGACATACATCTGGCTGTTGCTTTTCAGTATTTTTTTGTTTATGTCCATTGGATTCGTAATAGTTTTTTTCCGTCTCGTGGATGGCCACTATCTCAAAGAGAGATCAACAATTAGACTTATCAATGGAACTTTGGCCCCCCACTCCTCGTCCCACATCATGAAAAGGGACCAGACTTTTGTGAATATTACTGCCTGGCCCGTCTTGGATGGAATCGCGTGGGATGCTGTTAAATTTCAAATCCATGGGCCTACAGAGGTCATTAATGTACCTAATGTATTTCGTGTTTCTATGGGTGATGTGGTTAAGCAGAACATACGTTCTGATGATTGGGATGTTCACGCCATTGAAGCACTGTTTTCAGATTTGAAATATTATGCCGCGTTTGATGCTGAAGATTTATATGAAAATGCGGCTAACTATGCAGAACAGTATTGTTTTCAGCATTATGGAAATCGCTTCCTGCATAAAGCGAATACATTTAGGAATTTTGTGAATTTTACCCAATGGGAACACTGTCCCACCCCCTCTTTTGGCAGTTCACCTACATTAGTTGAGAAGTATACTTATTTTACTGATTTCAGTGTTTCCAACCCGGCATCCTTTTATTTTAAGGTTATGCCTGAGTCTGCCTCGAAGGTTAGACTGACACACACCAAATTACTTTATTCTAAATCCTTTATGGATGAGTTGTCAATCAAAGGTTATGATCTATGGAAGGCTACTATTGATCTTAAGTCGGTTTGGGGTTCCAAACCGTGGCAGGTTCAGGGAACTGAAGCTTTACACCGTGCCTGTCTCGTACCAAATCATATGTTGTTTTTGAATTCAACCATCTTCCAAACCACCTGTTTCGGATTGGCTACTTCTAAGAAATTAAATTCACCGTCTGTGCCGGATCTGGGCGCTTACCCCAATTGGGATAACCACACAGATCTGTCCCTTCCTGCTTTGCAGTCATTGCTTTCTAATACATCTTTCAATATTTCGAAATTTAGTAGTGAGGGATGGTTAATTTGGCAAAGCAGTTCTGATACCTGTCAACGTCGTTTTCTAGGGCTGAAACCAGGGTATACCCAGGAACGCGTAGACCCTAGGTTTGAGTTGTCGCATACAGTAACTACATACTCTGTAGGGAAGTTATGTCAGTCCTGGCTGCGACATTCCACCTTGGCATCTGTCAAAGTTCATTTATCAAAATTACATGACAAAATAGATTTGAATGATTTTGTTAAGGGTCCTGTGGGTGGCAGAACCAAAAGGTGGGCGTATGCTATTTACAACGAAGTATGGAAATTGTCGCAAATTGAGGCGGCTTCCAGATTGAGAGCTATTGATCGAGCAAATATGGAAAAGGTTTTAGCCGTTATAGATAACAGCATTAACAGTCTCTCTTCACGAATTTATACGTTAGATAATATTGTTTCTTCGGTTGTTGATATTGTGCATGATGATATGTCTGTATTGTATCATGGTCAAAACCAGTTACGTTCTGTTATGCAGTTTGCATGGACATTGCAAACGTTAAAGGCAGGGAGGGTCCCTTGGGACTATTTGAATACAACATCTTTATTCCTTCCCTTTAACCTTACTGTCCATGAAGGATGCTACATATTCCTTGTTACATATTGAAAAATTGGAGCCGTTACCTTTCTCAGTGGCGGAACTCAATTCGGCCACGTGGTCAATCCACGGGTTGATCACTTTACCTTTTGCGCTTTTTAGGTTTACGTCCTGTATGAAACACTATGCTCTGGGTAGATATGAACAACTGGGTACCGCTTTCATACATGAGGTTTGGTCCCTCCCTTTTATGTATCGATGTACAAGAGACGGTACTGAGGTTTATCTGAAGGGTGAGGAATGTACAACGACACCTGATCATTCTGTCGTGTGTAGGCACATTCAGTTACACGGTGCATGCAATGTACAAGCCCCAAATTTGGCCTGCGTCCTAAAGGGTGTCCCAGTGCCAGTGATTACGCCTTCTTTCACGCTGCTTGCAAACGGTAGTTATTTAATTTTGAATAATGAAGCTTGCTGCGGGATGTTAGTGGGAATCCCATATATAGTAACTGTATCGCAGAGGGTTGTCTGCTGCAATAATGTTCTATTTCCACCCCCGCATGGGCGGCTGGATGTTTCCATCTGGCCTTCGATTCCGACCTTGAAAGCAGAGTTCAACAAGATGAGCAGAATAAGGGCTCTATTGTCCCAAAAGGAGGTGCCATTAACTTCCTCCCGGGAAACATTTGTCCTTCACGTGGCAAATACGCGCACTGAGGTACAGGCGCTTTTGAATACTGATCTCCCCCTACATTTTGGAGCTTTGATCCAAACAATTTTCAATGCCTCGTCCACAACCGGCCTGGCTCATTTTTTTAAACTTGTGGGCTCAGGCCTCGTGACCTCTTTCCAAACTATTTTTGGTGTGATTCCGGCATTTTTTCATTCTATTTTCTCGAGCGTCTTTGGAGGTGTTCCGCTGATTCTGGCGCTGGTGGCAGGTGTGCTGCTTTTACTTTTCATACTACGGAATGGCTGCTCTTTCTGTACCACACGACAGCCTGTCCCGTCTGCATCTTCTTCGTGATAGAATGCTTGACTATTATGGTACGCTGCCGTTGGCAACTTTGAGCCTGGCGTATGGATTATCCTTCCGGTATTCCTACTTCACCTGCGTGCAACCTGTCTTTCACTGCCTAGATTGTCCCTTTGAGTGGCCTATGGATTTGTGCTTAACCAACACGGTGTCTCCGGTGCCGGATTACGATCGACTGATGAGGCCCTTAGTGTCTCACGAGTTTGCCTGTTCTGGTGTTCGGATTATGGCCTGTGGTGCGGCGCATGGTATCCTGGGTAATTGGGATATCGCAAGGGCTGCCTACGACTTCTTGGATATGAGCTATCTGGAGGAACAGTTCGGTTGCCCTCTGATCGTGCTAGAGGCTCCGCTTATTGAAGAACATGTATGTTCCTTTTCTTTACTTAATTGGATGGCTGAGACTTTTCGTGGCTCTGCAAACGATTTCTTGTTGGAAGCCGTTGCCACGTATGCTGCATATACGTTCATGGATTGAGTGTACTGTCGTCCACTATGTTTTTGCTCCCATGTCGTGACCATTAGCCGTGCCTTTGGACTACTATCCGGCGCGGCATTTCTTTTTTATTTTTTTCTTATTTTTTCTCTTCCCGTTATACGTTTGAGGTTTTTTGATTTTTCTCCCCTTTTCATTTTTTCATTTTTTCTGACTTTGCCCGACACTGACTCTTTTTAATTGAATACGCCTTGTTCTGCTCTGTCGAAACTGAACTCTGCGTTCTCTATTTTTCTTGCCTATTGGCTAGTGCTTCGATCAAGGGGGCATGTAGTAAGGACTCCCTTAATACGTACATACATTGTTAAGTTAGCATAACCATGTTAGATGTTAGAAAGCCATCTTGCTGCTTTTGCGCACGACACTGCGTTTACATGTTATTTCTTAAACAAACTGCTGACTCGAGCCTTGCCTCACACGAGAGCAATCTGTTGTTACCATCCCGAGCTCTGCGCAGCGACCTTGGTCTGTACATGGTGTGACAAACAGTCTGGGTTGTTACACAATGCATGTTTTCCACTCTAGGTTGATCGACCCACTATTTAGCCATAACACACGAGCAGCTGCAAATACCTGAAAGTTGGTGCTTTTAATATTGCAGACATCATAATTAATATTCAGACTGAAGACGAGCCTTCCTGCGAGAAGACTCCTGATGCTCCTGTGATGTGATTTCACTAAGCTGATCTTTGAGGTATGGGGTCCCCTATTCAAGCCTAAGAGACCTTCTATTAGACTAATAATAATATTAGCTTCTTAGTAAAGGGAAGGTGGTAGTATCCACTGTCATTATAACATGATCACCCCTTTTATATTCTATGGTATTGTAACGATGCTGATGGTTTTAATTATAATCATTTGTCTGCTTGTATTAGCCAAAGTACTGCATATGAGGACACGTGGTCTATAAAAATAAACTCTTTTTATTTTCACCGTGTCTCTGTATTATTCTTGTTGTGGACTGATGTGAGAATAATATACGAACAGGTATTTCCGATTCCCACCATTCCTGAGAATATACTGAGTAGCTTGTTCTGGGTTGTCTTTTCATTGGGATCGCCGAGCTAAATCTCGGATAACGAATGGGACACTTATGCTAGCCGGATACTGGGTTCTGGGTTCTGAGGTGAGTTTCTGGTACACCACAATTCACTGAGGTCCTGGGGTTCTACGCATAGTTCTGTGTATAAGCAGAATCCCTGCAACATGCTCACTTCTTCTGGGGATAACACAAATCCCTAAAAGGTAACCATTGACAAATTGAATTCACATTTGTCCAATTTCACATAAAGCGTATTGTCCTTTGATTTTCACTAGACCAGCACTTGACATTTTTTGTTTGTACTCCTGCTGAAGATGAATAGATTAAAATATTGTCTAAATATGCAATAGAACAAACGTCAAAGTATTCCCTCAAGACTTAATTAATGAAGAATTGGAAGGCAACAGGCGCATTACGAGGGCTGATGGGCATAACTAGCTATTTATACAGGCCGAATTTAGTGCAAAAAGCAGTTTTACATTTGTCGCCTGGTAACGATATGCCACTCTGAAGCAGCTGAATTGATGGCTAAGGGTATCTAGCTTTATTTTATCGTAATGTCATTGAGGGATCTATAGTCATAAACAACAAAGACCACCCTCCTATTTTGGTATAAAAAAAAAGAGAAGAGGAAGCTGGGGAGCGAGAGGGTCTAATAAACCCTTTTGAAGCATCTCATCCAGATATTCCCAGAGATAAAGGTTTTCCTTTTCTGTCAACGCATACATTTGACTACATAGAATATGCGCTCCAGAAACTAAGTCAATTCGACAATAATATGAGCGATGAGGAAGAAAAGTGGAGGCCTTTTCTTTGTCAAACACTCCTGTAACACTCAGGTAAATCAGGTATGATTTCTCCAGTCAATGTGTGGATTGTGCCAAGGAATTCGAAGCATAGCTTGGAACTGAGGTCATTGAAACAAGTGAAAACGGACATATTCTATATTAGAATCTTGGGTTCACTGACAAAATATCAATGTAAAAAATATAGATGAAAAAAGTAGAATGCAAAAATATCGACTCCCTATACTTAAACAGGTAAGTACAAAAATATCGAGAAAAAAAATATCGATGTCAAAAATATAGTTGTCCAAAATACAGATATAATAATAAATATTAAATAATAACATTAATTTTGGAAATATTAAGTAGATTTAATATACATTTTAACAAATGTAAAAATAAACATAATAATATATTTATATTTTTCTCGTTAACACAATTAAATAAACTATTCCATTTTAATTTATTTTATAATTTACAAATTATATATAAATATACAAATATATATATATATATATATATATATATATATATATATATATAAAAGGAAGTGACTCAAACAGATAGATTCACCAAAGAACAAGAATATATTCCCGCTTCGCCTTCCTCAGGTAGTACAAGATGGTTTGCTCTGTGGCTGCACAGATGACAGCTGAATTTTCAAAAAGCATCATGAGTGAAGATTCCATTTGGAATGTGGAATCGATGCAGTACTGAGAGCTCTTGAGATATGCAGTAATCAGTTTGTGTTGTCAGTAATGTTCAGTCCATCTGGATGCAGTGATTTTAAACGGTACATCCAGAAGTTTTCCCTGGAATCCAGTAGTTCTTCCTTTGAAACATGTTCCACAGGGAAAATCTTCAAATCTTCAAATCTGATAGTGAATGATCCACAAGGTTAAAATGATTGGCTACAGGCTGGTCAATTTTCTTATTAATTATTGCTGATTTGTGGTTCCTGAATCGTGTACGGCGGGCATTCACTGTTTTGCCTACATATTGTTTTTTACAGCTGTGCTGTTGGCACTGAATCACATAAATAATGCATGCTGAGCGACATGTAAGATGCTGCCTTATTGCATAGGTCCTTCTCATAACAGAACTAGTTACAGATGATGTTTGTAAAAGATATTCACACGTGATGCACCTTTTAGAGTCACAGCAATGAACCCCTGCATTTGTTACAGCTTGCTTGAGTTCAGCTCTCACAATAAGAGATCGTAAATTTGGAGCTCTGCGGTAAGCAATGACTGGCAGTTTTGGAAAAACCTTTTGCAATTTTTCACAAGTGGACAGTAAGGAAAATGTTTTTTGCATTATATTTCTGTAGTTGGGATCTGATGGATGATAGTCAACTACAAATGGAGTTCTGTCACTTTTGTTTCTGCCGTTGGTATTCCAAATAAGTGCTTCTCTGGGTAACTGCAAAGACTTGTCAATTTGTTGCTGTATGATATGCAGAGGATAGCCTCGCCTTTTAAATAATGTAGCAAGCTGGGAGCGCTAGGTGTTGCACGAGCGGAATGGCCGCCATTGTGTGAGGCTTCCGCAGCCTGGCGCTATAACCCTGTAATTTATCCTGTCCTGCTGGCGAGACTCACCCCACAAAGCCCTGGCATGAAGAGCCCACAGCCTGGGGACAAAGCGACAGCAGTTTGAAGAGCGTCCGTCGCAGCCTGCCGCTGCCGCAGTTGAGAACAGTTAGCCCCGTGGTGCGGTCCCGAGCAGCTTGGAACTACCACCAGGTGAGGGCGGTCATGCGAGCGCCAGAGCTCCCATAAGGCAAGTGGGCCTGAGCACAAAGATGGCGGTGGCTGCACAGCAGTGAGTGACTTCGCAGTGTTTCCTTCGCACCAGATTGGTGAAATACCTGCTACACTGCTGCAACGCAGCGTATATCCTTCAGTATAGCTGGCGTCTGATGGGGCGGGCGGTGAAAGGCTCTCCATGCTACAGCACGGATGGCGGATCGGCCATATGTGGCTCCATCGCCTCTCCGCTACCCAGGGGTGGATATGTTGACCACTGCGTGAGGCGCGCAATCTGCTGCAGAACAGTCACCTCCCGACAGTGCGAAGATCAGCACGCACGAGATCCTACCTACCACTAGCGCCATAGCCTACATACCTACGACTACGAGACAGGAGCAGGGGAGGCCCTCAAAATATCTGGGACATACTGGAACACCAGAGGATATTGCTGCCAGTGATCTCAATACTACTGGATACAAGGGACCCTTCAAACTGCACGTCGTCCCTGGCGATCTGTCCCCTAATCTAGGGCGGTGGTGCACAAGTCTCGGGGCAGCTGCTGGCCGTGCATTTATCCCCCCTCTTATCACTTCGGCCAGGCCCGGCCATTACAGAAGAGCAATATGCCTCTGGAGTGTCCCGGGGAACTTGCCTCACTTTTGGCCCACGCACGTGCCTCGCAGTGCCCACGGGACTGCAAAGCACTCCACATAGGGAAGCCAGACGTGTGCCAACCACGTCTTACATTTGACACGAAGAAAAGTGCCCGCCTGCAGATGGTAGAGGTGGACAGAGGGGCCGCAGAGACACTGCAAGAATCACAACCCCACAGGGTGAGGATATGAAAGCGCCCCTCCTGGAGATGTCGCAGGGCTTTGCGAGCATCGCAGGTAAAATGGACACTCTGACTACGTGCATGGATGCAGTTGTCTGAAAAATAGATGGCCACGAGGCGCACATAAAGGACACCGAACAACGAATATCGTATGCCACGGCCAACATACAAAGCAAGGTGTCGCAGATGGATAAGCTACTAAAAATCATAGCTGCAAAGAATGAACTTATCGAAGCGCGTAGCCGAAGGAACAACATCTGAGTGCTGGGCATACCAAAAAGTACCAACAAGGGAAAGATGGAGGAGTACATCGAGAGGTTGTTGTTGGCTGGGGTGGGGGCGGACTCTCTCTCCCCCCATTTCATAGTTGAACGTGCCCATCGTTCCCTGGGTCCGAAACCGCCCCCAGGAAGTACGCCCAGTCCCATCATTGCGCTTCTCCTGAATTATAGGGACAGGGACGTTGCCCTTAGGGTGGCGAGGGAGAAGAGGCAACTGAACTTTGAGGGTGTGCCCTTCACCATGTATCCCGACTATACTCCGCACGTACAGGAGGAGAGACAGAAATTCTTCCCTGTGAAACAAAAGTTGAGACAGGCCCAAATAGATTATACCCTTCTTTATCCTGCACGCCTCCGGGTCACGTACCAAGGTCACCAAACGTTTTATACAAAGCCTCAACAAGTCGAAGACTTTCTTAAACATCTCAAGCGGCAGAAGGCAGTTTCCACCGCACCGGAGGAGTCACCGAGATCGAGCTCACCGCATACGGACTGATGACTGAAGTACACTGCATGTTGTTCTTTCATCGATGAACGTAGGCACTACAATGATGAGATGCGACAGACACCTACATAGCTTGTTCCCCCACATGCGGGGCACCTGAAACTGGTGGCGAGCTAAGCCTTCTGAAGAGACACGTAAATCGAAGGCTGCCAGGCACCCTCGAGGCCCACCAGGGGAGGTATTCGTTGGTACAGTTACCCCTGAACGGCGAGAGGTACTCATGTGCCACCCAGCTAAGTTCCCCCTAAGGGAGACCCCCCTTACAAGTTCCCTCTGGTCTCTGACTAGAGTAGTTGTACATAATGTTCTGGTTAATGGGTAGCAGGGAGGGAGGGTGGGACAAACAAATCTGGCATGTTTGGGATGCTTCAGTGGGAGGGGGAGGTTGGGACGTGGGTTCATGAATGTTTGGTCATGCGTGACTTACAGCACTACATTTATAAATGTGACTCTCTATTTGTCCGACTACTCTTATACTCCGCAGCGCAATGTTGTGGTTGTTGCACTATAGGAGAATATGGTTGACCCGGTAAATAAATTTCAATTGAGAATAATGTCCTGGAACGTCAGAGGATTGGGGGACCCGCACAAGCGTAGGCAGGTATTAGCATACCTGGACCGTCAACAAGTAAACATTGCTATGCTCCAGGAGACTCATGTAAATCCACAAACCCCATGTTACGTTCGCTAGTAAGTGAGGATTATTCTCCTCGTATTCCTCCTATGCCCATGGCACGGCAATACTAATAAAAAAACAAACACCTTTTGCACTGGCAAGTACGCTCCTGGATCCACTACGGAGATCTGTGGTCGCATGGGGCCACGTAGGCCTTGACTCAGTCACGCTAGCTAACTGTTATGGCCCCAATGTAGACACTCCCGAGTTATTTACTAAACTCTGAGGAAAAATTGTAAACATAGGATCCACCCATATAATCTGGGGAGGAGATTTTAATGTTGCCCTCGATCCGGGCTTAGATAGGTCCAACACCGCCTCATGCCATTACAACAACTCACAGGCGGCCTTGCAGGGGATAAGGGAGGTCTGATTGATGCCCGGCGCTACGTTCACCCACAGGCTAAAGAGGGCACACACTTCACGACATATGCAGCGACATGGGCTAGATTAGACTATTTGCCTACTTTCAAGGGGCCTGGGACCGAATATCCGAGATGTCGTACACCCGCCAGAACTTTTTCTGACCACTGTCCTGTGAAGCTTACGCTCACACCGCCAGGGTATGACAAACCACGGCCCAGTTGGCGGCTACAGCCCACGGCCTTTTTAGATGCAGTTTTTATTAGCGAACTTGGGGTTAAAATTCAGGAGTTTTTTTCCAGCGTAACAGAGGGTCGGTGGATAGCGTGGAAATGATATGGGAAGCCTTTAAGGTCACAATCAGAGGGTTCTGTATCTCTAAAAGCTTTGGTGTGCTTAGAGACATACAGGGAACACTAAAGAAACTGGAGAAGGACCTGAAGGTGCTAGAACATGATGATGGCGGGGGAGAAGGGGCAGGTACAGGTAGACTTTCGAGAGAAATTGTCAGAATACGGGGACACTGCAGCACGAGAGACGAAATTTAAAGGACGATATTGGGTGGCCCGCAGGTATGGTGAATGCGAACAGCCTGGAAAAGCATTAGCGGAGGTGACTAGGTACCCACGCTTCTCCAATCACATTCTGGAAATTAAAGGGCCTGGTGAGGCACTCCACCGGGACACAACAGATATACTTGAGATATTTACCTTACATTATATTGCACTATATACCACACAGCGTAGCGGTCTGGTAGACCTGGATAGCTTCTTGGGGGACGTGGCACTCGGGTGGCTCAGTGACACACTGCGGGAATTCCTGTGTGCCCCTTTTGAGCTAGATATAATCAGGGAAGTTATTATGCAGATGAAATCTGGCAAGGCACCGGAACTCGACGGCCTCCCCTCCAAATTTTATAAAAATTATATAGATATCATGGCCCCTGTTCTTAAGGAAGTTTACGAGGAATCCCTAGAAATTGGGATACTCCCCTCATCGATGAGGGAGGCACTTGTCACCTCCCTTTTGAAACCAGGCAAGTCCCTGGATTCCTGCAACTCCTATAGACCACTGTCGCTTATGAATTGTGACACGAAGATACCAGCCAAGGTCATTGCTAATCGATTAGCTCTTTTAATGAATAACCTCATACTTCCGGATCAGTCGGGTTTTGTCCCCGGGCAAGCCACAACTCATAACCTTCGCACCTTATACTCCCTGTTCCAAAATGTAGCTTCTGAAGTCCCACTAGCTGCAGTATTCTTAGATGCCACTAAGGCATTCGACTCTGTGGAGTGGGACTACCCCCTGGGTGTGCTGCAACGCAGGGATTCCCCGCATTGTTCATTTCATGGATCAGGTTGTTATATCTAAAGCCCACGGCTAAAGTGTTAATCAATGGACATCTCTCGTCTGCATTTTCTATCACAAGAGGTACCCGGCAGGGATGTCCACTATCTCCCCTTTTATTCGCTATCACGATTGAACCATTGGCGTCCAAGCTTCGTCAACACCACCAAGACAAGGCATTCCGGTGTTATTTGCGTCAGATCCTAATTTCTCTCTAGGCAGATGATGTCACCCTGTATGTCAGAGACCCCCAACAAAACATCAACCCCTTACTGAGGGAATTCATCGTCTTTGGCAGGCTTTCCGGAATCCATATTAATCGAGGGAAGTCACAGGTATTTCCTCTAACACCTGCCGTCACAAGATTTGCTCTTGACTTCCCGCTGGAGTGGTGAGACACTGACCTCCGCTATCTGGGTATACAGCTTGCGAGGGATAGGGAGGATACACTGCGTCTTAACTATGGCACAGCCTTAAATCGCCTTATCGACCACGTTACTCGCTGGATCTCCCTCCCACTTTCGCTTGCGGGCCGCGCTTTCATAATAAAGATGGTTGTGCTTCCGCAGTTTTTATATCTCTTCACGAATATACCTTACCACCCTGGTCCTTATTTTTTTTTATAGTCTCCGAACTGAACTACTGAGATTGCTTTGGGGAGGCAGGCAACTGAGGCTCAAGTGGGCTACACTCACGAGACCTTATGCCCAGGACGGCTTTGATATCCCAGACTTCAAGGTTTATTTTCTATGTGCGCAAGCCCATTATGCTTTTTTTGGGATCAACACCCCCAGATATATGCCACAGATAGCCACAGAACACTGGCTTGCTGACCCCATTCTTCTGGATGGTGTCATACACGCACCTGTTCGCACACGTGACACGCCACCCACTACGGTTACAAGCATGGTTACATAGCACCGTATCGCAGATATTCTCGGATCCCCCCTGTTATACTCCCCGCTGCTCCCATTGTCCTATCATCCCTGCATGCCATTACTACAGGAAAAGGTATTTCACAAACTATGCGAACGTGCAAAAGTTACTAAATGGGGTGACCTTTTTCAAGATGGTGCATTCCGCTCTTCAGACCAACTCTTCCATGGGCTCCGAACCTCGCCTCTCGACTCTTTCCTATATGTTCGATTAAGACAGGGGATTCGTTCGGTTACCCCAGACTTCCCACAGGAGCCCACATGCCTTACCCCGCTACATCAAATACTAGGCTCCACTGATGGAAAACACCTAGTCTCTAGGCTCTATCATAGTATACGCACACAACAAACAGAGACTCATAGCATAGCCCGCACACATTGGAATGTAGATCCCGGGAGGGACATAACGGACGATGAATGGGCGTATTGCTGTCTCCAAACCTCACAAATTTTCGCTAGCTGTAGACTCCGGGTTATACACTATAAATTCCTCCAACGCCTATACTACATGCCTGTCAAAAAGTTTTGATTCAAACTGGCAGATACTGATTGCTGTGAGAGATGTAAAAGACCAGGCGCCGGATTTCTACATTTAGCATGGGAGTGTCCAGGGGTACAGGAGTACTGGGGGCAGATTTTTGACGCACTTGAGAAGATGACAAATGCCACACTGGAAAGGGATCCCTCAATGGCGCTCCTGGGCTACACAGCACAGGTCCCCAAGATGTATCGCAGGTTTATTACCACGTCACTTCTACTGGGCAAGCGCAGAGCGGCCTGCAGGTGGGGTAGGGGGCGGGCTCCGAAATTCAAGGAATTGCTGGATGACCTACTCTACTGCCAGGAGCAGCTGCGAGCCTATGCTGAAATGCTCCCACGTGCTTCTAGGCCCAAAGATATAAGGGGTCCTCTCCAGGCCTATCTTCTAATGCGCGACCCGGAGAGATCGGATACCATCCCCCTGGGAAATTATGTTTAATTGCTGTATGTTCCTTTCCCTCCTGTGTCTGCCTCAAGTCCTCTATATAACAAAGCACTGCGTTTGGCTTTTGGCCAACCTGCTGTTGCAACTAATCTGTTGAAGCTAGAAATATATGTCATAAAATCTTTAGTGCCTTGTTTTAGATTCAACAATTCAGAATCTACGGACTGCAGGAAAGAATTTCGGTCAAAAAGTATCCTCAACTTGACTTTAAAAGCAGAATAATTGTATTACAAGGGATCATTGTATTCAACTAAGGGAATAGACCAGGTAGCCACACTACCTCTTAAATACGAGAACACAAAGGCTACCCTAGCCTGTTTAGTGGGAAAACACAAAGCCTTGAACATAAAGTGCAAATGCCATTGGTTGATAAACGTCCAAAATTAGGAGGATCCCCGGTGAACCTTTCAGGAGTAGCTAGAGGAATAGTGGTAGGAGTGGTGACATGAATAACTGGAGACCCTGTCCCAGAAGAAGAGAGCGGAGAATTTTTTTTCTCCAGAAATCCCCTGACTTGTCCGAGGAGCCGGATTAAATACATTACTCTGCTGCATTCTATAAACTCTAAGAGTAAGTGCTTGAGTTTCCTTCTGTAAGTTCCGTATCATATGGGCTAAATCTGCCAGTGTGATGCTGTGTTCTTCCATATCACTCGGGAGGAAATGTGACACGAGCTTTGCATTCTGCAGATCTCACCTGTGTTACCACAGGAGCGATAGGAAGGTAGTGAAGCTAAGTCCCAACATTCACCCACCACCAAGATCGCCCAACATAAGTCAAAGCTAATTGATATGGTATGGGGAAGAGGGGATGGGAAGAGAAAAAACACAGGTCCCACGGGTGCAGACCAGGATAGTAAGGGATGCCCGGAATTCTCTATATGTCTCCTGTATATAAAGAAGAAAACAGGAGAATCAGTGTCTGTGTCAATCCCTATAAACAGTGAACTGACGTTTTCTATACTTTGTCTTGTTTTTTCAGAATGAAAATCACTGTGGCAAAAGTATGAGTTTTGTAATCAAGAAGAACATGTCAGATAAGTATTAGCATATTTATATATTGCGGCAATCATTGCATTTGCACAGAGCACATTATGGCCATAGTTCTGGTTAGCCTTTTGATCCTGTAAAGAGTTGTCTTTATTTTCCATGTGGATTTTACACAGGAATCCATGTAAACGGAGTCGGAGCAAGCAATGCCAAGGAGGAAGCCAAGATGTCCGAGGGGAAAGCCGATGAACAGGAACCTTGCTGGAGGCGAAGAACGTGACGTGCAAGTGCCCAGGAAGCGGAAAGGTGCATGACCCTATGGCAGAAGATTGCAGATGCGACAACTAGAACTCGAAGCAATCTTCTGCCTAGGGTGGACAGCTTTATGCAGGAAGAGCTCCTCCCCTGCCTCAACCACGCTTAGGCGTGTGGTAAGTGGTGCAGATTGGGGTGTACAAATTCTCCCTACTTCCACGGATAGAGCAATATCACAGATACACGCACATACACTCATCATACGCTTGGGCCCATTTTACTAACATACGCTCAAATACTCTACCATCACTGAACCTGTGGAAAGAAAAAACTCCTAAACACTCTGCATCTACACTGAGGTCGATAAGACCTAATTGTGACTGTCCTGAGTCATGATCTAAACAATCTATAATCAAAATAGAGTACTCAATAATTGACAAGAAATAACCACCAACACTGTATTTAAAATGATGGTACTTTATCTAAAATTAGTCAAAGAAAATCAATCAGAGTAAATCATTTCTCTCATAATTACCTATTCTAGCTAAATGTCAGAATGGGTCAGGACAGGTCTCTCAGTAGAAGTCTCCCGAGTCGCCGTTCCTCACAGCATAGATCCTCACCAACGCAGGTTTGGGAAGAAGTGGCAAAGTGGCAAAAACCCTCTCTAGGCTAACAATATTTATAATAATTTTAACAAAAGAAAGCAACATAAAATGTTTTAGATATCCGCTGAGCCGCTGAGCAGAGCGAGCAGGAAAGGATGTAGCATCGCTACATTTGGAAAACCTCCGCTCAGAAAAATCACAAAAATAAAAAGACGGAAGACGGAACTAAACTTTCGAATGTATCCCCTCATGTTCATTTTTCCTCGGCACCAACATTATGATCTCAGAGTCCATTCAGTTCATTCATTATGGCTCCTTTGTCCTCCAAGGTTACTCAGATGTACTTGGATGTTCGCCCAGAGCTGCTGTCCTCACGGAAAACTTTTAAACCAGGCGAAGACTGTGGTCAGATGACTCTCGACCATGTTCAGCAAGGCCTTCTCATCAAAATTCAACTACTTTAATTCAGGCTTTAAACGGCAGCCATCTTTCAACTAGGCCAAAACGTACCATCTTAATTAAAAGAAACAAAAACAACGTTACCACAGCATAGTGATTAAACAGTGTTAACCCCACTAATACCCTTATGTGTATGTAATTATCTAGCCTTTGCAACACAAAAAAGCATTAGTACATGACAATCCAAAAGCGTTTTGTGCTTTTAAATAAACAGCACCCAGCAACATTCATTTAATAAAACATGCACATTATTAATTTGCCACATGAACGCTTTCCCACGTATAGTTTTCTCTTGTTAATTCATGTTGGTTAGTCAAAACATTTACACAAAACAAATAATTAACGTTACAGATTAATATTTTTAATTTTTGACACAAAGACAAACCGGAGCTTAAAAACCCAATAGATTTTCAACAGAAAACTCTGCTCCAGCAATCCCCCCTTTGGTGATTTTATCACCAAATAAACAACCCAAAAAAAAAAAATAGTAAAATTTAGTCCCATTTTAGGAGAAATTGGAAATGTCTTTTTCTCCTTACACAACACTACACACCAGACACCCTTTCATCATCCCTCTTTGTCTCCAAGTAAACACTCTCCCTCAATTCTTCTAATTCTATTTCTTGTGGTTCTCTTTTCAACCTTTTATTTCTCTTTTCATTATTTCTTTTGATTAATTTCTTTTTCCCTCCCCTGTTTTTACAACACAAACACACCAATCTTAGTATCAATAAAGCAACAATTATACAGGTCAAAGGAAACAATATCTTACCTATAATAGTACTACCTATTTTTGCAATAAAACTCTTAACAGCAACTATTTTATTAGCTATTTTGGTCCAAATACTCTCAGCTTCTAGTGGTACTAACTCTTCATGCAGATCAGTAATATTTTTGATATAGACCTTCAGGTCTTTGCTTTCGTCTGGAATGTAAGTGCAACAATGTTGAACTTTCAGCATTCCACAAACTCCACCCTCCTTAGCTAATAGAATATCAAGGGCAAGTCGATTTTGCATTGACATGGCACGTACGGCAATCAATTCCGTATTCACCAAAAGAAACCCTCCAGCGGTATTTGTCGATAAGCGATCCACCACTGTTGACAGTTTCCGAATCCCATGAGCATTTAAAGAAATCCCCACTGCAGGAATTAAAGCTCCAAAAATGTCACCTACTATTTCAGACCAAGTTTCTCTCTTAAGACGCGTTAGTAAATTAATATGTTCTACATCTTCTATTCTATCTATATGAAAGATCTTTGGAAAGACCAGGCCCGCATAACACGTGCCATACCAATGGTCAGGCAACCTGTAATAAGCCTTGTTCCCACAAACATAATACACTCCTGGAAAAATTGTATCTTCTCCACCTCTGAAACCCCATCCTGTTGCAATGAAGTATGTATCATGACACTCACTAGTCCCAACAAAATATGTATCATATTGGGATTTCCTTCTTGTAATGCACAGCTTACCCTTCTGTGGTGCATCTAGAGCTAAAGTTGGACTAGCCCCATTTCTCAATTCTTTTCCCATCTCAATGTCCCAAATTGTCTCACTCACTTTATATTTCCCTGCTTTCTCATGCATGCTCAATCTCCTTTCCTCCACCATATTTAGAAAAGCTTTCTCCTCTTCTTTCAGACTGCAAGTTAAATTATTCTTAAAAATGTAATCTAATGTTAATTCTTCTTTTTCAATAAAAATCTCACCAAAAATGTTAGCATCTTTAGCTGGATTCAGCTCTTTGTTCATTGGCAATTGCCCAAAAATGTTATCTTTGTTAGACATCTCATAATCTATTTTCCCTAACAAATAAAAAACACTACTTAACACACTACAAGAAATTCCATACGTAGCTGGTAAATGATGATAAGTAACACCCTCTGAAACGGATGCAGGTAATTGCATACAAACGTAGCAATCCCTAACTTCCATTGTCTTCACATATTCGTATAACAGCTTTCAAAAAACATTACTAGAAAAATCATTAATTGACCTATCTTTATGTACGTAAGTGTTGCTAATTCGAGTCGGAACCACTTTTTGTGAACTCTTCTCTGCAATAGTCACATTCTCAGTGTGTATTCCTAAAGTGTCTAATGTAACCCTAAAGGTAACTAATAAAGCTAAAACACCCCATAATAGCATTAATAATCCAGTACAGCAGCAGCACATTCTACACCATCTTCTTAAGAAGGCACATCTACTTTGATTATTCTCTATGTTAGCCATTTTACTACTTTGACCGTGTCTTTTGACTTAGCCTCTACTACTCCACTACTTGAGTTTCTAGAACTCTAAGTTATTTCAAACAGCTAATTTTCAGTCTTTCTTCTTTTCACTTTTCTCCAAGTGATTTCTTTTGTTCACTCAGTTTGGATACTCATCATTCTTCACTTCAACTTCTTCGACATCAAATTGTATTAGATCTCCAACAATATCCTCAGTATCCGACTTTTCATCAATGTCAGTCAAGATTACTTTCAGGATTTCACCTGTATCTTCCTCAACCACTTCTCGTACGGTCTCCTCTGGGTTTTCTTGACTTTCTGCCTCTTCACCTTCAGACAGTGCCACATACACAACAGTGAATCTGGAACAGGGCAGGGACACTGTGCACTTCAAAGGCCTCTCTGTGAAGTCTCCCCCACTTCAAAGGCACAACTGGGTATAATCACTGGACCTCTGACACCACCACCTCAGTACACTTCTGGACCTGTGGATACTCTGCCAGGAAGAAGGACTGCTGTGCTGCTGAAAGGACTGTCACTCTGCTGGACTCTTGCTCTGCTGTGCTAATCTGCTACCTGCTGCCCTCTTGCCTGGGAGTGAGAAGGACTGGACCTGCATCTCTCCACCACTTGAACCCAGGGTTGCTCAAAGGGCTTGTCTGATTGCCTTCTATTGGAAGTTTCAGGGCTATCAAAGATTTCTCTCCCCTCTTCAACAGCACCTGAATTCTGTCATGTGAGTCTTGCCATGCCAAGTGGAGCCAATCCAGTCCTGGGTCTTTGGAAGTGAGTGCAATGTGCTGCAACTGTAAAAAAAAACATGCATTGCCATAGTTGCACCGGCTGCAATGACATATCTCCCTCGATCCTGACGCATCGCCGCTTCAGTGACATTGCATTGCCAGCTGCGCAGCATGATGAGGACACCTACAACAGAAGGATTCGGCTACAATGTATCCCTAACTGCGAGGCTCGACGATGATGAATCGCCTACAAGTCCTGTACGGCGGGGCTCACGCATCGCCTCCTGCTGCATGTATCTCGGATCCGTCAATGGTGCAATCAAGGTACTTTGCAGCAGGACAAGGTGGTCCCTGTATCTGGCCCACGCTCCATTGCAGTAGGCCTGAAATTTTGGATTTGACCCAGTGTAGCGTTACCAGATAACCCAGGTTGAAGCTTTATGCTTTTAAGCACTATATTTCAAGATATTCGTTAAAATTCATAACCCCTGTTCTACTTATTGGATTTTTATCATTCTGGTCTTGTTTTGTTAATTACATTATGCTCGATTGTTCTAACCAGGTGGTATATTTTTGTGTGGTGCTTTCACTATTTTCTTAAAAGTGCTGCACAAATAATTTACACCTTGCCTCTTAGGTTAATCATGACTGCTCTGTGCCAAGCTACCAGAGGGTGAGCACTTGTTAATTTAGGGTTTGTAACTGACTTACCCTGACTGGGATTGTGGCTCCTGCTTGGACAGCGTACATACCTCTGCCAACCAAAATAAGTTGATGGAGCAATACATGAGGCAGGTATAGAAAAATCTTCAAGCCAGCCAAGAGATGATGATGGAGTGGTATGACCAGAAAGTAAAGTTGGTTAGGTTCCAAGAGGGTCAGGAGATGTTGCTGTTGAAGCCCATTTGCCCTAGATCTTTGGTGGACAAACAGAGTGTGGGCCACACATGGTCGTGCAGAAGGTTTCCGATATATGAACTATCTGCTGGACACAGGTGCTACATAGGCATATCAAAAAGGCGGCGATAAAACATTATCGCCGCCTTTGCGGCCGTTTTCGGCCAAAAAGCGGAGATAATTTTATCGCTATATCAGCAAGGTCACGCTATCGTGTGAATCCTTGCCTTAGCGCCCTTTCCCGTAACACCCACCTTTGCATCTCTAATGAGATGCAAAGTGGGCATTCCAGCACAAAATACCTGGAGAAATGTCGCAAACCGACATTTCTCCAATTATCAATGGGCACGCTAACAAGCATAGCGATAAGAAAAGTAGCGCTAACCTTGGTTATCGCTAATTTCTATACACCTGCTTTTAGTTTGACTTAGCCATGATATCCAATGGAAGGTGGATATCATGGCTGAGTCTGCCCTGCCCTATTGGCAAGCTAACGCACAATTGCCAGCTTGCGCCTGGAATTTTATCGCTTTTGAGATAAGCGTTGCTAATAGCACGCTATCTCAGCGATAAAATTCGGCGATAGCCGGCGATAATTATCCTAGCGCTAAGTGCGCTTAGCGATAATTATCGCCGGTTGTTGCTGATATGCCCCTGTATGAGTGTTCCATGTAAAAGGCTGAAGCCATTCCTCCAGAGATATTTTCCAGGACAAATCCTTGTAATGACATAGGAGTTTGAGGACAACAGTGAGCGACTCCCCAACCTGTTGTGCAGTGATGAGAAGGATGGCGCTGTATAAAGTGTGCAGCATGCCTGTGAACAGAAAGGCAAGTGTTGAGAGGTTTCAGGAGGACCTTTCCATCTCTTCTCATTGACCCCAAGATTGACCCCATCAATATCCATGATATAGACACTAGGCCTGAGCGGTAAATTCCGTTCCGCTGGCGGAATTTGCGGAATTTGGGTTATTTCGCGTTCTGCGGAATTGCCAAAAATTCCGAGATCCATGGCTTCGCGGAGCTTTCTGCTTGTTCGCGCTTTCAAAATTCGTGTTCGCAACATATTTACCCCGACCACGCAAACAGCGTTCGCGAACAGAAAAAAAGCATCGCGAACGGGCGGAACAAGCAATTCCGTGTGTCCGCGGAATTTCTGCGTGCTCGCGGAGATTTTTTGCCATTTCACTGAGCTTTGCGTAGCCTGACTACGCAAATTCCGCCCAGCCCTAATAGACACAGGAAATAGCTAGTGAAAGGCAGAATGTACTGAATATCAGACCAGGGAGTGCATCGAGGCAGAGACCGTCAAGATCTTGGGCATTGGGGTAATCCAGCGATCCCTTAGTCTATATAAGCCTACCCAGTTGTGTTGCTTCCCCAAACAATGGTCCACTGATCTATGCTTTTATGTCAACCACCAGGCCCTCAATGAGGTGACCAAGACTGATGCACACCCAATCTCCCAAGCTGATGAGGTAGTGGACAGGCTCGGTGCTGCCCACTTCTTTAATACCTTTACTCTGAGAAGCTGATCACATTGACATAGTTCCAAGGAGAAGGCTGTGTTGTCAAGACTGATTTGCATATAGCTGTGTCTGAACTGGGGTGACAAAGTGAGCTTAAGAATGATGATGGATTCAACCCAGATCTGTGACTGGGGGTGAGTGTTTGAAAAGTTTCAGCACTCCGTCCATCATCTCCCTGTGTTTGCTTTGTTCGCACTAAGTTGGCAGGGTATGCCCAGACATGGGTCCCTTGCTCACTTTGCCACTGGATTCAAGCTAGCCTGGCTGAAGAGGGCTGTTAGCGTGAAACCGGTCCCAGGGTGCTTGTTTCCGGTCCAGGAAAAACATGGCTGGGCAGTTTGGGCTGGACTGTTCCCATGAGGCACTGGGTAAAGACTGATTTGCATTTAGCTGTGTCTGAACTGGGGTGGCAAAGTGAGCTAAAGAATGATGATGGATTCAACCCATATCTGTGACTGGGGGTGAGTGTTTGAAAAGTTTCAGGACTCCGTCCATCATCTCCTTGTGTTTGCTTTGTTCGTCCTAAGTTGGCAGGGTATGCCCAGACGTGGGTCCCTTGCTCACTTTGCCACTGGATTCAAGCTAGCCTGGCTGAAGAGGGCTGTTAGCCCGAAACCAGTCCCAGGATGCTTGTTTCTGGTCCAGGGAAGACATGGCTTGGCAGTTCAGGCTGGACTGTTCCCATGAGGCACAGGGTCAAGACTGATTTGCATATATCTGTGTCTGAACTGGGGTGGCAAAGTGAGCTAAAGAATGATGATGGATTCAACCCAGATCTGTGACTGGGGGTGAGTGTTTGAAAAGTTTCAGCACTCCATTCATCATCTCCTTGTGTTTGCTTTGTGTGCCCTAATTTGGCAGGGTATGCCCAGATGTGGGTCCCTTGCTCACTTTGCCACTGGATTCAAGCTAGCCGGGCTGAAGAGGGCTGTTAGCCTGAAACCGGTCCCAAGATGCTTATTTAAGGTCCAGGAAAGACATGGCTTGGCAGTTCGGGCTGGACTGTTCCCATGAGGCACAGGGTCAAGACTGATTTGCATATAGCTGTGTCTGAACTGGGGTGGCAAAGTGAGCTAAAGAATGATGATGGATTCAACCCAGATCTGTGACTGGGGGTGAGTGTTTGAAAAGTTTCAGCACTCCGTCCATCATCTCCTTGTGTTTGCTTTGTTCGCCCTAAGTTGGCAGGGTATGCCCAGACGTGGGTCCCTTGCTCACTTTGCCACTGGATTCAAGCTAGCCTGGCTGAAGAGGGCTGTTAGCCCGAAACCGGTCCCAGGATGCTTGTTTCCGGTCCAGGGAAGACATGGCTTGGCAGTTCGGGCTGGACTCAGGGTCAAGATTGATTTGCTAATAGCTTTGTCTGAACGGGGGTGGCAAAGTGAGCTAAAGAAGGATGATGGATTCAACCCAGATCTGTGACTGTGGTGAGTGTTTGAAACGTTTCAGCACTCCGTCCATCATCTCCTTGTGTTTGCTTTGTTCGCCCTAAGTTGGCAGGATATGCCCAGACGTCGGTCCCTTGCACACTTTGCCACTGCATTCAAGCTAGCCTGGCTGAAGAAGGCTGTTAGCCCAAAACCGGTCCCAGGATGCTTGTTTCCGTTCCAGGGAAGACATGGCTTGGCAGTTCGGGCTGGACTGTTCCCATGAGGTACAGGGTCAAGACTGATTTGCGTATAGCTGTGTCTGAACTGGGGTGGCAAAGTGAGATAAAGAATGATGATGGATTCAACCCAGATCTGTGACTGGGGGTGAGTGTTTGAAAAGTTTCAGCACTCCGTCCATCATCTCCTTGTGTTTGCTTTGTTCGTCCTAAGTTGGCAGGGTATGCCCAGACGTGGGTCCCTTGCTCACTTTGCCACTGGATTCACGCTAGCATGGCTGAGAGGGCTGTTAGCCCGAAACAGGTCCCAGGATGCTTGTTTCTGGTCCAGGGAAGACATGGCTTGGCAGTTTGGGCTGGACTGTTCCCATGAGGCACAGGGTCAAGACTGATTTGCATATCTCTGTGTCTGAACTGGGGTGGCAAAGTGAGCTAAAGAATGATGATGGATTCAACCCAGATCTGTAACTGGGGGTGAGTGTTTGAAAAGTTTCAGCACTTCGTCCATCATCTCCTTGTGTTTGCTTTGTTCGTCCTAAGTTGGCAGGGTATGCCCAGACGTGGGTCCCTTGCTCACTTTGCCACTGGATTCAAGCTAGCCTGGCTGAAGAGGGCTGTTAGCCCGAAACCAGTCCCAGGATGCTTGTTTATGGTCCAGGGAAGACATGGCTTGGCAGTTCAGGCTGGACTGTTCCCATGAGGCACAGGGTCAAGACTAATTTGCATATATCTGTGTCTGAACTGGGGTGGCAAAGTGAGCTAAAGAATGATGATGGATTCAACCCAGATCTGTGACTGGGGGTGAGTGTTTGAAAAGTTTCAGCACTCCATTCATCATCTCCTTGTGTTTGCTTTGTGTGCCCTAATTTGGCAGGGTATGCCCAGATGTGGGTCCCTTGCTCACTTTGCCACTGGATTCAAGCTAGCCGGGCTGAAGAGGGCTGTTAGCCTGAAACCGGTCCCAAGATGCTTATTTAAGGTCCAGGAAAGACATGGCTTGGCAGTTCGGGCTGGACTGTTCCCATGAGGCACAGGGTCAAGACTGATTTGCATATAGCTGTGTCTGCACTGGGGTGGCAAAGTGAGCTAAAGAATGATGATGGATGCAACCCAGATCTGTGACTGGGGGTGAGTGTTTGAAAAGTTTCAGCACTCCGTCCATCATCTCCTTGTGTTTGCTTTGTTCGCCCTAAGTTGGCAGGGTATGCCCAGACGTGGGTCCCTTGCTCACTTTGCCACTGGATTCAAGCTAGCCTGGCTGAAGAGGGCTGTTAGCCCGAAACCGGTCCCAGGATGCTTGTTTCCGGTCCAGGGAAGACATGGCTTGGCAGTTCGGGCTGGACTCTTCCCATGTGGCACAGGGTCAAGATTGATTTGCTAATAGCTTTGTCTGAACGGGGGTGGCAAAGTGAGCTAAAGAATGATGATGGATTCAACCCAGATCTGTGACTGTGGTGAGTGTTTGAAACGTTTCAGCACTCCGTCCATCATCTCCTTGTGTTTGCTTTGTTCGCCCTAAGTTGGCAGGGTATGCCCAGACGTCGGTCCCTTGCACACTTTGCCACTGCATTCAAGCTAGCCTGGCTGAAGAAGGCTGTTAGCCCAAAACCGGTCCCAGGATGCTTGTTTCCGTTCCAGGGAAGACATGGCTTGGCAGTTCGGGCTGGACTGTTCCCATGAGGTACAGGGTCAAGACTGATTTGCATATAGCTGTGTCTGAACTGGGGTGGCAAAGTGAGATAAAGAATGATGATGGATTCAACCCAATCTGTGACTGGGGGTGAGTGTTTGAAAAGTTTCAGCACTCCGTCCATCATCTCCTTGTGTTTGCTTTGTTCATCCTAAGTTGGCAGGGTATGCCCAGACGTTGGTCCCTTGCTCACTTTGCCACTGGATTCACGCTAGCATGGCTGAGAGGGCTGTTAGCCCGAAACAGGTCCCAGGATGCTTGTTTCTGGTCCAGGGAAGACATGGCTTGGCAGTTTGGGCTGGACTGTTCCCATGAGGCACAGGGTCAAGACTGATTTGCATATCTCTGTGTCTGAACTGGGGTTGGCAAAGTGAGCTAAAGAATGATGATGGATTCAACCCAGATCTGTAACTGGGGGTGAGTGTTTGAAAAGTTTCAGCACTTCGTCCATCATCTCCTTGTGTTTGCTTTGTGTGCCCTAAGTTGGCAGGGTATGCCCAGATGTGGGTCCCTTGCTCACTTTGCCACTGGATTCAAGCTATCCGGGCTGAAGAGGGCTGTTAGCCCGAAACCGGTCCCAAGATGCTTATTTAAGGTCCAGGGAAGACATGGCTTGGTAGTTCGGGCTGGACTGTTCCCATGAGGCACAGGGTCAAGACTGATTTGCATATAGCTGTGTCTGAACTGGGGTGGCAAAGTGAGCTAAAGAATGATGATGGATTCAACCCAGATCTGTGACTGGGGGTGAGTGTTTGAAAAGTTTCAGCACTCCGTCCATCATCTCCTTGTGTTTGCTTTGTTTGCCCTAAGTTGGCAGGGTATGCCCAGACGTGGGTCCCTTGCTCACTTTGCCACTGGATTCAAGCTAGCCTGGCTGAAGAGGGCTGTTAGCCCGAAAGCGGTCCCAGGATGCTTGTTTCTGGTCCGGGGAATACATGGATTGGCAGTTCGGGCTGGACTGTTCCCATGAGGCACAGGGTCAAGACTGATTTGCATATATCTGTGTCTGAACTGGGGTGGCAAAGTGAGCTAAAGAATGATGATGGATTCAACCCAGATCTGTGACTGTAGTGAGTGTTTGAAACGTTTCAGCACTCCGTCCATCATCTCCTTGTGTTTGCTTTGTTCGCCCTAAGTTGGCAGGGTATGCCCAGACGTGGGTCCCTTGCTCACTTTGCCACTGGATTCAAGCTAGCCTGGCTGAAGGGGGCTGTTAGCCCCAAACCGGTCCCATGATGCTTGTTTCCGTTCCAGGGAAGACATGGCTTGGCAGTTCCGGCTGGACTGTTCTCATGAGGCACAGGGTCAAGACTGATTTGCATATAGCTGTGTCTGAACTTGGGTGTCAAAGTGAGATAAAGAATGATGATGGATTCATCCCAGATCTGTGACTGGGGGTGAGTGTTTGAAAAGTATCAGCACTCCGTCCATCATCTCCTTGTGTTTGCTTTGTTCGTCCTAAGTTGGCAGGGTATGCCCAGACGTGGGTCCCTTGCTCACTTTGCCACTGGATTCAAGCTAGCGTGGCTGAGAGGCCTGTTAGCCCGAAACCGGTCCCAGGATGCTTGTTTCTGGTCCAGGGAAGACATGGCTTGGCAGTTCGGGCTGGACTGTTCCCATGAGGCACAGGGTCAAGACTGATTTGCATATATCTGTGTCTGAACTGGGGTGGCAAAGTGAGCTAAAGAATGATGATGGATTCAACCCAGATCTGTGACTGTAGTGAGTGTTTGAAACGTTTCAGCACTCCATCCATCATCTCCTTGTGTTTGCTTTGTTCGCCCTAAGTTGGCTGGGTATGCCCAGACGTGGGTCCCTTGCTCACTTTGCCACTGGATTCAAGCTAGCCTGGCTGAAGGGGGCTGTTAGCCCCAAACCGGTCCCAGGATGCTTGTTTCCGTTCCAGGGAAGACATGGCTTGGCAGTTCCGGCTGGACTGTTCCCATGAGGCACAGGGTCAAGACTGATTTGCATCTATCTGTGTCTGAACTGGGGTGGCAAAGTGAGCTAAAGAATGATGATGGATTCAACCCAGATCTGTGACTGTAGTGAGTGTTTGAAACGTTTCAGCACTCCATCCATCATCTCCTTGTGTTTGCTTTGTTCGCCCTAAGTTGGCTGGGTATGCCCAGACGTGGGTCCCTTGCTCACTTTGCCACTGGATTCAAGCTAGCCTGGCTGAAGGGGGCTGTTAGCCCCAAACCGGTCCCAGGATGCTTGTTTCCGTTCCAGGGAAGACATGGCTTGGCAGTTCCGGCTGGACTGTTCCCATGAGGCACAGGGTCAAGACTGATTTGCATATATCTGTGTCTGAACTGGGGTGGCAAAGTGAGCTAAAGAATGATGATGGATTCAACCCAGATCTGTGACTGTAGTGAGTGTTTGAAATGTTTCAGCACTCCATCCATCATCTCCTTGTGTTTGCTTTGTTCGCCCTAAGTTGGCTGGGTATGCCCAGATGTGGGTCCCTTGCTCACTTTGCCACTGGATTCAAGCTAGCCGGGCTGAAGAGGGCTGTTAGCCCGAAACCGGTCCCAAGATGCATATTTAAGGTCCAGGGAAGACATGGCTTGGCAGTTGGGCTGGACTGTTCCCATGAGGCACTGGGTCAAGACTGATTTGCGTATAGCTGTGTCTGAACTGGGGTGGCAAAGTGAGCTAAAGAATGATGATGGATTCAACCCAGATCTCTGACTGGGGGTGAGTGTTTGAAAAGTTTCAGCACTCCGTCCATCATCTCCTTGTGTTTGCTTTGTTCGCCATAGGTTGGCAGGGTATGCCCAGACGTGGGTCCCTTGCTCACTTTGCCACTGGATTCAAGCTAGCCTGGCTGAAGAGGGCTGTTAGCCCGAAACCGGTCCCAGGATGCTTGTTTACGGTCCAGGGAAGACATGGTTTGGCAGTTCGGGCTGGACTGTTCCCATGTGGCACAGGGTCAAGATTGATTTGCTAATAGCTTTGTCTGAACTGGGGTGGCAAAGTGAGCTAAAGAATGATGATGGATTCAACCCAGATCTGTGACGGGGGGTGAGTGTTTGAAAAGTTTCAGCACTCCGTCCATCATCTCCTTGTGTTTGCTTTGTTCGCCCTAAGTTGGCAGGATATGCCCAGACGTGGGTCCCTTGCTCACTTTGCCCCTGGATTCAAGCTAGCATCGCTGAAGAGGGCTGTTAGCCCGAAACCGGTCCCAGGATGCTTGTTCTGGTCCAGGGAAGACATGGCTTGGCAGTTCGGGCTGGACTGTTCCCATGAGGCACAGGGTCAAGACTGATTTGCATATATCTGTGTCTGAACTGGGGTGGCAAAGTGAGCTAAAGAATGATGATGGATTCAACCCAGATCTGTGACTGTGGTGAGTGTTTGAAACGTTTCAGCACTCCGTCCATCATCTCCTTGTGTTTGCTTTGTTCGCCCTAAGTTGGCAGGGTATGCCCAGACGTGGGTCCCTTGCTCACTTTGCCACTGGATTCAAGCTAGCCTGGCTGAAGAGGGCTGTTAGCCCAAAACCGGTCCCAGGATGCTTGTTTCCGTTCCAGGGAAGACATGGCTTGGCAGTTCGGGCTGGACTGTTCCCATGAGGCACAGGGTCAAGACTGATTTGCATATAGCTGTGTCTGAACTGGGGTGGCAAAGTGAGATAAAGAATGATAATGGATTCAACCCAGATCTGTGACTGGGGGTGAGTGTTTGAAAAGTTTCAGCACTCCGTCCATCATCTCCTTGTGTTTGCTTATTCGTCCTAAGTTGGCAGGGTATGCCCAGACGTGGGTCCCTTGCTCACTTTGCCACTGGATTCAAGCTAGCGTGGCTGAGAGGACTGTTAGCCCGAAACCGGTCCCAGGATGCTTGTTTCCGGTCCAGGGAAGACATGGCTTGGCAGTTCGTGCTGGACTGTTTCTTTCTATAAGACACAGGGTCAAGACTGATTTGCATATAGCTGTGTCTGAACTGGGGTAGCAAAGTGAGCTAAAGAATGATGATGGATTCAACCCAGATCTTTGACTGGGGGTGAGTATTTGAAAAGTTTCAGCACTCCGTCCATCATCTCCTTGTGTTCAATATGTTGTCAGTGACAGAGGGTCTGTACCAAGATTATACCATTTGGGCTCACAAGTGCACATGCCACTGTCAGCGTCTGGTGATATATGTTGTCTCAGGGCTATAAGTGTTCAGTGTGGCCTATCAGGAAGATATTGCTGAGCTCAGTAATTTGTGAGAGTACTACCTGAAGCACCCAGAACAGGGACTATGTAGCAGACAATGTGGGAAACTGGCCATCCCAGCAATCAAAAGTCAGGTGGGGCAGTTTTCTGTGGAAATTTGTCCTTTAGGTGCCAAGATCGAGTGTCACAATCCTTGGATAGCTCGAATACAGGATAGCAAGGCTAAACCCGCCTTATCCATTTGTCGTTTCCCCTACATCCGGTATTTCATTCCAGGGAACTTAAGTGAGCCTATTCCGAATGGCAAAGGGAGTATGGTGGAAAGACAACACTCACTTGTTTCAGTAGGTAGTGTGGTTGAACATCTGGACTGGATTCTCTGGTTTACCGGAGTGCATGGTGTCACAGATCACACTTGAAAAGCACAACTTATCTGTTAAGTTAGATATATAACTCATAAGGCATAACGTTGTAAATGCTAATGATAGCTTCTTACCAAGTGCAACAAGGAATCTCACTGTAACTAACCTGCAGGCAAACCTGTAATTGTGCACAAGAACCGAAGATGGGATGAATGCTACAGCAGTGGGGAGACGAAGATGTACTTGCAATCACAGAGGGGATCTTTCAAACAAGGCCAATACAAGAGAGAACATGAGGGAGACAGGAGCACATACAGGATATGAAGGTAAGAGAAAGACCATGGGAAACAGAAATGGAAGAAATCAACTAGGTGACAGAGTGAATACAGGTGCAAACTGGTACGAAAAGTGAAAGAATCTAAACAACCACCTTTGCCGGACATCTATCTACAGGTCTACGGGATATTTATATGGCTCTACCTAACTTGAACTTGAAGTCAACTAAGGGCCCTGTAGCGGCCTGGGCAGTATGTATCAGATAAGACCCTGGAAGTGTTTGTTTTCCAAGACTGCAGTTTCCGTTGACTCATCTTTCATTCCCTTTCATGTGTGATGTTTCCTAGACCTCTTCTGACATGCTAGTCTCAGAGATCTGGCAGTAATCCCTACCCAACCACCCCCCCCCCCCCCGCCCTCCTCTTGATCTTGGAGTTAGCGTTGCAATGGGAGGTTCCCACTATCAAGACAGAGTGGAGAGCCTTCATAGGGCTCACTGATTACTATAGAGCCGTTGTGGCCAACTATGGGGCCATAGACGTGCCTCTGGAAGCCCTGAAATCCAAAAAGCACCCCAAAAGTCATAAGGACTGTGGAGTGTTAGAATGCTTTTGAGGGCCTTCGGATGGTGCTATAGAATTCACCCGAAGTCACCGGACTACAGTCAGCCCTTCATAGTCCAAGACAATCCCTCAGACAAAGGAGTTGGGACAATCCTATAGCAACTTGATGACAAGGGTAGAGAGCATCTAATGGAATTTATCATACACAGACTGCATCCAAGGGAACATAACAGGTCTGCCATTGAAAATGAGTGCTATGCCATAGTGTGGGGCATGAGGAGGTTTAGGTCTTACTTGTTTGACACCTAATTTGTAGTCCTTGGGGATCACAAACCACTTCAGTGGTTGTTTGCAATGAAGAATGTGAGTCTTAAGATGCTGACATGCTCTGTTTCATCCCAAAGTCTTCGTATCACTGTAGGATACAAAATCTAGGCTACAGCATGGGAACTCAGATCGACTTTCCCACGAGTCTTGCTGATGCAATGATTGGATTTCTCAAATAATGCAGTAAAAATTCAAGTAATCTGATCTGGGAGGCTCCTCTGCAGGGACAGGAATTTCTCCTGCTTGGGAGATGGATATCAACCGAAGTCCTACATTACGGAACAGGAAAAGTACTTACTTTACTTTTTTGCCACAACATTCATAAATTCCTGAATGTGATCTGAGGCCTTTGCTCAAAACTCACTCTGAGACACAGAGCACAGCTCCAGGTTAAATGGGGAGTGCTAAAAATACACCTCTATGACAATACAAGGCTACCACTCATGTCCCTAGGACTTGCACAATGAGCAGAGGTGACATCATACAGTTTTGAAACATTAGCAAGGGGAAGGCTCTTTCTAGCTCCCTGAAGTGTGAGCAGTTCAAATCGTCTAGCTCATGTGAAGTCTGCTTATATGTTATGCTCACACACTGCTCTGACATCCAGATGCATGTGTCAAGTACATATTGTGTTTGCGGTGTCTGCTAGCAAGACTGTATTTTGGTTGTAAGAACATGCATGCCATATGCCAGTGGGATCTATTTTGGATTACCCTTGACTAAGAGTGGGCGTGTATTACCAACATTTGTGAGCTGGAGGGTGTAGACCCAGAAACAGGAGTGTGGAGGGTTGGAGACAAGGCTGCACTTAGAAATTCAATGTGGCCTATTTAGCAAGAGGTTGCAGATAAGGCCTTCCTAAGCACTGCCATTTGTGTGATGGCAGGGGAAGGGCGTGAGTCAACAGATTTAGTTGTTAGTGGGAGAGAAGGCTCTAGTCAGTTTCTGAGCCTTTTGTTTTCTTGAGTGGCCCATCCAAGAAATCTGCTGACAGACAGGTGCAGAGCTTCACATTCATTGTGCTGATGTTATGGGCACTCCTGTTTGGAGCCGTCATCATCACTACCTGCTGCATACACAGAATTATCTGCGCTGCAGAAGGAAGATGAAGTTATGGAAAGGAACCGCCACAAACCAGTGCCTGAACTGCAGACTGGGGATCCACATCCCCTGTCTGAAAACTTATTATATAAGAGGGAATCAGACCTTCTCCCTTGGTACCAGTTCCAAGATGCTTCACTGAGCAATGGCTAGGGTACTCTGCAGAGTATTCGAAGAACTGCTGTGATCCATTGCTGGTATCCTTGATATCCAGCCTCTCAGCAGTGAGGGAACATTGTCTGAAACTGTGTGTCTTGCTGGAGAAAGCTGTGTGTCTATCTCAGGTCTAAGAGCCTGTCTGTCTGTTGAGCGGGGAGAATTAGAGAGCCTTGTCCCGTAAGAGCAGCCTGCCTGACAAAAATCCCAGCTACCAATTCCACGAAAGGAGCAATCAGAAGAGCCAGTTTGCCCAAGGGAGTGTGTCAAAGCTATTCTGTAAGAACCCTTGAGACTCCTGAATTCCCTGTTCAACCAAAGACCACATTCATTATCAAGGAGATGCACTTGAGAATCCACTTATGGGACCTCCACAAAGGAAGTCTAAGGACCTGTTGTGACTCAACCTTCACTGTACTCAAAGATTGCATCTCTGTGCTTTGGCCGGTGGAAACAGAGTCCCCATTGCCACTGCTCTCGCTGTGTGTTCTTTGCTGAGCAGCTGCTGACCACTGCAGAGAAAACAAGGTGGGGCCACCAAGATGAGCCCCAGTGACCGTGAGTGTATTTGCTCACTCCAAGTGTGCATGAAAGATTCGGTAATGAATGAGATCATTGACTGTGAACTTGCTAAACAGAACCTCTTGTGGGACTTTTTAACAATACCTGAACCCGCACTGAAGAAATGCCTAACCAAGAGGAAGTTATGACCTCTGGGTCACAAAATGCAAGGAATCTGTTCTACTTTAGCCATAGTGAGCTTGCAACTTGCATCCATGCTTTCACAGGAATTCTGGAGGTTGTGCTCTCCAGGGATCATGTCCAGTGTCACAAGAATGTAGTCATGTTTCTCAGACTCCATGTTGCAAGCGTGCTATGGGCTAGTTTTGGAGACTGCGACAAACAGCCCAGTGGTGGCTGGGGACACAAAGGAGAGTGGAGTCACAGGATAACACAAATCAGGACTTCTGAGGTAAGGACACTCCGGAAGAGCCGGAAATTCCATAAAAGCCATAATATTCTGAAAGGAGGTCCTGATTTTTTCTTAGTCAGTATGAGCTGGAAAGATGTAAGCACTAGTCACAGTAATGCACTGGCCGGGCAACAGCGATTCTCTATTCTGGTTGTGTAGTTTGCACTGTTTGTGTTCCCTGCACATTTAATGCGTTTGTTCACCTTCACTTCCCTTTATGGTTAGGGCAGCTAAAATTAACTCTTCTTTGCATAGATTCTCAGTTTAGCATGCTGTAATTCAAGAATTCCTGGTCCAACTTCAAACACGCCAAGTCATCTTGGCATCCAGCATCTCAGCTATTGTAGACAGACTTGCACATTTGGTTCCTGGACTATATCCTGGTCGTCTGGTGGCTAGTCATGGCCTCTCTTTTACTTCCATAGCCTCAAAAGATATTCTGTTCATACTCACAAGACATTGTTACCTGTTGTGCACAAGTATATTTAGATTAATGATACCATTGCTATAGGATTATAGGTGTTACGAGTCCGTTCCTTGCAGGCCTAGGGTTCCTGCTTCATGCCTTACACCAATCTGTGCTTCTGAGGTCAGCAGGATGAGATGCTTATGGAGTGTTTCTTCTCTCTCTACCTCTCTTCCCCTGTTTCACCTGTATAGTCACTTCAAATTCTGGATCTTGTTTCTGTTTGACTGAAAGGGAAAGGAGTGGGGTTAGCATTAGAGTCTACGGAGTGAATTTCAGAGAAATCCTGGCAGCGTTCCAGGTCATATACTACATGGATTCCGATGTCATCCCATTACAGATCATAGCTCAGGCCTTTGGTAAAATACAAGAAAATATGGAGACAGTCCAACAAGAAAGGGATTTCCTTCCAGACAGAATCAATCAGTGACAGTCCTCCAATCCTAGTCTCTCGGGAAGCCCAAAAAATAGGAATAAAGGTACTATCTCCCCTTCGGTGGAAACAGGGAAAAGTCACAAACAATACCTATGCCAACCACCAGCTATGGCCCACCTATAATGATTTCCCAGAGATCCAAAGGACATTCAAGCTGATGTGTCTTTGTTTTGCCTCAGCTGTTTCATACAGATAAATACAAGGTTATTTTCATCCTATCAAATTTGGTCAGGGATGCCTTGGTGTGGGCAATTTTGTCAATCAATAACAGTCCCTTGCTGTCTAATTAGTCCCTTTTTCTGAAACATTTCAAGAGAAACTTATGGAAACCCCAAATAAAAAAATTCCTATATAGTACTTTCAGACAAAGGCAAGAGGTCGGATTAACTAGATTAATCCTTACAATCAGCTGGTCTCAGAATTATGATGGATGGATGAAGAAACAGCTGTTGCCTTTTACCAAGGTTTTCGTGAAGATTTTAAAGACACCATCTCACTAGCAGTAAACCAACCCACTGATTCTAACGGCCTCATACACTTAGCACTACAAATAGACTCCCAGCAAAAACAACGCTGGTGGGAAAGAAGTGAAATAGCTCGCATGTTACCTTAGGTTCCAGCAGAAGAATCTAAGTCTAGAGAAGGATTCAAAAACTCTCTGCAGATTGGGCAATCACAGAAACACTTCACAACATAGGAAAAACATAAAAGGAGGGAAAGGCCTGTATTTGTCTTGTAGAACACCAGAACATTTCCTTAAGAATTGTCGCCTTGACTGGCAAAAGCCAGAGCTTGATCTTGAAGGGTGAATCCAGATCGAGCAGATTCAAAATAAAAGACTTTGTTGAGTGCAAAGAAAGAATCCTTTGAAAAGGTAAAGATTGAATGGTCAATTATGGCATGCAAATCACCCATAAATACATGAAATATCTTTCAACATCTTATATACTATTCGCTAGCACGGGTGAGGTTTGCAGAAGGTTCTGTGACGCTCTACATAAGTACACTTGAAAGTTGTTGTGAACTTATTTATGTGTGGTGCTTAGAGGTGGAGAGATCACCCACTTCCAAGTTGGATGACCAAAATCACCCAGTTTATACAAAAAATTGGTTTCCCCAGCACACGCTAATGTCAACATGCATTACATAAATAACAGATATCAACAATTCTTGTCTTTCTTTGTATTTGTTAGGTTCATTCTCATTTGTTCTTGTTTAGCTCTTTTTTTAGCCTCTTTCTAGCCAACACGTGTTTCATCGCCCAATGGCCGGTGGCCGTGACTTACTCAGGGCTGTTTCGTCGGTATGGTTAGTGTTATCATTTAATTGGTTGCAATTCCGTCCGAGTTTCTGCAAATAGTTACTTGTCTTCATTAGTTTTTCTCTCCCAATTGTGTCAGTATTATCCCTTATTATTTGTTGTCATCAGTTTTACCGCATTCCGAGTGTTTGCTCGTGCAGCCTTCTGTCGTCCCAGCGAGTACGCTTGGGACGACGACGTGTTATGTTTAGTGTGGTTAAAGTACTTCTGCTTTAGTAAAGAAAAGAACTAGGCTGCATATTCATTTATTGGGCATGTTGTCTGACTTGTTGTTCTGAGACTCTACACCCACACTAACTCCTTGAGATGCCTTGGACTGCTCACCCTTCCTACCCTGTGAATCAGGTAAGGTGGAAGTGAACTTGGCGCAGGATGCCGAGCCATAGTAAGACAGGCCCCAGAACGTAAGTGAGTAGTGACCTCAGCCAAATTGCTGTTGCTCAGTAATCCCTCTGTGCTCTGTGGCCCAACTGTACGTGTTATGACACTAATGATTTAGGTACACAGGTGCCACATGTATTGATAATTTACGTACAGAGTTTAAAAAACATTTCAGACCTTTGTCTGTGGTGAAAAAGCAGATGGAATTTGAATTTGAAAAGAAAACAGACCAGGGAGGTGTGTTTTGGATGCATGCAGCAAGTAATAGATTTTTTTTTACCTGCAGTTACTTCCAATGTGACTTCTAAAGTACCAATAACAACAATTGCAAAACTCCTGAAATAGTGTTCCTGCACCTAGAAGCACGAATACCACTCTGAGGATGAGGGATAATGGACTATTAAAAGTTGTGGGGGAAAGCATGCAGGAATCTGTGTATCTACCATAGTTGAAACATATTTTTCTTGATTACTGGACAACGGTTTTCCTAGGAATCTTGTAGTTCTCATATTAGCTGGTGGCTGTTATTATCAGCAGAATTGGGAATTATGACTCAACTATAACGAGGTACTCACTAGAAATATTTTCTGTTCACATATAGCAATTAGGGCCACAGTCAGCTAATGTGACAGCCATCACTGTTGGCTATTTTCTACATAATTGATGTGTTCAAACAATTGTTCAAAAAAAGAATGACTGATTGATGTTGTTTTTACTCAAAGCAATATTGTGACGTATACTTTCTTAGCAGACACATAAGACCGGATTCATGCAGGTAACTCACACTTTTGAGTAACTGACACTTTTGAGTAAATGTACTACTTTTTTCTTAGTCATAACATCAGGGCCTGATTTACAAAGGTAAGTTGCCCTTTTGGGTAAGTTTACACTTTGTGGTAAATTTACTCCTTTTGGTATTCACAAACTCCAAGTGTCAACTTACTACATAAGTGTGAATTGCGTGTCTCCACCCCAGAGTAATAAAATTGGCTTACTCTTGTGTGGGTGGATGGCATCCCTCCCTAAACCCCTTCTTAACCCTACCTTAACCCCTTTTATTCCTCCCTAATTATATCCTCTTTATTATTAAGTCTGCCCTTTTTCCATGTCCACATCCCTCTGTCCCTCCAACATTTGCCACTAAAATCTATACTGACATGTGAGGAGACTCCATAGTCGAGTAGGAGAACTCCGCATACATAAGTATATGGAAAAATTTAATTTTGCAGTACGTTTTGTAGTACATTTTGCGCCACTACAAAAGTTACTACAAAGTGCAGTTTGAGAATACGGCTCTCAAAGTGTAAGTTGCCACTAAACAAAATGGTAGTACGTCCAGCACCACACATTAAGGGTCTTTGTGGTCCACGGACTGACAGACTCATGGGGACTGCGGTGGCAGTCTTCTGACCACCCTATTACAACCAGGCCAGTCGGGCTGCACTCGGACCAACGCCAGGCATCTCTGGTGCAAAGGTCTTGAGGCCATAATATGGTCAGCAGGGCAGCTGCTGCCCGCCAAGCATATTACGAGTTTCCTCACTGCTACGACGGCCATGAAAATTTGTCGATGAGGAAAATAAGGTAGCCCTACAGGTCCTCCTTGGTCCTCTGTGCCATGGGGTTCAGCAGTCCATGCCACGCAGGTACTGATTTTGATGTTCCCATTGCTGTGCTTATTTCATACGCACTGCCGTGGGAACGCCAAGAACCGAGACAGGAGAAAACTCCTAATCTGGTAGGCGGTTCAACCACAAGTTTGGCGGTGCTGGGTGGGCCCACTCCTGTCCCGCCAAACTCGTAATGAGGCCCATAGCCATGCACTGGTATTGCAACAAGCTACCATAGAAAATAATGACGGCAGCAAATTAATATAAAACCCCATAGGAAATAATTTTAGACTAAATTAAATTGTTTAAAATAGTAAAAAATATAAATAAATATAATTTAATATTAACAAATATCTCAAGTTAAAAGGCAATTAATATTCTAAAATATTTTAAAAATCTTTTTGGAATTCATAAATTATGTCATATTAGTTTTTAATTATTTAAAATAGTTAAAAGTATAAATACATTTGCTAAAAAGATATGCAACTAATGCAATGTATTATTTCATTAAGAAATATTTAAATGGCCGATTGTAAATTAAAAAAATTTATGCAATAATAATTTTATTAAGATATAACTATCTTTGGACCTGATCTTGGCGGTCTTTCTGCTGTACCGCCTCGTCGGAGGGACTGAGTACCAAGCTGAAGGCCCTCCCGACCACCATATTAAGCTGTTGCAGCTGGAGACAGAAGCCCGCCGCCACAGCAGTCTTCTCTGCTGGCTGACCGTACCCTGCCGCCGTCAGGCTGGTGGTATATCGCAGAGCCGATTTAGATGTTCCCGATGGGCTGCCAGTATCTTGGTGGCGGAGTCCCGATGGGTGATGTTTCGCTGCTGTAAATACAGGTAAGTACTACGTATTAATATCAGAAGATACATATATATGTTGTGTGTGTTGTAATACATATGTAGGTTATGTCTACTGTCTGTATTGTTGCATGTAAAATAAGACAAGCCGAAAGTAACTGTCATCATACACTACATAGGAGAAGTGACAGAGAAGCCTACCTTCAATTTTGGCGAGAACGGGGTTGCTGAGCGTCGTGGTCTGGGGGCAGCAACACAGGAAGGACCTGGGCAATGGCATCTGACATGGAATCCGAAATGGCTCCTCAAAAAGAGGTGAGTTTGCACCACTTTTCCTACCTTTCTGCAGACTCGCGCATGGCAGTGTCCCTCCAGGAAAAGCTTGACTGAAAGGCAAATTGTGATCTGGACGGTGGGAAGCTTGGCAGGACTCCCTCTAAGACCTGCCTCTGGCTCTCCTGCCATTGACATGGAAAAAAGGGTCTCGGTGGAGGCGGCGGGACTGCAGCAGTCTTGTAGCCAAGTTCCTGCCAAGATCTAAATCCGGTGGTCAGACTGCCACGGCAGCGGGCAGGAAGACCGCTGAAAAAGCAATGGTGGGACCAATTTTGCCAAGATTGTAATCAGGCCCATAATTTTAATCAATTCTATAGATCACTTTTTGTAGTTATTAAAAAAAATATATATATTTTCTTCTCCATATGGACATTTATTTTTTAATTTAATTTTAAGCAAAACAATTCTAATTCAATGTAATATATTTTAATTATAGATTTATTTCAAAATTAAGTTAATAGTGCTATAGCATATTTTATTTTGCTCTACATTTTAATTACCAAAATTAATGGGCATTATTATTTAACATCAAAATATGTTGATATATAGGAACACAAAAGAAACTGATCGGAAAAGCTGGAATAGCAGATTCATGTGTTACACCACAGATAAGTGCATGGGCATAACTATGACTAGAGGTTAACTTCCCCCTGGGACCACTTAACTTTTCACCCCTTCATGTATGGTACTGCAATATCAGGCCTATGCCCATCCAGTCACCCACCTTGTATAGTGAGGGAGACCGCCCGGCCCGCCTCTTAACCCAGGGATGTCTCCCGTGATGTTGTTATTTCTCATTTTGAGGGATTTGGGAGGGGCGAGGTCAAATCTACTCAACCATATTCGGGAGTTGGTGTGTTAGGGGGAGGAGGGGATATGGGACCAATGCATAGGTTGTTATGCAGAGTTAAGTTTGGTATATGTCATTACACTCACAATGTTGCAACAGGCTGGAATAAGTCACAAATTCCTTTAGAACCTTCACCAATGGGTCTCCTCATCAAGTACACCTTTTCCCACTCCATTAGATGTCCATAAAATGTCTCACTTGGAACATATGAGGTATAAATGATTATCGTAAATCCAGATTGGATCATGCTTACATTACACACCACCACATATATGTCTGCTTCCTACAAGAACTTAATCTAACCTCTCACACTGCTCTGGGCCTGCGAGCCAGATGGCACAGCGAGGCATACACTACTTTATACTCAAACTATGCTAGAGGGGTGGCTATTCTCATACAAAAGGGGCTCCCATTGCGTCTAGGCAAGGTCACGGCAGATAAAGAGAGCAGGTATGTCATAGCCACGGGCACACTTCATACACAACTCCTCACCCTGCCAGCAGTTTATGGCCCTAACGCTGATGACCCTATGTTTTTCACTGACCTCTGGCAAATGGTAAATGGGCTACGTCATGGGGCACAAATCTGGGGAAGGGAATTCAATGTTGTGTTGGACGACAGCCAGGAAAGAACAGGTTCTGCGTGACATCCACATCCCTGGGCGGCTGATACTATTAATGCACTAATGTCAGATCATAGCCTTTTAGATAGCTGGAGGTGGTCCCATCAAAGACAAGGGGAAGGCACTTGTTTTACTGCACCACATAGCTCATGGTCCAGAATTGATTAATGACTCATCTCGCAAGAAATTAAACTTTGGGATGCTAAAGCTACACACATGCCTCTCACGCTTTTAAACTACGTACCGGTCACGTTAGAATTTCACATTCCCAAGACCTCCCCGGGTGTTTTCACTTGGCGCCTCCCTAGAGGTGTGCTTCGTGACAAGGCGTTCAAAGAAGAAATAAGGGCTGAAATAATATCCTATTTTACCACAAACACCACTTCAGACTCCTCCCCTCCACAATCTGGGAGGCATTTAAAGGGGTGATATGGGGGGCATGCATATCCAAACAAGACGGTATTCTAAAGTCAATACGCTCTCAACTGTCCACACCTGCATATAAATTAGGAGTCCTGGAAGGGGAGTACTTAAGATCGAACCATCCCGACACCCTATCCGAAATCAGGGAAACAATTTCTGAATATAATGCAGAAGCCGAGCGTGAAATAAATTACTTAAACAGGGTTGCAAAAGCGAAGGGGATAGGCCCGGGAAGACACTCGCAGGCATCCTTAAGCATGCATGCTCACCCACATACATATTTGAACTAGAAGACATTGAGAAAGGTTTACAGGATCAACCCCCAGCTATACTAGACACAATGAAGAACTTTTATGCCACACTATATACTTTGCAGCCGAGTGGAGATACGGAGCTACTCACAGACTACCTTGATTCACTGCAATTGGTCTGGCTAGAGGACTCACACAGAGAATTTCTAGACATGCCCTTCTCAACAGAGGGAATAATACAAACCATTAACTCACACCCTAGTGACAAAGCACCAGGAATGAATGGCTTCACAGTCACCGTTTATAAGGAATATGCAGACCTCTTCACCCCACACATACTAGCGATGTATGAGGACTCTCTCCAGAATGGCACTCTCCCTCCCACGCTGCAGGAAGCGGTCATTATGTCCTTGCTAAAGCCTGATAAACCACCACACAGATGTGACTCCTACAGACCCGTCGCTCATCAATATAGATAATAAAACTTTAGCCAAAATTATTGCTAAACGTATCATGCCACTTCTGCCCAAAATAATCAGGCTGGACCAGGCCGGGTTTATATCGGGGCACTCTACTGCGCATAACCGGAGAACACTGTTTGCAGTGATGCATCATCTACACCCAGAAGTTCAGGCAATTGCAGCCTGATTAGATGCCCCTAAGGCGTTCGACTCCCTAGCATGGGACTATTTATTCATACTGTTAAAGTGACTGGGTCTCAGCCCTAACTTCCTTAGATATATAAAACTTTTATATACTCTCCCTATGGCCCGGATACGTCTGAATGGGCTCCTATCTGAACCAATCCCAATAATATGCGGCACTAGACAAGGTTTCCCACTCTCGCCCCTCCTATTCGCCATGGCCATGGAGCCATTAGCCGCCAGGCTCAGACAACATCATGCAGAGCGTGGCATGGGCTTCACCTCGAGGGGACTGATAATTTCGCTCTATACGGATGACATAACTCTCTACATATGTAAGCCGCATGAAAACCTCACCCCAATTATTTGGGAGATGCTCCGGTTCAGTGGACTATCGGGTATTAACATTAATTGGAACAACTCTGTCTTACTTCCCCTTACTGACACCACCTCCTCTTTCCACACTGACTACCCTCTTGCCTGGGCCACAGGCCCAGTGCAATACTTAGGCATTTGGGTGTGTTGTGACATCCAGAAACTATGGGCTGCGAACTACGGTTGTGCTATCTACTAGCTTGAGAGCAGGATCCTGCTCATATCTCTGGTCTGGGCCAGCAAACTACTGTCAATTTCCTGGGAGGTTCTTAGCTTGCCTCTTGCACGAGCTGGACTTGTTGCACCTGACCTGGCGCTCTATGCCCTTTGCGCACAATCTTAATTCTTACATTTCTGGATACACCCTACCTCATTCCAACCGCACGAGGCAATTGAGCAAGACCCCACCTCCTCTAAACACCGCTCTCTACATAGCTCTGTGCGGTGAAATAAACACCGTAGAATGTGTTAGATGGGCCTGGGAGGGAATTAGGAAAAAAGAAGGCCTCTCGCATATATACGCCCCATCTATTCCACTCCACAACAATCCAATTATGCCACCTCTTCAAGAGACTGGTGCCCAAAGAAGGGGGCAACGACTCCGCCTTAGTAAATTGTCTGACATTTATACGGAAGAGGGGTTCATCCAGGCGGCCCCCCCTTACAGACACACAGTTAGGGAGTGCAACAGACATACTACTATGCTACTAAATCAGGGCCACGTGCCATGAGAAATACCCTGCCTTCTCGTCACGGCCCCAAGGCTGCCAGTCCAAGAACAAATAATTAACACACCCTCTGCTAGGAAAGTAATCACACGATTGTACACAGGTGTTCAACAATACATGCCTAAGATAGAACACCGGGCTAAGACACGCAGGGGGATAGACCTGGGCCCGGACTTTACAGACTGGGAATACTGCTGCAGTCAATTGGATGGTCTATTCCCAAACTACAGGCTAATACTTTTTAATTTTTTGCATCGCTTTTATCGTATCCCCATGCAACTTCACAGAATAGGGCTGTTAGACACAGAGAGTTGCCCCAGATGTGGTGTCCCTGGGGCAGATTTACTTCACTTGGTGTGGGCTTGCCCTGGTGTCTCGAGGTATTGGTCCGTGGTATTCCAGGCCATGATTGATTTTCACATAGTGTGCACACCACTGCTAGGCCTCTTTGGATCTGTGAAACAGGTGCCTCCCACAAGACATTAACTAGTAGCCTTAATCCTGATCCTTGCAAAACGTAGAGTGGCCATGGTGTGGGGAAGATGCCGTTCACCCAAGGAAACTGACTGGCTCCTGGATGCGGCATATTGCAGTGACCAACTCTCTCATTATTGGGACATGATGCCGCTTAGATCTTTCCCTAAAGACATCTGGGAACCCTTGAATATTTAAAGTCTAAAGAAGGCCCAAATGAATCAACCCCACATGCCAACCCCTCCAGCCAAGACAACCACGATATTTAAGATTAAGTTCCTCTAGCTAGACAACCACTCGATCAATACCCAACCTGGTACCAGTCAGGCAAAGCTGATAAGTTTGTGCCAACAGTGATGGGTGAAGTGGATACCGACATCACCCACATGTAGATAAAAGGAGCTATCACCAAGTACAAGACTCACTCAGCTCGCTGGAGACCGTGAAGGGAAATAGGATACAATCAGTTTATGGACACTATCTAGAGACTATTTGCCATTGTTCAGTGCCATGTGTGTTTTCTTTGTTTCTTTTTTCCTTCTCTTTTTTCTACTTTTCGCTATTTAGATAAAAGGCCTTGTATGGAGATATAAACGTACCCTGCTTTACTGTCACCTGATCACATTTGGCCTTATGTTTGTATATGATAATAAATGCAAATAAATAATACAAAAAATATGTTGATATATACTTTCAAGCTGAATACATTTTTTTACATTTTCACTATACAATACTTTAGAGGGAAGATTCTAACTTGAAGCAGAGTTCTCCACATTGTACATTATAGGGGAAATTAAAAACAAGTTAATTTAACTTGAAACAATTATGTAAAATATTCTTAAGGTGAATATTAATGTACATTAGTTTTAGATATTCATTTTAAATTTTACATTTAAAAAAACGCTACAGCACCAATGACATAATTCAGAAATAAATCTTTAATTAACAGAAATATATTGAATTAAATTATGAATATTGTATTGCATCTTAAATTAAAAAATACATTCTCACCTAAAAAAACCAATAACGTGCATTATTATTAAAAGTGATATATAGAATCATTAAATAAATTCTTTATATTAAAATACAAATTATTGTTACATTAATTTTATTAAAATATGTTATATTTAAATTTATATTGGTCAACAACAGCATCCCAAGTAAACTGTACACCCTTCTGCAATAACTTACGGAGCTTTTGAACAAACAGTGCATACCCTTGAATAAACCAGGCGTAGTACTCACTCATACCAAGGAAGGATCTTAAAGTGCCCATGTCTTTGAGTGCTATGACATCCTGTATGCCACATATATCGATTTAACTATTTCTAAAAATGTCATTAAAATTATTAATATTTCCTATAGGGTTTTATTTCAATACCCTCCCTCCAATAATTTCTATGGTAGGGTGATGCAGTACTAGTGGTTGGCCATGTGTGGTGCTCGACTTACTACAGTTTTTTTTATAGATACTCAAACTTGGATTTTGTGATTGGAAAAAAGTAGTAAACGTGTTCAAAAGTGCAAATTACTCAAAAGTGCAAGAAACCTTTGTGAATCAGGCCTGTAGAGTTCATTCTACAGTTGTGGATGCATCAGAGGAAATATTTAAGTCACTGGTATTGTTAATTGGATATGGTTAATTGTACATATTTACACCAAGACTGACGGAGATATGCATAAAGGTAATTTACACATGTAACTTACTCTTACACATTTGAGTAACTTTACAACTTTGGGCTCGTCACAAAATCTGAGCATAAATTTACTCAAAAGAGTAAACTTGCACATCACCACCCTCTGAAAAAGGGGATATAGTTAGTTTTACGAGTGTAAGTTACTAGCACCAAAAAGGACCAGTACTAAGTCTAGCACCAAATATGGCCAACCACTGGTCTTGCAACACCCTCCAATAGAAAATGATGGTCGTAGGGACCTGAAATAAAACCTCATAGGAAATACCTTTAACCTAAATTACATTATTTATAATATCAACAGGTATAAATAAATAGAATTTATTGGCAAATATGTTTCTTAAAAAAAATGGTAATTATTATTTAAATATAAAGGCCCTAAATGCGACAGGTATGTGGAAAGGAATTTCTACTTCAACCTATGCCTCCTCAATATATGGGACGCAACGGATATGACCCGTACAGAGCAAACATGGGCGACTTTGGGGATGGGAATAGCCAAGCAGAACATTGCCCGTAGATGGGGTGTACAAGGGGCACCAACGGTCGAGGAATGGAAGCAAGACATGGACTGGTGCATGCTGGCTGAAAAAACAGTATTTGTAAACACGGGAGGCCCCCGGAAGTGAAATCGAATGTGGGGTGGCTGGAAGACCACAGTTGGCATATATGTACTTCTCCATCAATACGAAGCAATGAATCCAGTGGGCGGTGAGTGGTGCGAGACACTGACTCAGATGTTAACTTAAGGGGCGACAGATCTGATGAATTCGACAAATGGGTTTCAAATAATATGACTCAAAAAAGAGGGACTGGGGACTTCATCAGAGATCCAGCATACATGCCCCAACAATTAAAGATAGAAAGAGGCATGCATTTCCTAACTGGTGCAGGGGGACAAGTGGGCTAGGTGGTCATAAGTCCTCACTGGTTACAGGGGGAACAGGGGAATTCCTCCTGTTGGAATTAGGGCCCTCACACACCCAGCTGGGTCTCATGCTTCATCATAGGGCATGCTCCTCGTCAGGTCGGCACTGCAATACCTGACTGGCTTCCTATGAGGAGCTCTTTGGCAGGGATCTTTTATTCCAATTTGCCGTTTGGTGCCCATGGGGGTGGGGGGCCTAAGTGTGTAGATGGAAGGACTGCAGGTGTAGGAATCAATGGAGGTTAAAACAGAACTTGGAAGTACGAGAGAACAATTATAATCAATAGGGCTTGCAACCTGATTAAAAACGAGGTGGCACACTTCTGAAATAATTTTTCAGGATTGGCTCTCGATCAAGTGGTCATGTTACTCACGTAGTAGTCTTCAGATCTAGCGGTGATTTGTCAGGACCAGTATGAATAAAACAAAACTATCTACTCAGCAGGTGGTTGTCTGGTGATGTATCCCTGATAAACCAATCTAAAAAACCCTATAGTGTGGTACATTTAATTTGATGACCAACCCAACTCGGGCCGGTAATTATCAGCATTGACGCCCGGCAGGACTGGCACTTGGAATTGCCTAGTGTCATTTGCTCAATGGCAAAGATTCAGCAGACCTACCCACTCACTGACGGGGACCGGGAGGTTTCAAATAATATGTTCAGGATTTTATTGTAAATGTAAGATTACAACTTAATAAAAAGATGTTTTAAAATATATATATATAAAGGCCCTGATTACGATGTCGCTCGGAGTTGCCTCCGACTAACATCGCTGTAGATTGGAAACCGACCGACCTGAGGCTGGCGGTTCTGACACTGCAATTAGGATGCGACGGCACATGGAAGGGGTTGCTGCCAAAGACACTTTCTGACAGCAGTTCCATGTCGGAAATCCTGACGGCGGAAACACCGTCATTTAGGGATTATGAGGGCTTTCCGACTGGCCGATAGGCTCTTGGAGCTCATTGGAACAGAATCGGATTCCTCGGCCAGTTTAAACTCCGACCGCCATCATTATAATACGGAGGTTGGACTTTAAACCTACAATGTTGGATGGTTTCTGACCGACATTGTAATTAGGCCCAAAATATTTTAACAATTATTTTATTTATATATTAATCTAATAGTAATTTTCTTAAAATGTAATTAAACTACTTTTAATTCATTCCATATATCACTTTTGATCATTATAAATGCAAATTACTTTTTTTTACTTTACAGAAAAATTATTTTATACTTAATATATTTAAATGAATGTAGTCAGAACACTACAACAGAGTCAAAAAGTACCCCGTAGTTGTACGTGAGTAGCCTCCCTCAGGTCTCACTCTAATAGTGTAATAATTCAACATGTTTTGCACCTTTTAGTGGTCATAAGGATCTGTGGTGCTTTGTCAGGACAGAAAAAGTGATCTACCCCACAGATATATCAAAGTGGTGCCCCTAAAGTGCTACCTACTGTACATGTGGTTCACTATCCAACTTTCTGACTCTATACTGACTACCAGGGTTCTTTATGACCCTATTGGTAGCATTCATCTGTAAAAAGGCGTTTAGTCTGACAGGGCGGTCCAGTTATTAAAGAATAGTTTGAGACCTCCCCTATCAGTTTCAATCCACAATTTCATACTCATTACACAACCCCACTTACAATCTTTATTGTAGTCACCATACGGCTTTTTTCAACAAAAGATGTCTGCTAAAGTGACCCTTCGGGTGACCCATTGGGTTTGTTGTAACGCTTTTCGCCCTAAGTGGGACGGGTATTCCCAGAGGTGGGACCCGTGCTCACTACGCCACTGGAGTCAAGCTATCCTGGCTGATGACGGCTGATAGCCAGAAACCGGTCCTAGGATGCTTGATTCCGGTCCAGTGAAGACATGGCTTGGCAGTTCGGGCTGGACTGTTCCCATGAGGCACAGGGTCAAGACTGATTTGCATATGGCCATGTCTAAACTGGGGTGGTGTAGTGGGCAAAAGAACGATGGATTTAACCCAGATCTCTTGACTGGGGGAGAATGTATGCATTGTCAGCATTCCGTCCATCATTTGTTTGTTGTAACGCTTTTCGCCCTAAGTGGGATGGGTATTCCCAGACGTGGGACCCGTGCTCACTACGCCACTGGAGTCAAGCTATCCTGGCTGATGACGGCTGATAGCCAGAAACCGGTCCTAGGATGCTTGATTCCGGTCCAGTGAAGACATGGCTTGGCAGTTCGGGCTGGACTGTTCCCATGAGGCACAGGGTCAAGACTGATTTGCATATGGCCATGTCTAAACTGGGGTGGTGTAGTGGGCAAAAGAACGATGGATTTAACCCAGATCTCTTGACTGGGGGAGAATGTATGCATTGTCAGCATTCCGTCCATCAATTGTTTGTTGTAACGCTTTTCGCCCTAAGTGGGATGGGTATTCCCAGACGTGGGACCCGTGCTCACTACGCCACTGGAGTCAAGCTATCCTGGCTGATGACGGCTGATAGCCAGAAACCGGTCTTAGGATGCTTGATTCCGGTCCAGTGAAGACATGGCTTGGCAGGGCGGGCTGGACTGTTCCCATGAGGCACAGGGTCAAGACTGATTTGCATATGGCCATGTCTAAACTGGGGTGGTGTAGTGGGCAAAAGAACGATGGATTTAACCCAGATCTCTTGACTGGGGGAGAATGTATGCATTGTCAGCATTCCGTCCATCATTTGTTTGTTGTAACGCTTTTCGCCCTAAGTGGGATGGGTATTCCCAGACGTGGGACCCGTGCTCACTACGCCACTGGAGTCAAGCTATCCTGGCTGATGACGGCTGATAGCCAGAAACCGGTCCTAGGATGCTTGATTCCGGTCCAGTGAAGACATGGCTTGGCAGTTCGGGCTGGACTGTTCCCATGAGGCACAGGGTCAAGACTGATTTGCATATGGCCATGTCTAAACTGGGGTGGTGTAGTGGGCAAAAGAACGATGGATTTAACCCAGATCTCTTGACTGGGGGAGAATGTATGCATTGTCAGCATTCCGTCCATCAATTGTTTGTTGTAACGCTTTTCGCCCTAAGTGGGATGGGTATTCCCAGACGTGGGACCCGTGCTCACTACGCCACTGGAGTCAAGCTATCCTGGCTGATGACGGCTGATTGCCAGAAACCGGTCCTAGGATGCTTGATTCCGGTCCAGTGAAGACATGGCTTGGCAGTTCGGGCTGGACTGTTCCCATGAGGCCCAGGGTCAAGACTGATTTGCATATGGCCATGTCTAAACTGGGGTGGTGTAGTGGGCAAAAGAACGATGGATTTAACCCAGATCTCTTGACTGGGGGAGAATGTATGCATTGTCAGCATTCCGTCCATCATTTGTTTGTTGTAACGCTTTTCGCCCTAAGTGGGATGGGTATTCCCAGACGTGGGACCCGTGCTCACTACGCCACTGGAGTCAAGCTATCCTGGCTGATGACGGCTGATAGCCAGAAACCGGTCCTAGGATGCTTGATTCCGGTCCAGTGAAGACATGGCTTGGCAGTTCGGGCTGGACTGTTCCCATGAGGCCCAGGGTCAAGACTGATTTGCATATGGCCATGTCTAAACTGGGGTGGTGTAGTGGGCAAAAGAACGATGGATTTAACCCAGATCTCTTGACTGGGGGAGAATGTATGCATTGTCAGCATTCCGTCCATCAATTGTTTGTTGTAACGCTTTTCGCCCTAAGTGGGATGGGTATTCCCAGACGTGGGACCCGTGCTCACTACGCCACTGGAGTCAAGCTATCCTGGCTGATGACGGCTGATAGCCAGAAACCGGTCCTAGGATGCTTGATTCCGGTCCAGTGAAGACATGGCTTGGCAGTTCGGGCTGGACTGTTCCCATGAGGCACAGGGTCAAGACTGATTTGCATATGGCCATGTCTAAACTGGGGTGGTGTAGTGGGCAAAAGAACGATGGATTTAACCCAGATCTCTTGACTGGGGGAGAATGTATGCATTGTCAGCATTCCGTCCATCATTTGTTTGTTGTAACGCTTTTCGCCCTAAGTGGGATGGGTATTCCCAGACGTGGGACCCGTGCTCACTACGCCACTGGAGTCAAGCTATCCTGGCTGATGACGGCTGATAGCCAGAAACCGGTCCTAGGATGCTTGATTCCGGTCCAGTGAAGACATGGCTTGGCAGTTCGGGCTGGACTGTTCCCATGAGGCACAGGGTCAAGACTGATTTGCATATGGCCATGTCTAAACTGGGGTGGTGTAGTGGGCAAAAGAACGATGGATTTAACCCAGATCTCTTGACTGGGGGAGAATGTATGCATTGTCAGCATTCCGTCCATCATTTGTTTGTTGTAACGCTTTTCGCCCTAAGTGGGATGGGTATTCCCAGACGTGGGACCCGTGCTCACTACGCCACTGGAGTCAAGCTATCCTGGCTGATGACGGCTGATAGCCAGAAACCGGTCCTAGGATGCTTGATTCCGGTCCAGTGAAGACATGGCTTGGCAGTTCGGGCTGGACTGTTCCCATGAGGCACAGGGTCAAGACTGATTTGCATATGGCCATGTCTAAACTGGGGTGGTGTAGTGGGCAAAAGAACGATGGATTTAACCCAGATCTCTTGACTGGGGGAGAATGTATGCATTGTCAGCATTCCGTCCATCATTTGTTTGTTGTAACGCTTTTCGCCCTAAGTGGGATGGGTATTCCCAGACGTGGGACCCGTGCTCACTACGCCACTGGAGTCAAGCTATCCTGGCTGATGACGGCTGATAGCCAGAAACCGGTCCTAGGATGCTTGATTCCGGTCCAGTGAAGACATGGCTTGGCAGTTCGGGCTGGACTGTTCCCATGAGGCACAGGGTCAAGACTGATTTGCATATGGCCATGTCTAAACTGGGGTGGTGTGGTGGGCAAAAGAACGATGGATTTAACCCAGATCTCTTGACTGGGGGAGAATGTATGCATTGTCAGCATTCCGTCCATCATTTGTTTGTTGTAACCCATTGGGCATTGAGGCACTGGCCTAACTAGGAGCAACGCCCTATGATGAAGCACGGCATCCCCTTGGAGATGTGTGAGGGCCCTTACTCTAGTCTTCTATAGCAACAGTAGCCCTAATTTTGTAAATGTGTGATTTATACTAATACTAAGGAGCACAGGCTCTGGACCTTCCAAACCAGTTCCCAGTCCACCCCCTTTTTTCCTTTATTTAGGAAACCCTTTGAGACGACAATGTCCATGGGAGTCAGCATCTGTAATGCTAGGCATATATCAAGTGCCCATTCAAAGGGCATCAGAGGCAGTAAACATTGGGTTGCATGCAGGTAAAGCAGGCAGGTCGGAATGACAGTGACCCATCAAGGTCCAATTGCTGGTACTGTGGAAGTTCCAATGGGCTTGCAAATGTGACATCCATTGCGTGGAAGCAAAAATAGAACTAAAATACTGAAAATGAGGAATAACAGCAGCGAAAATCCCCCAAACACACTAGAGAAGACGGAATGAATAGAAGCTGGTACTACTAAAGATTGTCTGGAACGAACTGACTAAGCCAGAGCCCACAATCGTAAAACAATGTGCAAGGCCAGCAGTAAAATACGATGAATTAATTCACCGAAATGTAATGGGAAGATTGTGTTTAGCAATTATCTTGTCTTTACGACTTGCAATTCCAAAGTTTCCCGAGCAGATGTTAGTGCTTCTTCTTTTTGACATAATAGTGCTTTGAGTCTGCTTAGATTGTTGACATCTGCCTTTAAAGTTGGAATGGGAGGCCACAACGACCTATCCATAACCCTTGCGTGTGTGGGAAAAGGACGTTATTGCAACAGGTGACAAGCTGGGAAATGGAATAAATGTAGGGGATTCCAGCTCGCATTCCACAGCATTCCTGATCACCAACCATTAAATAATTTCCATTTGAAAGAACTGTAACAAGTGGGAGTATTCCGGCAGCTGGTTTCCCTTTTAGATACCAGGCCAAATTTGCTACTGATGCAATACATGTGCTGTGGATAGTCACGAGTGAATGTCCGACCAAAGAGTTGCATTCCTCTCCAGTAAAGAAGACCTCCTTATTGGCAAGTTCACAATGATAGGAAAATGGTAAGGACCATAATCATGAATGAAGTTGCCTCTTAGGGGTTCATATCTACCGACCGAGAAATATTTCATGCAATCTGTGAATTGAAATGTTGAAATCAGCAAAGATATTACGCCATGTATTAACCAGACAACGGAAGGTGTTTCGGCTATTGTAAATGGGAGCTGTTCTAGCTTCTCTACGTGTAAAATTATGTACGTGGCATCTTTCTTAGCCATGAGTTGTTGTTTGCGTGTTAAATTGTCACATGTCTACACACTTATAACTCAATATCGGGAAGTGAATTCAATACTGGGCACAACTCAAAACCGATTCAGGCCACGGCATAGCACCAAGTCTGCTCTGCTGGCGGTCATAGAACAGCTACGGACCTCACTTGATGAGGGCAGAACTACGGCATTAGTTCTGCTAGATCTGAGCGCAGCCTTCGACATGGTCTCCCACGAGATTCTGTTACATCGTCTGGCAGAGATCGGTGTCAATGAAAAGGCCCTCTCTTGGTTCTCTTCCTTTCTTGACCTTCCAAGTAATTGCCCCTCCTTTTTCTTCCTGTGCCCACTCATTAAGCTGTGGTGTTCCCCAGGGGTCAGCATTGAGCCCGATGTTATTCAACATATACATCAGACCATTGGCTCTGATGGCTAAAACCCAGGGCATTTCTTTAGTGTCATACACTGATGACACCCAGCTGGTGATTATCTTCTCTAACAATCCTAGCCAGTATTCTGCAAAATTTAAAGCTGATCTAACTGCCATTTTGGAGTGGATGGCAGATAACTACCTGCTGCTATATTTGGCTAAATCCAAGATCCTTCTGGTAGGGAAGGATTCTCATCTGTGGGGCATCCAGTGGTGGCCTCCTGCTCTTGGAATGCTCCCTAGGCCCAATCTTGTGGTTAAGGACTTGGGATTTCTGGTGGACAAGGACCTCACCTTTGTAGCCCAGGCCAAATCAGTAACAGGTAAATGCGTTGGACTACTATGTGGCCTCAAACCAATACTAGGTTTCTTTAGGACTCTCAAACTCAGCAGCTGATTGTCCAATCCTCCATTATGGCTAGACTGGATTACTGCAATGTGCTATTTCTGGGAGCCATCAAGTCCTTGATTAATAGGCTTCAACGCATCCAGAATGCTGCTGCCCGCGCTCTGTTTGCTCTCCCCAAGCACTGCCATGTCTCTAACCTCCTCCGTCGGTTACACTGGTTAGCTTTGGAACAGAGATTTCACTTCAAAGCCCTGTGTATTATTCACAAGACCCTTTTGGGCATTGGCCCTGAAATTCTGAGCATTTATGCTCCTACTATGTACCCACACACGCTCTGCGATCGGCAGAGCTGCACCTGGCTAGAGTCCCTCGGACACGAAAGGCCAGAGCCGGTTGCCGCTCTTTCAAGGCGCTTACCCTTTCACATCTATAGCACCCCTGACCACTGGACCTTTAGAAGGATGAAACAATACCTGAATGTTGTGATTGGGAATATCGGTGGTGAGGTCTGCTTGCCTTGAACCCCAGTATGGAATTCAAAAAGCGAGCAAGGCAACCATTTTTGGCCACTGGCCACAATAACCACCTTAAGGACCTGAAAGGGAGGAATTAAATGTATCAAATGTACCTTTCTTCGGTGTAATTTTCATGTCTTTTAAATTTTCAAAGCAGTGAATGGAGGGAATAGTTGGGGTATTCATTTCTTTGATTTTAGCCAGTCCCACACATGTAGTCTGTTGGTCAGCATCATTTAGGAAGATCATTTGTGTTGGGATTAAACATGCTTGAAACAAAGTTTACGTCCCCTGAACTTGCCAAGGTTTGGTACCCAAAATTGTGTCCTTCCAATAATCATAGCCTTTAACGGCTAATTGGGTAATAAATGAAGCAGTATATATTTTCTTAATTTGGGTAATCATATATTTCTTTGGTGGTTTAGGGACTAATTTGAAATAATATGATGTTGGGTCTGATGTGTCATATCCTGAAAAATTTGTGAATAATTCCTCATGTGTTATAGAACTCAGATGCTGGGAAGTTGGGCAATGTTCCCATGGTGTATAATTAAAACTGGTGCGCTGAATAATGGATTAGTATAAAGAATGCTGTCTGAAATGTTGGTAACAGAAAATGTCCCAATAATTAGCAGAATTCATGTACAGATCCTCTGATCAAAAGCAGTATATTCTAGCTCCGAGAGCACAGAGTTTACAGCTTTAACCTCCCAATCACCTGAATGTAACCCAGGTACAATTACATCACCCATAGAAACCCAAAACACATATGATATCTGCAGGATCTCCATAGGGCCAAATATATCGAAAGGAACTTTATCTCAAATAAATCCATCAGTTAACAGCTGAAATGTTCACAAGGGACAAGTCTCTTTTTAGCTTATGTGAAGATAAGTGTGGGGCCAACACCCCATCGATGAGTTCTGTAGCAGAGCATTCTGGTAGGTAATGGCCATTTATCAGCAAGAAAAAAACTAGCACAAATTCAATCAACAAAAATAAGAAAACCAAGGAAAGTATCATCGAAACATATATCCAAGGTGGGACCAGATAACTGCATTTCAGCTACGAAATTAAAACACAGATCCTTAATGGAGGAGTGCCAAAAACAGAAAAAATTACAGAGGAAAGATCATCTTAATCCATATAATACCCAGAAGCAGATAGTTAAAAAACTGGTGGCTCCAGTACTGCAACAGGATTTGAAAAATCCAAAAGAGGTGGATCCACAGAAGGTGGATCTGTATAAACGACATCAGCTGCAGAAGACGCAGTAATAACAGCAGTACTCACTTCAGTTGTGTTGCTGGTTGTGGAGGCAGGGATTATTTGTAGTGCATTCTCCCTCCCTCCCCTCGCCCAAGCTGGTGAGAAACAGCCTTGGTGGGGCTCGCGAACTGTAGAGGAATTTCCTGTATGGTAGCGAGAGGAGTCGCCTACTACGGTCAATGGAGACAAAACAATTATCTTTGTAATCAGGAAGCGGTTGCAAGATAACAGTTCTCGTGCCTTGGGTGCCAAGGACTGGCACCAGTGCTCGGTAAGCTAGGCTGAACTACTTTTTCACTGCCACCTTTTCATGTACGAGATCCCCAAGCTTTGGAATCTAGCCCGAAGGTTCAGGTTTTTTCTCAATTCTTGCAGAGGGAGATGTTTTCAAATGCTTGTTGGATTGGGTTTCACAGAACTTTTGTAGATCCTGTAAGACAGCACAATTATCTACGGCAAAGGGCGTGGCAGTCAGCACAATGTCTGGAGCGTCAAGGTCTGGAACATACATTTTGATGCCAAAAAGTACTTCATATGGGGTCCGCCCACCCAGAGATCTTTTATGGATGTAGTTAAGAGCCCTCTGAGCCCAGTGTAGTTGATGGATCCAACTAAGCCCAGTGCCTAATATCCTAGCTGTTAAGGACTGCGTTAAGTTGCAGTTCATCCTCGCCACAACAGAATTACTCTTGGGCCGGTATCGAGAGGGATAATGCACCTGTACACCCAGGGATGCTATGGTATCCCAATACAATTTAGAAGCAAAAGGGGGCCCAGTTCCGACTGAAGTGCACTGCATGCATGTGTCCCGATAAAGACTTGAATGTCTTTAATAACAGTTCGAGCATCAGCAGAACACTGTGGCCAAACCCAGAGGAACCTGGAGCACAAAGAAAATGCAACTTAAATAAATGTAAACGCAGTATCCAAACCCAAAGGACCACAGTGGTCCAGATACATGCAGCCAAACGGCTTGTTGGAAATCAACTGGTCTGTCTGTGGTGGTTAGTGTCACGGTGGAAGCTTTAATTTGTTGACAAATGTTGCAACACAGGACATATTTTTGGGCCTGTTGGTATAAGAATTGCCACCAATAACGTTGCTGTAGCAAGGAAATTGTGTCTGCCACACCAGCATGTGCAGAAGCAACACCTTCATGTGCAGCTATCACTAAAGCTAGTCTGTGTTCTTGGTTGGGAATCAAATGATCACCAACCCCAGGTATAGTTACAAAAGTAATATATAATTCACTTAAATGGTACGTGTACTTAGAAGGAAAGCCTTTAGGTAAAGGAGTGCCGTCTTAATTAGCACTAACGGCAGCCAAGATATCATTGTATATTCTCGTTTTAGAACTAGTAACTGTAACAACAGTAGCAGTTTCGACTGTTGATTTGGCCCCTTCACCAGCCACAGAATTCCCTACATCATGTGCTCCCACACGCTGAAGGCTCAATGTATATGTAACATGAGCTTGTGGTAATCTGTCTTTCAGGTCCATCACCTTAACCTAAAGCGTTTTATGCTTTATTGTGTTGCCTTTAGAATAGTTTAATCCATTATGATGCCAATATTGTAAGTTATCATTAAAGGACTGGGCACAGTAATATGAATCACACACTATAAGTGTGGAGAATTCAGGATCCATATGTTTGAGTGCAAGAAGTAAAGCCAACTGCGCAATGAAGTCCCCCAGGGACAGTGTGTGAGTTTTTTGTGGTTGGAATTTCCCATCTAACATCACACCAACAACAATGGCGCACGCCGCTGAGTAATGCTGTTTAGTACCTATAGCTTGCTACGCCACTGGAGTCAAGCTCTCCTGGCTAAAGAGGGGTGAAACCCCTAAACCGGTGCTAGGATGCTTGATACCGGTCCTGGGAAGACATGGCTTGGCAGTTCGGGCTGGACTGTTTCCATGAGGCACAGGGTCAAGACTGATTTGCATATGGCCATGTCTGAACTGGGGTGGCGTGGTGAGCAAAATAACGATGGATTAAACTCAGATCTGTGACTGGGGTTGAATGTTTTGCCAATGTGCAACATTTCGTCCATCATCTTGTGTGTTTTGCTGTTCGCCCTATGTGGGAAGGGTATGCCCAGACGTGGGTCCCGTGCTTACTACGCCACTGGAGTCAAGCTATCCTGGCTGAAGAGGGGTGAAACCCGAAAACCGGTCCTAGGATGCTTGATTCCGGTCCAGGGAAGACATGGCTTGGCAGTTCGTGCTGGACTGCTCCCATGAGGCACAGGGTCAAGACTGATTTGCATATGGCCATGTCTGAACTGGGGTGGCGTGGTGAGCAAAATAACAATGGATTAAACCCAGATCTGTGACTGGGGGTGAATGTTTTGCCAATGTGCAACATTTCGTCCATCATCTTGTGTGTTTTGCTGTTCGCCCTATGTGGGAAGGGTATGCCCAGACTTGGGTCACGTGCTTACTACGCCACTGGAGTCAAGCTATCCTGGCTGAAGAGGGGTGAAACCCCGAAACCGGTTTAGGATGCTTGATTCCGGTCCAGGGAAGACATGGCTTGGCAGTTCGGGCTGGACTGTTCCCATGAGGCACCGGGTCAAGACTGATTTGCATATGGCCATGTCTGAACTGGGGTGGTGTGGTGAGCAAAATAACGATGGATTAAACCCAGATGTGTGACTGGGGGTGAATGTTTTGCCAATGTGCAACATTTCGTCCATCATCTTGTGTGTTTTGTAGTACCTATAGCAGGTCAGACTGAACCATCAATGTAAATAATATATGTACACTGATCAAGAGGCAAGACAGAAGTGGGTATGGGATGTACATCCTCATACCGCATGAATTCTTGTGTCTGTTAAGACGGGTCAAAGACCAAGTCTACATCATCAGCTGTTAAGGATGTTGCCCATTGGAACCATCTAGGATGGAGGGCTTCTGTGTTAGGAACGCTGGCTTTTTTGACAGCCTCTAAGGCTGGTGCAGGAGTGACGACAATGATGCATTTCCCTTGTACAAGTGGCAGTTCTTTTAGGATGGCTATTTGTGCTGTCTTCAGTATTTTTTCAGTGGAAGCAAAATGCATTTCCGTACTGGAATATAAAATGCTATTTGTATGCTATTGGCACCATGTCACTTTCATTAAAAGTAATATAGGTATAGGATTGCACACAGTAAAACCCAGATGACTTGGTTTGTAGTATTGACACATGTATGTAAGTGACGTGTGGCAAGTAGATCAGACTGTATTTATAGTGAGTGTATCTGTGTGTTCCGATGTCTAACCTGCAGTGGAAAAATCGGGGTGAATTAATTCATAAAGGTGTTAACGCATAATCTGTATGTATGTTTGGCCAAAATTAGGAAACCCTAGGAAGAACTGTAATTTCTCTAATGTATTTCGAGGCTGCAATTGTGCACTCTTCTCCAAGAAATGGGGTGCAAAGCCTTTTCCCTCATGTGTAAGTGTATATCCTAGGAAAAGGACACTTAGAAAAGGTATATTAGATTTCTTAAAGTTGAACTTATAGCCAAGTTCAGCAAACCCCAATATTGTGCAATAAGTGTGAATTTAGTTCATTATCCATAAGAATAATGTCATCTACATAGGACAACGCATCTGGGTTTAAATTGTGTAAAATGTACATTATGCATGCAGCAAATAGTCGTGCGCTGCTTTTATAGCCCATTAGGAGCCTTGCATATCTCATTTGAAAGCCAAGCATTGAGAAAGCTGTCCAATCTCTGCATTCACGGACTAGATTGCAGCTGGAAATATCCAAGGTTGTTTTGTATTTTTTACAGCCGATATTGTTTATAAGTGCCGTACTGTGTCCAATTTGTATTGCAAAAGTTCTGTGTATGACTGTTTAAATGTCTATAGTCTAAAACTATATAATATAAATAGTCCTGTTTCAAAACAGGAGAAAGTGGATTATTCATCCAAGAGACACCGGTTTCGATTATTCCCTGATACTCCAGTTGGGAGAGTAGTTCTTTAACAGGTGCTTTAGTATGCCATTTTATAAGGTATTGTGGTTGCACTTGCAGACTAGACCTTATAGGTATAACATGATAAGTAGCCCTGGGCGGAGCTTGTGGAGTTACTGAAAAACTCCACTGAATTCCATGGAGTTCCATGAGCAGGCAGAGCTGAGGGTAACCTAGAGCCCCTTAACAGCTTCTCTGTGTTTGCTACCCAAGAGAAGCATAGAAAATGGAAAAGTTCTTCTTATGCATAGCTTGCTGCGGGTGGATTCACATCGGAAAAGCTCTCTCTGCAATTAGTTCCTTTACTTCAAAGTGCAACAGAATTACACAGGAGTGTCTTTGCGAGCCATCTGTGCCAATTAAGGTATGGGAGCTTTTTACAATCAAGAGGATGTGGGTTACACAGTCGCACTATGATATTATGCCTGACACCTCAAAGAAGAGGCAGAAGGCTATGGTCAAAATGCTAATTTGTCAAGGGCTTTTCGAGCCTTCGTTAATTAGCCATTAAAGGAGATGACCATAAAGTGCACAAAGCTTTCAATCAAGAAGACAAACTACATAACATGCACTTCAGTGTGGCTAAACTCAGTCAACAGTCACAGTCACAAGTCTGTGAACGGAAGGAGAACCAACTTCTTGGTGCACGCTGTAAGGCAGGACCACCTTGCGAACACTGGTCACTCATCGTAGCAATCGCTGCTCATCCACAGGGCCATCAATTTGATGCAGCAATAGTTTGACACTATCAACCAGCACAAGTTGCAGGGGTCAGGGTAGAATCAACCATAATCCACAGTAAATAGCATAGCAAGGGAACCAATAACCAACTAACAGCAAACAAGCGTTTCTTCTGAAAAAACATCTGAATCAAGCTCCATCCTATATAATGACACCTACGTTAAATGCATTGTTAGTGCTTAAATTAGAAAGCTAAAGTGATAACTTAACTATAAAATTGAGACTTTGAAAGATGCCATGATGCTACTGGATTGCAAATAAATCTATAAGTGCTGGTATTTGTTGTTACATCATACATGTGGTTACTCACGATCATGTTACACTTTTCTCTGGTTGACCTGAAAAATGTTAGGCCTGATCCTTCCTAAGATGGACGCAAACCTTGTGCACACTTTAGCTTCTTTGTCTGAACTATGAATGCTGTAGGTTGTCCTCCTTCCATTTCCAAAAATTTGAAAGGTCAACACAACGTAGGTGCCTCAACACCCAGCACGAGAGAGAAGCCCACTTCAACCATGGGCTCCTTTAAGCACCACAAGGGTGGTGAAGAACGATACAGCGAGAATGTGGGACACAAACACAGGGACAAGGAGCGCAGGACCTGTAAGTGTTCCCGGGAGCAAGGTGGCCAAAACCATGTTGTTCTAGTGCAGAAAATGTTGTAATGAGAGAGCAGGGAAGCGGGTGATCCGATTGAACGGGCAGCAAATATTTATTTTTTCATTATCGTTAGCCTGCTTCTGTAGCCTCCGTTGCCTCGTGGTCTGTGGGTTATTTAGTTTATAAATAATTACAGCTCCTATTCCAGGCATGTGACCCCCTGTAGGCATCAGTGAGAGTCTACCAGGCTCTGTGCTCCTGCTGGTGTGGCAACCCTGTGGAAGGAGCATCTCATGCAACTTCATGCTGTGGATCCCTGGGCTCAGAGCAGGGTACTCTACCACAGAGTTGGGGGAGCTGCGGCTTAGCCAAGCAATGGTATGTGCATTTAAGTTCACGTATTATCAAATGTTGTGTTCACTTTTTAACAGGGCACATACAACTTTTTTTACTCAGTTTCGTTCTATTTGAGGTCAGCGCTGATAAACTCCGCTCTGCCGGTGGTAGGCGGAGTTTTTGCCAAACACTGTGCTCCAAGAAGAGTGAGGAGTGGCAAAACTGTGCAAATTCTGCCAGGGGAGCAGAGTTCACTGCCCACCCCTAATGATTTGGAGAGTCTTTACCCCAACCTACATGATTGCTTATAGCGCAGGGGCTAGTGCAAGAGCCCATTCCGCAGCTTAAGTTTGTTTAACTTGGTCAGAGACAAGGAAAGAAATGGAAGGAATTATTACATCCTTACACGAACTGTGCGGGCCAGTTGACCTTCGCCAGAAGTATGTCATAAGACAAAGTAAAATTTTCCCAGAATATTGCTTTAATGGTGTGCTTTATGTCACCTTCAATTTGATAGTCTAGATCATATAATCTATCCAGAGGGGTTACGTGCCTGTCTGGGGTCTCAACTGTAATAAAAGTATCAGTTGCTCTCACTACCAGAAACTCCTGGAGATTTCGGAGTGCTATGGTGACTTCTGCCGAGCTGTTGAGGAGAGTCACCGCCCAACTCCTGTTCAGGAGGAGGGTTCTCAATGCCTGTGGCTTATTTAGTGGTTACGCCGCAACTGTCTCTTTCTGAAAAGCGCTTTATATTGAGGAGGTCTTTCCTCCTTCTATGTCTTCATGAGACAAGTGTTGTGTCTCCCTTTTTGGTTTCACGTACTCTTCATGTCTGTGCTCGGATAGACCTCCTCTGTCGTACTGCTTGTCAGACGATTCCTGAATGGAACAATGAAAACGTGTATCAGGAACCTGACACCTGTCTGTGGTCTTGGTTTTAGTACAATCCCAAAAAGCCTACAGCCTCTTAGATGACTCAGGGGGTGGAGAACCTCCTTGTGGTTTACCTTTCTGAGGTTGTTTAGATTCATCCCGTGGTTTTTTAACAAACTCACAGATTTGATTGGCTTCCTTGTCAGTGCTTGGCTTGGCAAGAGATGCTTTTGTAGGTCTGGTTCCCACATTATTGCATCCTAAGGATGTGTACACATCAGCAATAATTATAGGCAACTCACGTTCGTGGTCGGCTTGTGCACCTGCTGCGAGCCGCTGGTGTATAGCCAGTGATGCTGCTTCACCGTTAATGTTAGACAGTCATTGCGTACACCACTGGAAAATGTAACAAAAGTTTTAACCCCATATCCAGGGCAGTAGCTGTCCCATGTTCATTCTGGATCTGTTTTAAAACTTCTGGTAAGACTGACATCGAAGATGTGCCATGACTGATAGCATAGACAGCTGCAAAAACTGTCCCCCAAGTTTTGCAGTTTCCAATAGCGGGAACCATTCTGTGGGGTAAGCACATATTCAAAATGATGTGCTTGCCTTGTGGACCCATAAGGGGAACACAGCTTAAATTTGGCCAATTTTTGGGCCTTATTGTAGGCACTGCAGGCAACTGGGCTTGCCCCCGCAGGCCACCTCTCACTGGCTCTGCTAACAAGGTCCATGAAACAAACTGAGTTAAGTGTCTGTATAAAGTAACTAGAGCATGGTGTTTGTAGAAGTGTTTGTATAAGGTTTTTATTAGCCATATCAGGGTACGGTATGTATCCAGCTAAAGCTGGACAGGTCACCTCATCATTACTGAGGGGACCCATGTGTATTTACATGAGCGTAAATGCCCTCTATTGATTAGGTGCAAGAGGAGTTGTGTATGTATGAAATGTATTTGTATTACCATCAACAGCTGGAAATTCAACCAAAGAATAAAAAAAATTACACAGTATGCAGCACCCGCTTCTACCACAAAGATAAAAGCAAACCCAAGGAGATGATGGACAGAGCGCTGAAACTTTTCAGACACTCACCCCCAGTCACAGATCTGGGTTGAATCCATCATCGTTCTTTAGCTCACTTTGCCAACCCAGTTCAGACACAGCTATATGCAAATCAGTCTTGACCCTGTGCCTCATCGGAACAGTCCAGCCCGAACTGCCAAGCCATGTCTTCCCTGTCCCGGAAACAATTATCCTGGAACTGGCTTCGGGTTAACAGCCCTCATCAGCCAGGCTAGCTTGAATCTAGTGGCAAAGTAGCAAGGAACACACGTATGGGCTTACCCTGCCAATTTAGGGTGAACAAAGCAATCACAAGATGATGGACGGAGAACTGAAACTTTTCAGACACTCACCTCCAGTCACAGATATGGGTTGACTACATCATCGTTCTTTAGCTCACTTCGCCACCCCAGTTCAGACACAGCTATATGCAAATCAGTCAGACCCTGTGCCTCACGGGAACAGTCCAGCCTGAAATGCCATGCCATGTCTTCCCTGGACCGGAAACAAGCATCCTGGGACTGGTTTCGGGCTAACAGCCCTCATCAGCCAGGCTAGCTTGAATCCAGTTGCAAAGTGAGCAAGGGACCCAGGTCTGGGCATACCCTGCCAACTTAGGGCGAGCAAAGCAAACACAAGGAGATGATGGACGGAGCGCTGACATTTTCAGACACTCACCCCCAGTCACAGATCTGGGTTGAATCCACCCTCCTTCTTTAGCTCACTGCGTCACCCCAGTTCAGACACAGCTATATGCAAATCAGTGTTGACCCTGTGCATCATGGGAACAGTCCAGCCTAAACTGCCAAGCCATGTCTTCCCTGGACTGGAAACAAGCATCCTGGGACCGGTTTCTGGGTAACAGCCCTCATCAGCAAGGCCAGGCAGAACTAAGGTGGCAAAGTGAGCAAAAGAATGATGATGGATTCAACCCAAATCTGTGACGGGGGGTGAGTGTCTGAAAATATTTGGCGCTCCGTCCATCATCTCCTTGTGTTTGCTTTACAAAGATAAAAGCAGCTCCTGCATTAGTTAGTCCATGATGTGTAACATGTGCAGGGACAGCAGGTCTGCAATTTGCAGGAATAGCAATAGGCTGTGGCGCAGCCATAATGTAAACGGTATGGAAAACAAAGTGCAACACAGAAAAGGGTTTAGTCCTTTAAAACCTTCAAGCTTGAAAAACCAACAGAATAAGCTGCTTCCTAAACACTGTGGAGGAATAATCCCTAATATCACAGACTTCTCCAGTGGTAAGTGTAAGGGTATGGTGGACACACACAAGCACTACTCACAAGACCTGTGAATAAGTATCATACCAAGCATTGGTAGTACCATGTTGCAGGGATTCTGCCCTCCTAACAGTGCTCCCCAAACTGGGTAAGGACCCGCGGTCCTTTGACAGCTATCGACCCATATCACTTCTGAATGGAAATCTCATAATCTTGCCCAGTGCCTTGGGAATGTTGCAGGGATTCTGCTTAGAAACAGAACTATGCCTGGGACCAGAGAACATCACTATTTAGGCACTGAGTCACCGTACCATTTCAGTACCTAAGGGCCCAGATACAGAATGGTTCATAGTGCCTTACTTTCCCTCCTAACCTTCCCAGAGAAACACGTAAATTGGCAACCCAGAACACAACACTCTAGGCCCTCTCAGGGATCATGGTAGTGGATCATCACCTTTTGTTCTCTCACTCATGTCCACAATAAACAGAAAAGAGACACGAAGAAAGCTTCCAATATTTAATTAACCTCTTGTCTTGTATTATGTAACAACTGTGCTGCAATTGGAAAACATTTGCAGGTCAAAAATGTGATTAGCGTAATCAATAGAGTGTACACAATGAAATGCCATGTCATATTGAATGAAAGACCAGCCTAAGCCTACCCTCACTATTGAAACAAAGTAATATATTAGAGTTCTCTGGGATTAGTGGTGGACCCCATGCCTGGCACTCATAGGTAGCTGTTCTAGATCTCAGGTGGTGGAGCTCTGTTGTCTCTGGACCTTTGCTCTGCAAGAATTTCTCCTCTCTATCTTCAAAAAGTCTGGGCTTATATGATAAGACTTGCATGTTCAAAAACAGCAACTGGATTTCTCTGTTACATCTAGGTGTTAGTGTATGCCCACAGAGAAAAACAGAGCACTGTGTTTTTCGACTCTGTTTGAAATGTTCCATGTGAATCCCAGCAGAAGAGCTAAATAACAAAACATGTGCACCCTTTTTGGAGAATAACTGTGTGGCACAAAAACAAGCGCCACAAACACCATCCTCCATCAAGGTGCGGCGAAGCGGCCAGCAACTCTCTCTGGGCAGGTATAAGTCCATTTTGTTTTTAAATCCCTTTTCTTATCCCTTTTCTTTTAACATTTTCACAATTCTTTTTCTGCTACCACTTTGTTAAGTAGCGACACTGTACACCTTGTGTGCTGCGTGATCTTTCTCTCACGCATTTCTGTCATCTTGCCCCTTGGGAATGGACAGTTTTTAATAACTTCATGGACAATTTGTGTAACACACTTGTCTGCTAAAACCGACTGCGCTATCAAAGCAGAGCTGCTTACAAGTTGTGGATGATCCATAGCATGTCAATACACCGGATCATGCCCCACTGACACCGATCGCAGTAGTGATGAGCAGATGGCTGAGATTTGGCGGATGCCTCTACATTTTATAGTAGAACACCTGCACAGCACAATCTTGCACCAATACATAATGCCTCTATATCTTCTATCTTGGAATGCCTCGAGTTATCTTGTTTCTATATAAAATATTTTTGTTTACTTAGCTCTCCTTCCTGTGATCCCTATACAGGACAGCGAGCACCCTGAGCCCCATGCCAGAGTCATTTGAGGCTCGATCCCCGACACTAATGGGTAAGACTTATTCCATAACATTTAATCTTTCGAGTACTGTTCTTCAAGCAAGTCTCCACCATCATAGAGAATAAGGTGTGTGAGCACATAAGTATGGATGGTGCATGGCAGTGATTCATTCAATTGCCTGATGCCCATAGGTTGGTTAGTCCCACACATGGTATCACCATATTTGTCCAACCAATTAACTGTAGATCTAGCTGTTGTGTTTAAATATCTTCTTGTATGTTTTTCTTCTGCAGGTACCACCCGTGAATCTTTCACTCTATGACGACTCATAGAGTCTGTGGAAGGCATAGTGTTCTTCAGAGTGTCTCAATCACTCCTGATTTCTATATGCTAGACATGATCATCCTTGTTTCTTCCACAACTTCTCCATTGCAAATCTTACACCTCATCTCTTCCCTCTTTGGCAACCTCTTTTCACTCTCGCCTCAATGCGCTTCCTCACATCTCCTTCACTTCACCATGCCCCAAACACACTACACACCCACTCACCTGTAAGCACTGGATTTTCTTTTACTTTCACTTTGTCAATATTTTGGCAACTCTTTATACCTCATTCACATACATATGCACAGAACCACAATTGCAACTGGAATATGTGCCACTGCTCTGTGCGCTCTGGAGAGAAGCCAAGGATTAGAGAATCACGTATTCTGAACACCTTATTGACCCACTAACAGGCACAGTGAGAAACTCTCACTGCCGACTGCTCAGCCTCAGCTTTAGAGCTCTCAATTGTTGCTCATTATAAACACCTGCAGGCGACTCAGTCTAAGTAGGTACTATACACTGGTGATATGCTATATGAAAAAAAATGTAAAATGCCACATCCTCGAAATAGCTAACACTCTTAGGGGATGCAAGATAAAGTAAAGCAAGTGAAACATAAATGGAAACAAGATGGATTTCCATGACACGTTTTATATTCATTGTTCAGAAATCGATCAGTGTTTTTGTCTGTAAAGTTAAGGACATGAATATAGGGCCCGATAGGGACCTGTTTCAGTGTCGGTTGTTAATTAATATCAGGGATGAGACCTGGACAGACCCAGCCCACTTAATCCCTGAACAAACCTTGTGCAAGAAGTGGTGTGTGGGAAGATCAAGGTGTGGTGTGCTTTGAGCGTTTATGAACAGCCACAAACTTGTGATCTTGAGGACATTTACAGGCTCTTCTCCAATACTTTCCCACCCCGGATATGGTTGCATACAGGACCGGCTCTAGGGCGGTGCGATCGGTGGGACCGCACCGGGCGTTGACTTGGGGTGGGTGCATCATTTTCGAAAATGGGTATTATCATTTTAAAAGCAACTGCTGCCTCGTTCCTGGCCTCCAGCAACTTTCAGACATCAATTAAAATGTAAAGAGAAGTCTGGTGATTAATCACCTTCCTGGAAAGGGACCAGAGGTTTGTCTAGTGGATGTTTTGACTCATCCTAAGGTAGCGCAGATGGTTAAAATGCCTGTTGGTAAGAATGTGTGCCATGCAGACAGGGGCGGCTGGTGACATTTGAAAATGGTGAGGCGTAAAAGTGCTCCCAAAGGCCTAAAGTCGCGTCCCCTCCATGGATTTTCTTCAAAACACTTGCAATCAAAATTAGACCTTCCCAGCTAAGCAAATCCACTCGGAACCACCTGCAACACCCTACAATCGAACCCCAAAAACATGCAAAACTCACGTTTAACATGGGCTCCTATGGCAGCTCTTTCCCTTCCTCGACTTTGCCAAAAAACACCCTTCCCATCGATCGATTCCTCCCAAACTTCCTGCACACCCATCAATTCCCCCTCCCTGCCACTCACAGCAGCCCCGTTCCTGTCGATCCACTGGAACACCCTAAAAACCACGTATCCACCACCCCAACACCGCCCATTGGATAACATTGCAATCCGGGCCGTCACAAAAAATGCTCTTTTTTCGCACTTCCACTACTTCAATTATCTTCAAATTCACTGGGACACTAGTTCCAGCCATTACCAACAATCTCAGTGAGAATTACACAAATCCATCCAGTGGAAGGGGTACGACGCGCCCCCCGCAAAACCACAATAACACCCCAAAATCAGCCAAATCTGGATGGAATTTTGACAAGCTACCCTAAAACCTTCCCAACACCATTATGCACGAACCTGAATCGGGCCCTGAGCCCTAGACTCCGGGAACCCTAGCAAATTTCAACCCTAAACACCACCCCAACCCTACCACCTAACCCTAAACACCACCCCAACACTACCACCAGCAGCAGGAGAACTGAATACATTTTTTTTTTAAACTTACCTGACCGCCTCTGCTCCTGGTCCGCGTTGGCGCCTCTGCCCCCTTCAAACCATCCGGAACACCACGTCCATGTCAGCACTGGTGTGACTGGCAACCCCTCAGCCAATCCTGGCACTGCTGCAGCACCAGGAGTGGCTGAGGGCACAGCTTACGCTACGCCCGCCGCCTGCCCATTAGGAGACCGAGGGGCTCCTAATGGACATGCGCAAGGCAGTAAAAACACAAGTACGCATGACTGGGCACGGGCTAAAAATTACTCTCCATGCCCACTCATGCGCACTTGTGCTGCCTTTCCCTGGTTTGTCTGACAATGCATGTCAGTCAACATGACGCCGGACCGCCCACGGTCCGATGTCATGCTGACTGACATGCATTGTCCGTTCTCCCCACCCTCGGCGTCTCTGAACTTAAGTAAACTAAGTTCAGAGACACCGAGGAGGGAGCTGCGGGCGCGGGCGGGTGCAGGGGCGGGGGGGCAACGCCCCAATGGACGCACCGCGCCTGCATGCAGATAAGGAAGTGCATATAACACACAGAGGCGATGACCAGAGGTTAGCTGTGACTGGTGTGCACAGCAGCAGTGAGGCAAAGAAGAAAAGAGTTTGCGCAGCAGCTGCCAACTGGGGTAAAACTTGATGTATTGGAGCCGATGTGCCATCAGGAGGAACACATTTCCTGGCAAATACCCCTTACCAAGTAGTTTGACAGCTGTGTAAGGAGGTATGGACCGCAGATGAACGAGGCCTAGAGTGCATGTGACATCCCATGCTGACTTCATACTGGGCCGCCATCTTGAGAGCTTAAAGTGCATTGAGACTGCTGTCTAGTTTTCTATTAGCATAAGACGCGATCTCTATGTTACGTTAGCAGCCATTTTGCAGCACTTCAGCTGAACCAGTCATTTTCCGTTGTTTTTATGAAACACCTGTGCTCTTTTGCAACATAAGGACAGCGGCAGTGGCAGTTTTGTTGATGAGTATACCTGTTGCACTTCTTTTGGAATACTGCATTCATAGGTGAGTTTTGGTGATGAGCACACCTTGTGCACATTGTTTGCAACACTGCATTCTTTAGTTTCCTCATAATTTGGTATGTTCTTTTTGTCACTCTACCAGCAATTTTTTTTTTACCTCCATGATGTTTTAGTGTGGTTCATTTTGCATTCATATTAATAGACGTTTTGGAACGTTCCCATAGTGATGTTTCACTGGTTGTCCCATGCTCTCAGGCCTCAGTCATTCTGCCACCATGTTTTTTATTACAAGCTGCTTCTCCTTCAATTCCTGGGGAGGATTGGATTTTAATGTTTGACAACTACTTAGAATCTCTGGATGGGCAAGAATTGTTTGTTAAGTGCTTTGGGAAGAGCGTGTTTTTAGCTATCTTCCGCAAGCCTTTGAACCTAATTGGCAACCATTCCAAGATGTTTTCAAAGAGGCCAGGCGCAGGTTAGAGATTAGAATTTCTAAGAAAGAGAATTTAGTAATTACAAGGTACAAATTTTATACACAATATCTGAACGCTGAGGAGTCTATTGATGAGTTCATAGCTAGACTACGGGAGTTGTAGTCGAAATGTCAGTTTGGGATTATGGCAGATGAACTCATCGGGGACCAGCTCATTGTTCATTGAAAAAAACAAAAAAAATCAAGACAGGTTGTGGGTGACATGCTGAAAGATGCAATAGATGTTGCCGAAGTTCTAGAGCAATCATATGTATGCATGAGGGAAATAAAAAACAAGAATTAGAATAGTGAGGTTTCAGAGGTAGGGGCAATAGGCAAATCAGATTATAGAGGAGGTGGCAGCGTTGAAATACAATAATAAACCTGTAAAATGTCTGGTGCCCTCTAAACAGTATACCAAGGGGTGCAACCCTTTTGGGAGTAACACTCATACCTCTGGCTCAAAATTTTGTTTTGCCAACAACAAAGAATGTAGGAAGTGTGGCTGTGTAGGCCATTTTGCCTGGATGTGTCGAAATGGCAATCGCAGCAAGGTGGAGATGGTACCAGGAACTTCTTCTAATGTCTATGATATGGCAGAAAGGATTTTGTATGTGGGGTTTGAGAGAGAAGTGACTAAAGGTTATCGAAGGAAGAATAGGCCCAAAGCCATTTAAGCATAAATGGGCGGTGGATTCAGCTCATTAGTGGATACGAGGTCCATGTATTTCATAATTCCCAGATCTATGTTTGAACAAGAGTGGTGTGGCACTGTGCTGAAACCCATTGATATTTACCCGGGTGGTTATCGAGGTAAAACAATTGATATCTTGGGGTTTATGGAAGCACACATCATGTTTGAAAAGAGGGACATACAAGGCAAAGGGGCCTATTAGGATGGCGGTCGGAAAACCACCCCGACCGCCATGGAAGCGGAAAACCACCGCCCGCCGGCACCGTGGAAAAACAGGTGGCCAAATTAGGACCATCCGCCGAAAAACACCGACCGCGGAGGAACGGGGCCAAGAAAAACCGCCCGTAGCGGGCGGTGATTGCCAAAATCCGTCCGTGGCGGTCGGATACGCAGCAGAAACACACCAACCCACCCCAAACATAGCGGAGACACCGCACGGGATATTAGGATTTCCCCGACAGTCTCGCGGTACGTTCCGCTGTTCCCGACCGCCGCGATCGTACACTGGGATGAATGGGAGAGCCAGTGGAAGAGCTGCACCATAGCCACCTCTGCAGACGGACCGCAAAAAATATGGCGGACGAATCAAAAAACCCACAACAAGGCCAAAAAGTGCACACAGCAAATTAGCCATGCCCCCCAAACACATATAACACACCCCAATGACACAACCACATGGCAAATACAAAAATACAATTCCTAGGACAACACACACACCACACTGTAGTAAGGACTCCCTTAATACGTGCATACATTGTTAAGTTAGCATAACCACGTTAGAAGTTAGAAAGCCATCTTGCTGCTTTTGCACACGACACTGCGTTCACATGTTATTGCTTAAAACAAACTGCTGACTCGAGTTTTGCCTCACACGAGAGCAATCTGTTGTTACCATCCCGAGCTCTGCGCAGCGACCTTGGTCTGCACACGATGTGACAAACAGTCTGAGTTCTTAGACAATGCATGTTTTCCACTCTAGGTTGATCGACCCACTATTTAGTCATAACACACGAGCAGCTGCACATACCTGAAAGTTGGTGCTTTTAATATCACAGACATCATGTTTATTATTCAGACCGAAGACGAGCCTTCCTGCGAGAAGACTCCTGATGCTCCTGTGATGTGATTTCACTAAGCTGATCTTTGAGGTATGGGGTCCCCTATTCAAGCCTAAGAGACCTTCTGTTAGTCTAATAATAATATTAGCTTCTTAGTAAAGGGAAGGTGGTAGTATCCACTGTCATTATAACATGATCACCCCTTTTATATTCTATGGAATTGTAACGATGTTGATGATTTTGATTTTAATCATTTGTCTGCTTGTTTTAGCCAAAGTACTGCATCTTAGGACACGTGGTCTATAAAAATAAACTCTTTTTATTTTCACCGTGTCTCTGTTGATTCTTGATGTGGACTGATGTGAGAATAATATACGAACAGGTATTTCCGATTCCCACCATTCCTGAGTATGTACTGAGTCGCTTGTTCTGGGTTGTCTTTTCATTGGGACCGCCGAGCTAAATCTCGGATAACGAATGGGACACTTATGCTAGCCGGATACTGGGTTCTGGGTTCTGAGGTGAGTTTCTGGTACACCACAACTCACTGAGGTCCTGGGGTTCTACGCATAGTTCTGTGTATAAGCAGAATCCCTGCAACATGGCGCACCTAACGTTTGGTCTATGAGTTGAAACGCCTTAGTAGTGCTCGCGTTTGTCCACAACACCCTCATTCTTGTTTCCGCATAACAAGTCTGACGGATTTAAACCTACCTAGGTCTATTGATATAGGTTCCTTCAAGCTTGATCATTAAAAAGGTTATTGAACCCTTGTGCTACTGATAGTTTCAAGTGTGTGTTGTCCTAATGTCGGTGGATATTGCGGCGCATAGCCGTGCAGCTCTGAAACGTCATTTGACGCAGTATGGGGTGCCGGACACTGGTATGAACGTCATCTTTGTGGTGGGAGCCGATGCGGCTCATCCCTATGAGTTGTTCTACTCTTGGGTGACGATTCCGGCGGTAGGGGATGATGACACCTTTCATTCTTACACTGCCGCTGCCGTGCCAGCGAACTATACGCCGTATAGGACACAGGAAATACCAATATCTGCTTGGCAGCATCTTATTTGGTTTAATGGCGCCCTTCCCCATGTGGTTATACCGCCAAGAATGGGCCCTTTATCAATTGCAGGGGCCACTTGGCCGGTACTAGCCGGATTTACGCCTCATCCCCGTTACCTCACGGTGACGGTGGCTGAGTTGCGTGTACTGCACACTGCCCTAATTACGGTATATAGGGCGTTAGTGCAGTACGTGTCGCGCAATGTGCAGGCGGGGGCACCTGCTGTTGCGGGGCAGCCTACTGATCATCACGCGGTGGTCATTAGTCCTGTTATGGTTAATTCTGTTATGGGCAAGCGCCCCCAAAATAGGGATGATTTCCCCTTTTGGCTTGCTGAAAAATTTGACCAAATAGAAGCGGTTTACCCGAATACTTCTCCTGTGGAGAAACACAGGATCCTCACCATTAGTTTGCCTAAAGACTTGGTCCCCCACATAGATGATTGTGTAACTTGGGGCAAGGTCTTTGCAGCGACGTACGCGCAGTGCTTTGGCACTCCGTCTATGTTGCAGCTGCCCTCCGTTATCAAACGAGTTCAAGAGAACCATGGTGCGGAGTCTGCGATAGAGTTAGGGATGCGGCTCCTCGGTCAATTTGACCTGGTGGCTACCATGATAATTGGAAACCTTAAGGGTGATGCTTTGCATTTCCAGGTTCGTAATGAACTGAAGCGAGTTGCTGAGGAGGACAAACCGCAGGAATTTGCGAAAATAATCGCAGAGGCATATCGGGATTTGGGTCGTAGCTCTTTAGGAGTTAAGCCTGTCATAAAGAATCCCGATCTAAAACAGCAGGGTAAGGCAGAAACCTCTGGTAAGGACGACCGACCAAGTTTTCCAAAACAAAATTGGCGGTTTAAACAACAGGGAAAGCAGCAGCAACAGAAACAGGGCTCTCGGCCTGCCTCTCCCGTACAGTCAAGTAGTGAACGCACTTATGATCTGCGCGATCGTGCTACTATAAAGTCTCCTGATAGATTTCAGGTTTCTGAACAGCGCTCTCCTCGTTCTTCACAGGAAACATCGGCTACACATTCCGGTGGCGGAGGCGGTGGCAAAGGTCGGGGTGCTCCACAACAGCGTGACCAACCCCGACAGACTGAGGGTAAAGGCAAGCAGGACGAATTTGCACGACAAACACCCCCGTTTCAGAAGAAGAAAGTGGCGGCTCTGACGGCGAGGTATGCCTCAGATAGTGCGGACACAGCTTCGGAACCGGACATGGGCGCTGACGCTCCTGGACAGCGCAGCGGAAATTACCATAGTCCGTCAAGCTCTGCGTCCATTTCTGGCGGTGACAGCAACTGATATATCGGTTACTGTTGAAACAGCTGACACCAGAGTGGCTCCCCCTGACAGACTTTATGAAAAAGTCTTATTAATTGAGGGTGACATACAACGTACAATAAAAGGGATTTTTTGGGATAATCTGACCACCACCTATGATATCCTCCTAGCGGAGGCAGATTGGCCCCCAGCTTTCATTTTAGAGGCTCCTAGAGGGGAGGAAGTAATCCTCCCGTCCTTTGCGCACACGGTGCCTAAGGACCAAGCTGAAGTGTATGCTGGGGAGTGGGCGCTTGCGCTTGCGCCGGCGGTGTATCGTACTCAGGTGGGATGGGACAGATTGTCCCCCTGCCATGAGATTCCATTGCGGTCTATGCCCCAGCCTCAACCTCAATATCCTATGCGTCGTGAAGCGAGACCCCACGTCGCGGCAATCCTTGAACAATTGGAATATCAGGGTGTTATTGAAACATGTGTGTCCCCTATGAATAACCCTTTATTCACTGTAACGAAGCCTGATGGCTCGTACCGTTTAGTTTTGGATTACCGGCACCTAAACTCCCATTGCCGGACCTGCGCGGTACAAAATACACATAGCTCGGCTTTGGTCGACAGTCTCGTGCGTAAAAGGTTTAAAACGACACTTGACATTTCCAATGGCTTTTTTAGCCACAACCTGTCCACACTGAGTAGCCAGTGGACGGCGTTTACTTCGGGCGGCAAACAAAAACAGTTTACAAGATTAGCCATGGGTTACAAGAATAGCCCTGGCGTCTTTTCTGCTCGCGTGGTTTCTCTCTTAGAAAGAATAGACCCCGACGCATACTCCTATGTTGAGGATATCTATCTTACGGATGATGAGCTGATGCCGCATCTGTCTCGAGTCGACAATATTATCGTGAGTTTTGCTGACTACGGCTACAAATTCAATTTTGCGAAGTCACACATCGCAGAATATACGGTGTTGTTTTTGGGCTACGAGCTCAACAATGAAGGTAAGGGGTTAGCCCCCCACTTTCTGGAGAAGTGTGCACGCTTAAGTGCTCCTACGACACTGAAGAAATTACAATCTCTGCTGGGTTTTCTGAATTTCGGCCGTACGTACATTCCTGATTATGCCCAGCGTATCAAGCCGCTTTACGCCTTGGTACAACCTTCGTTTTCGAAGTCTAGCTGGCAGCTAGAACACTCTGCAATTTTACAGTCTTTACAGGCTGACCTTCTTGCTTCACAATACTTGCTGACACGTGATAACCGCACTAACCTGGTAATAAGAATAGTACCGGGCGCCGTGGGGTTCACGTATTTGACATTTAATGAGGGCGACACAGTCCCCATTGCGTACAAATCCCACTTGTACACCTCTGCTGAATTACGTTTTTCCACGGTCGAAAAAGTTCTGACTGCTGTGCAGATGGCGATCCTCAAGGAACGCGCACTGTCGCATGGGAAACAGATTCTGGTTGTAACACCATATCCTGCTTTAGAGGCAGTGACTAAAGCAAGTGTACCAAATTCTAAAGCTTTGCATCCACGGTGGATACAATGGGCCACAACACTGACGTCGCCAGATGTCACTTATATCTTTGATGCCTCATTACAGACTCAAGAGTACTTGCAGTATGAATTCGTTCATCCGGCACCTCTGTCATTGCGCCCGCTCGAAGAATACCATTGTGTCATATACACTGACGGGTCTGCGCAACCCGCAATTGGATCGAAGCATGCTTATTCAGCGGCTTGCGCTATTGTCGTAGGTACATTCGTAAATGGTGAATTCCAATCTGATGCAGTGCATACGCAGTCATTGGGTGATTGTACCGCGCAATTAGCGGAGCTCCGGGCTCTGGTGCTTGCACTGGAGTTTGCTGATCCCCGAGTCACTACTCTTATAGTGAGTGACTCCTTCTACTGTATCCAGTCCTACAATGACAATTTACACTTCTGGTCTCAGAATGATTATCGAGACACTAAAGGTAGCACAATTAAGCATAAAACGCTTTGGGTTCGAGTGGCAGACTTTAAAGAACGTCTCCCTCTCGTGAGTGTTATTCACACTCTTGGTCACCAGCGGCTTGGTGTCCATGCTGTCGGCAACAGCTTAGCTGACGAGGCAGCGAAAACAGCAGTGGCTACATACTTAGTGGCAGCAGTTACAAGATCCAAAAGTAAGATTGATGATGACATCTTGGCAGCTATTGCTGCTACAGAGAAGGGAGGTGATTACCCGAAGGGTTTTCCCTCTCGTTATATTTATCATTTAAGTCCTGATAACGTCCCATTAGTGAGGATTAACGACGTTGGTGACAGAATTATTCTCAACGCGGACTGCAGACCAGCACTGATCCTAGCTGCGCACGAGGGGTTGGCGTCAGCCCACGCCGGTGTGTCAGCTACAATATCTCTGCTACAACAACGTTACTGGTGGTTTGGTTTATATAAGCAAGCGCGCGCATATGTTCTTGATTGTGACATTTGCCAACAGATTAAACCTTCTACTGTTGCGCGCCCACCACAGACACAGCTGTACATCTCTAATAAGCCATTTGGTTGTGTTTATTTAGATCACTGCGGTCCTTTTTCTTCTGATACTGCGTACAAGTACATCTTGGTTGCAGTGGATTCGTGCACACGTTTTCTATGGGTATGGCCACAAAGGAGTGCTGACTCGCGGACTGTCATCAGGGATTTGCGTGTCTTTGTGGGAACTTTTGCGTGTGGTACCTTCCATTCTGATCAGGGCCCTGCGTTCGCCTCTAAGGCTTACAAGGAGGCTATGAGAAATTTGGGGGTCCTAGTCAAATTTTCGTCTCCCTACCGACCTGAGGGTAATAGTGTGGTGGAGCGAATGAACCGTGACTTAAAGCAATCATTGACAGCACGTGTTTTAGGCACAGGCCGGAACTGGCTAGCCCATTTGTATAATGTCCAACGTGCACTTAATAATCTCCCTAGAAGGTCTCTGGGTGGGCGGACCCCGTACATGATGCTCTTCGGAATCAGAATGTTTGTTCCAGACCTTGATGGTCTAGACATTGCGGCGTCGACCGCACCCTTTGACGTAGATGATCACTGTGCTGTTTTGCAGACTCTACAAGAAGCCAGAGACTCTCTTTCGAAAGAACATTTGCCCTCCACATCTGAAGCTGAGGTTCAGATTCCGGTAGTCGGCTGGCTACCCCGAGTTGGAGATCTGGTCCGTGAGAAGGTGGAGAACAAGAAGGAGTTCGGCCCCTCTTATCGTGCACCAGTTCCAGTGCTTGGAGTGCAGGGTACAAGAACAGTCATTTTACCTCCACTTCCTGGTCGCAAAGAAAACAGGTACATCTCTATTGACAATGTCAAACCTCAGCGAGTGGCCGATACTTCTTAGTATGACTCCGGCAGGTTCATGCCAGACAATGCAAAGAAATTCAATGTTGGTTCCTGCTTCTACCACCTTGTCTGATGTTGCCATCGAGATGCATTCAGTTACTGATCCCTTGCTGATAACACCGGCTGGTGGTTTGCCCGAAGAGACTGAGTATGCTTATCCTACACGTGGACCCTCGCCTGTTTTGCAATCTACAGCGCTTGGCCAGTCCCGTTTTTCCTTTGACACTAACTCTTTGCCCTCAACTCCCCCATCGAACATTGCTGTTTTTGTAAGTTGGTTTAAGAGACATTTTTTGATAGCCCCTTGGACATACATCTGGTTGATGCTTTTCAGTATTTTTTTGTTCATGTCCATTGGATTTGTTGTAGTTTTCTTCCGTTTGGTGGATGGCCATTATCTCAAAGAGAGATCGACAATTAGACTTATCAATGGAACTTTGGCCCCCCACTCCTCATCCCACATCATGAAAAGGGACCAGACTTTTGTGAATATTACTGCCTGGCCCGTCATGGATGGAATCGCATGGGATGCAGTTAAATTTCAAATTCATGGGCCTACAGAGGTCATTAATGTGCCTAATGTATTTCGTGTTTCTATGGGTGATGTAGTTAAACAGAACATACGTTCTGATGATTGGGATGTACACGCCATTGAAGCACTGTTTTCAGATTTGAAATATTATGCCGCCTTTGATGCTGAGGATTTGTATGAAAATGCGGCTAATTATGCAGAACAGTATTGTTTTCAACATTATGGCAATCACTTCCTGCATAAAGCGAATACGTTTAGAAATTTTGTAAATTTTACCCAGTGGGAACACTGTCCCACCCCCTCGTTTGGCAGTTCACATACATTAGTTGATAAGTTTACTTATTTTACTGATTTCAGTGTTTCAGCCCCGGCATCCTTTTATTTTAAAGTTAAGCCTGAGTCTGCCTCCAAGGTTAGACTGACACACACCAAATTGCTATATTCTAAGTCCTTTATGGATGAGTTGTCAATCAAAGGTTATGATCTATGGAAGGCTACTATTGATCTTAAGTCGGTTTGGGGTTCCAAACCGTGGCAGGTTCAGGGAACTGAAGCTTTACACCGTGCCTGTCTAGTACCAAATCATATGTTGTTTTTAAATGCAACCATCTTCCAAACCACCTGTTTCGGATTGGCCACTTCTAAAAAACTAAATTCGCCTTCTGTGCCGGATCTGGGTGCTTACCCAAATTGGAATAACCACACAGATCTGTCCCTTCCTGCTTTGCAGTTATTGGTTTCTAATTCATCTTTCAATATTTCGAAATTTAGTAGTGAGGGATGGTTAATTTGGCAAAGCAGTTCTGATACCTGTCAACGTCGTTTTCTAGGGCTGAAACCGGGGTATACTCAAGATCGCGTAGACCCCCGGTTTGAGTCGTCACATACAGTAACTACATACTCTGTAGGGAAATTATGTCAGTCCTGGCTGCGACATTCTACCTTGGCATCTGTCAAAGTTCATTTATCAAAATTACATGACAAAATAGATTTGAATGATTTTGTTAAAGGTCCTGTGGGTGGCAGATCCAGGAGATGGGCGTATGCTATTTACAACGAAGTATGGAAACTGTCGCAAATTGAGGCAGCTTCACGGTTGAGAGCTATTGATCAGGCTAATATGGAAAAAGTATTAGCAGTTATTGATAACAGCATTAACACTCTTTCTTCTCGCATTTATACATTAGATAATATTGTTTCTTCAATTGTGGATATTGTGCAGGATGATATGTCTGTGTTGTATCATGGTCAAAACCAGTTGCGTTCTGTTATGCAGTTTGCATGGACATTACAAACATTGAAGGCAGGGAAGGTCCCTTGGGACTATCTGAATACAACATCGTTATTTCTTCCCTTTAACCTTACTGACAAACAGCAGTTCATGTCCATGAAGGATGCTTCATATTCCTTGCTACATATTGAAAAATTGGAGCCGTTACCTTTCTCTGTAGCGGAAGTAGATTCCGCAGTGTGGCTCTTACACGGATTGATAACTCTCCCGTTCGCACTTTTTAAGTTTACCTCTTGTATGAAACACTATGCTCTGGGTAGATATGAACAGCTGGGTACCGCTTTCATACATGAAGTTTGGTCCCTCCCCTTTACGTATAGATGTACAAGGGACGGTACTGAGGTTTATCTGAAGGGTGAAGAATGTACAACGTCACCTGATCATTCTGTTGTATGTAGGCACATTCAGTTGCACGGAGCTTGCAATGTACACGCCCCGAATTTGGCCTGCGTCCTCAAAGGTATCCCGGTACCAGTGATTACGCCATCTTTCACGCTGCTTGCAAACGGTAGTTATTTAATTTTAAACAATGAAGCTTCCTGCGGGATGTTAGTGGGGATCCCGTATATAGTAACTGTATCGCAGAGGGTTGTCTGCTGCAATAACGTTCTGTTTCCACCCCCGCATGGGAGGCTGGATGCTTCCATCTGGCCTTCGATTCCAACCTTGAAAGCAGAGTTCAACAAGATGAGCAGAATAAGAGCGCTATTGTCCCAAAAGGAGGTGCCATTGACTTCCTCCCGGGAAACATTTGTCCTTCACGTAGCAAATACGCGCACTGAGGTACAGGCGCTTTTGAATACTGACCTCCCCCTGCATTTTGGAGCTTTGATCCAAACAATTTTCAATGTCTCGTCCACGACTGGCCTGGCTCATTTTTTTAAACTTGTGGGCTCGGGCCTCGTGACCTCTTTCCAAACTATTTTTGGTGTGATTACGGCATTTTTTCATTCTATTTTCTCGAGCGTCTTTGGAGGTGTCCCTTTAATTCTGGCGCTAGTGGCAGGTGTGCTACTTTTACTTTTCATCTTGCGGAATGGCTGCTCTTTCTGTGCCACACGACAGCCTGTCCCATCTGCAGCTTCTTCGTGACAGGATGCTTGATTACTATGGTGTCCTGCCGTTGGCGACTTTGAGCCTGGCATATGGATTATCCTTCCGGTATTCCTACTTCACCTGCGTGCAACCTGTCTTCCACTGCCTAGATTGTCCCTTTGAATGGCCTATGGATTTGTGCTTAACCAACATGGTGTCTCCGGACCCGGATTATGATCGACTGATGAGGCCCTTAGTGTCTCACGAGTCCGCCTGTTCTGGTGTTCGGATTATGGCCTGCGGTGCGGCGCATGGTATCCTGGGTAATTGGGACATCGCGAGAGCGGCATATGACTTCTTGGATATGAGTTACTTGGAAGTACACGCTGGTTGCCCTCTGATGGTGCTAGAGGCTCCGCTAATAGAAGAACATGTATGTTCCTTTTCTTTGATTAACTGGATGGCTGAAACCTTCAGTGGCCGTGCAAATGATTTTCTGCTGGAAGCAGTGGCCACATATGCTGCATATACTTTCATGGATTGAGTGAACTATCGTCCACTGTGTTTTTACTCACGTGTCTTGAACTGTCACTGTACTTCTGCACTTCTGCCCGGTGAGGCGTTTTTTCATTTTTTCACCCCCCACGGCACGTTTGAGGTTTTTTGGTTTTTTCTTTCCACTTTTGTTTTTTTCCTATTCGGACTTTGCCTGAACTGACCAGTGTTTTTTAAATTGGATACGCCTTGTTCTGCTCTGTCGCGCTTGAACTCTGCGTTCTCTCTTTTCTTGCATACTAAGTAGTGCTTCGATCAAGGGGGCGTGTAGTAAGGACTCCCTTAATACGTACATACATTGTTAAGTTAGCATAACCACGTTAGAAGTTAGAAAGCCATCTTGCTGCTTTTGCACACGACACTGCGTTCACATGTTATTGCTTAAAACAAACTGCTGACTCGAGTTTTGCCTCACACGAGAGCAATCTGTTGTTACCATCCCGAGCTCTGCGCAGCGACCTTGGTCTGCACACGATGTGACAAACAGTCTGAGTTCTTAGACAATGCATGTTTTCCACTCTAGGTTGATCGACCCACTATTTAGTCATAACACACGAGCAGCTGCACATACCTGAAAGTTGGTGCTTTTAATATCACAGACATCATGTTTATTATTCAGACCGAAGACGAGCCTTCCTGCGAGAAGACTCCTGATGCTCCTGTGATGTGATTTCACTAAGCTGATCTTTGAGGTATGGGGTCCCCTATTCAAGCCTAAGAGACCTTCTGTTAGTCTAATAATAATATTAGCTTCTTAGTAAAGGGAAGGTGGTAGTATCCACTGTCATTATAACATGATCACCCCTTTTATATTCTATGGAATTGTAACGATGTTGATGATTTTGATTTTAATCATTTGTCTGCTTGTATTAGCCAAAGTACTGCATCTTAGGACACGTGGTCTATAAAAATAAACTCTTTTTATTTTCACCGTGTCTCTGTTGATTCTTGTTGTGGACTGATGTGAGAATAATATACGAACAGGTATTTCCGATTCCCACCATTCCTGAGTATGTACTGAGTCGCTTGTTCTGGGTTGTCTTTTCATTGGGACCGCCGAGCTAAATCTCGGATAACGAATGGGACACTTATGCTAGCCGGATACTGGGTTCTGGGTTCTGAGGTGAGTTTCTGGTACACCACAACTCACTGAGGTCCTGGGGTTCTACGCATAGTTCTGTGTATAAGCAGAATCCCTGCAACAACACCTGACAGCAATACCCCATTTGGACACACCCACATAGCTGAGTATAAAACCAGCCCCTTCCCTGACCACAATCCTTTGCAACATTCCAGGAGAGAAGGGACATACACCACAGCTGAAAGGAGAGGCAAAGAACACAACATCACTAGCCACACCACACACAGCACCACCATCACTTCCACACCTGCACCACTAACCCCCCTGCACATCACACACCATACACATCACAACCACACCCACCACTCACACCCCTGCACCCACAACCACCTTGCACACCACACACCATGGCAACACACAAAATGCCAAAATTCACAGAGAGTGAGTTGACAGTCATGGTAAATGAGATAGTAAGAGTGGAAACACAACTGTTTGGTAGCCTGGTCCAACAGACACGATTAGCCACAAGGACACAAATGTGGGCAAGGATAGTCCAAAGGGTCAATGCAGTAGGGACCACCCCAGTATCCAAAAAGGAGATCATGAAGCGGTGGCATAATCTGAAGAGGGTTGTCAAAGAGAGGAGAAGCAAGAACCGTGAGCTGGCTGACAGGACAGGCGGGGGCCCTCCCATTCCACCAAAACCATTCACATCATGGGAGGAGAAGGTGCTTGCCATACTGCATCCAGAGAGTCTCACAGGAGTAGTCGGGGGAGTGGAGGCTGGTAAGTACAAACAAATGACTACCACCACACTGATATATACTGTCTTGCACAACTACAAAGCTACACCACCTAGGACAAATTCCATCCATCTGCACCACACACTCACAAAAATATGTCCCACAGATCCAACATTCACCCACTCCCATTCCCCCAAACGTAGCTACCAACATTACCATGGGGGCATGTGTACAGGCAGGCAGCACGACAACTCCCTCCATGCCCCCTGCCCCCCCTCAGCAGGATGGAGCCCTCCCCCCACCACACACAGAAGTATGTGTCAGCCATCACATCACTCTCATCAAACCTACAGGTAGGTAGCCATCTTCCCTGGGAGGGTGTTTGGGGGTGGGAGGCCTATACTACTACTCCCACCATTCCCTCTGTCCCACAGCTGAGCAGGATGGAACACTCCCCCCACCTCACCCAGAAGCAGTTGGAAGACATTGAAGAACACCTAACAAACTTACAGGTAGGTAGCCAAGTCCACAGAGAGGGTGTTTGGGGGTAGGAGGCCTGTACCACTATTCCCACCATGCCCCCTGTCCCACAGCCTAGCAGGATGGAACACTTCCCCCACGCCACCCAGAAGCAATTGGAAGCCATTGCAGTACACAAAACAAACTTACAGGTAGGTAGCCATATCATTCAGGATCATGACCCCACAGAGCAGGATGTAAGCCTCCACCACGCACACACAGATGTGTCACATCACAAATACAAATGCGAGCATATAACCGGCAAGTAGCCAATACGTACACCCACACATTTGTCTCAAAAGAAATGGTGCCATATGACAACCCCAGTCCTCCCATCGCACAAATATGCACACTGACTCCATTGCCACACACAGTGTGCACACAGGTATGCAAAGGAAACTGTCACAGCTACCAAAGTGTGACACATGTAGAAGAAAGTCTGGGCACAATCATGCACAGCACCTATTGACATGTGCATCGCCATGGGGCAAGTGCAACAAGGACCATTCTAGAAAAAGAAAGCATGTGTGGTGGTATGAATCAAGATATGCACATGACAGGACAAAGGTATGCAGGAGATGACAATGGCCAGTCCATGGCCAGATGTGACGTCTGCCAGGTCAGACAAATCAACAAAGAGTCCTCAATGAAAAACATGTTGCGCCAGTCCCTAGATGGCAACAGGTCCCTGTAATCATGAATTATGCATGGGTGGCATGGTATGCCTTGACACCTCACACCATGGACAAGTAATGCATGTACCACTGCATCATGTCAGGAAGCACAGTAGTGCACATAGTAAACAATGTGATGATCAGTCAATTGTGCAGTGTACAAAAAGTGCATGACACACAGCTAACGCAAAGCTTGCTGGGTGCACTACAATGACCATTTCCCATCTGATCCACAGGTGACCAAGAATTCACTGCAGAGGACAACACCAGCAACCTGCAGAGCCAGTCTCACCCCCCCCTTCCCCGGTTCATGGACTCTCAGATGATGACTCTGAGGATTCCCTGACAATGAGCGCGAAGCCGGCCCATCTGGTGTGCCAGGGAGCAACAGGTCCCAGGACCCCATTGTCCCCCACACCACATCTGCGGCAATAACAACTTCACTGCAGACCCCTGCTGTTACGGCCTGTGCAGCCACCGCCACCACCACCACCACCACCACCAGTGCTGTCTGCAACACCCTCCCTGTCCCAGAGGATGACCACCCCACACCACTGACAGAGGAGGGCAGGGAGAGAATGCGGGTGCCCACAGTGGTGAGTCAACAGGTCTGTGGCAGCAGGGTAGGTGGGAGGGGCAGGGTCACCCACAGACACCAGGAGGCTGGGACCCAATCCCTGGAACACATCACCAGAGTCCTTGGCGCATACGAACAGGCACAGGGACGAACGGGCCGGTCGGACGAACTGTTGCACGAGCTCATCCTACTGATGAGGTCCATCGACACCCGCATGGGCCAGCAAGTGGCGGTACTGAGGGACAGGCCTGCGCCAAAACCAACACCTCCACCTCCCTCTGGTGGGCCGCAGGATGACAGTTCACCATCCTCTCCTGTGCCCACAGAGAGGGGTGAGTCCTCAGACCCCACTGGCCCCGCAGCAGGGCTCCTTCTGCCAAATGACAAAGGGGCCGTCCTAAGAAGACCCTGGGAGTATCTGGAGGCAAAGCACCTGCCAGACGCCAGTCACGGAGCAAGCCATGATGGCAACCCTCTTCACCATTGCATCAACTTTTTGGACTGTCCTTCCCCACACTGCCTTGTGAATGGCCTCTGTCTGTTGGACTGGGTCACCACATCAATGTGGTGACTACTCGATTATCTCATTTACCATAACTGTCAACTCACAACTCCACCACCACCTGAATGGAAATGTACACCCCCCACTAACAAGTCACCATTGCAAATAAAAAATCCTTACACACATGTTGTCGTGTCTGCTCCGTCTTTAGTGCAGGATGTACAGTCTTCAACATGATCACAATGTACCAGGGGCATGGACTGTATGTAGGCAAGGAGTAGTTGAAGGCACCTAGGGAAACACAACAGGACAACATTCACTGGTCTGGGTGTGGCATCACAGACATCACACAACACCTACCATCAAGATAACCCAACAGGCACACGTCACAATGGGCAACAAGTGTCAACATACACGTCCTGTAGATGTTCCCAAATGACCTGTCCCAGAAACATTGCCAACCACTGCTGAGTCTACAACAGCAATATCAGCAGACAATGGGTATGGTGTATATTGTCACCCACCTTCAAGTGAAGTAGCGGCTGATGAGCTGTTCACGCAGGTCAACACCTTCCTCCTCTCCACTGTCCTCATCACTGGACACGGGTTGGTTTGCAGGCCGGGGCCTTGGGTCCTCACCCTCATCCAGGAGCAGGGGAATCTCCTTGCGAATGGCAAGGTTGTGGAGCATGCAGCATGCCACTGCAATCTGACACAACTTCCCGGGCGAGTATGCCAGTGCACCTCCGGTCTTGTCCAGGCAGCGGAAACGTGTTTTGAGCAGACTAAAAGTACGTTCCACCACATGACGTGTTCTCCCATGTGCCTCATTATAGCGGACTTCAGCCGGGCTCCTGGGATTCCGCAGTGGGCTCAGCAACCAGGGACGGTTGGGATATGCAGAGTCACCTAGGTATGACAAACACAAATAGATATTGCAATGTCGCTGAGGCAGAGGGCAGCAAGTCACCCACACAGCATGCCATATGACCAGGCATACTCACCCACAATCCATGCCCGCTCGGGAAGCAGATTAGCCATCAGCTGGGGCACAATGCTGTTCCGCAGGATGTAGGAGTCATGGGCCGAGCCTGGGAATTTGGCACACACGTGGGAGATGATCATATGTGCCAGGCACACCACTTGCACATTTATGGAGTGGTAATGTTTGCGATTCCTGTAAATGTGCTCACTTGCCTGTGGTGGCACAAGCCTGACGTGGGTGCAATCAATGGCACCAACAACATGGGGGATGTGTCCAAGGGGATAGAAGTCTCCCTTCACAGCTGGCAATTCAGCACCCCTGGGGAAATGGATGTATCTGTCCTTGTATATCATTATGGCGGGCAGTACATCACGCAGCACCACGCTGAACATCGGTTGTGACATCCCACCAGCGCTGGCCACTGTCTACTGGAACGATCCAGTGGCAAAAAAACGCAGGGCCGCCATCACCTTTTAAGTAGGGGTGAAAGCTGTTGGATATGCCCTGCGAGGCTGCAGGTGGGGCTCCAACAGGTACCAAGGGTTTTTAGGGTGGCTCTATCTAGCCGGCATTTCCGGATGATCGCCACATCCTTCATGTCCTCCAGCACCGTCAAGTGACGAATCAGATTTGGCCTCCTCCTATGTGAGATGAAAGTGGACACATGTCAATGCAATACATCATGAGATGGGCACAGCATCTCACATTCTGGATGACACAACGACAACGACTGCCATCAAAATTGAGTTACAGACCAGCTTACATGTATGGACACCTTCAGCTACACAAAGGGCACACCTGTCAACTTAAACAAAGCAAGTAGCTCAAACAGCACCTTGGTCAATGTGAATGCACATAGGGATATGGCCACATTTCACATGGGTACGCCTGGGAGTATAGCATCCAGCATATGTGTAACAAATCAACCCCACTGTCTCCTACATAGCTGCTGTACCTGTCACACCTAAATGCGTCATTTCAACATGGCACACATCCACAACACAATGACCACAGTCGGCGCAGAAATGACAAATGTGTGCATGAATAGACAGAAGAGGCCTTGCAAAAAGGATCATCATTCATTGAGACGAGCATTCCTGTGATTGTCACTGCACCTCAACACTTTGACATGTGTACACATTGTAGAGCCCAGGACAACACTGTCCTGCCTACCCGACCATCAAATCCATAAGTGACATGTGAGGGAGTACAGGCCAGTCTACTAAATCACATACACAAACATGGAGTAAATGAAACATTGGCATCGTGTGCACAATGATGTGCCATTGACCATGTGGGCACTGTTGATGTTTCCCAGATGGCCATTGCCATTGTACGGCACCCATATCGCGGTAGCTACCGCCTGGGCCCGGCGGTGTGTCACCAGCACCCCCTTCACACAAGTGCGGTAGTGATGGGCATGTAGACATGGGGAAATGGCAGCTGCAATGCTTCGCCATCCATATCGCGGTAGCTACCGCCTGGCCCCGGCGGTGTGTCACCAGCACCCCCCATTCACACAAGTGCGGTAGTGATAGGCATGTAGACATGGGTAAATGGCGGTTGCAATGCTCCGCCGCCTGAATCGCGGTAGCTACCGCCTGGCCCCAGCGGTGCGTCACCAGCACCCCCAATTCACACTAGTGCGGTATGAAAGGCATGTAGACATGGGGAAATGGCGGTTGCAATGCTCTGCCAAATGAATCGCGGAAGCTACCGCCTGGCCCCGGCGGTGTGTCACCAGCACCCCCCATTCACACAAGTGCGGTAGTGATAGGCATGTAGACACGGGGAAATGGAGGTTGCAATGCTCTGCCGCCTGAATCGCCGTGCCTCGTGTCAATGTATGTCACCCATATCACGGTACCTGCCGCCTGGCCACGGCGGTATGTCACTGCCATGGAGCTTGCCCTAGAGCCAATGGGAACCTTGATAGCGGTGGCATGATGCAATTTTGAAGATCGCGGTAGGCGTGCTCCGCCACCGCGGAGGCGGTCATTGGATGCATTTGAAAGATGCACCATCACGCTGGTGCACACCGGGCCCCTGCGGTGTGTCACCGCCATGGAGCTTGCCCTAGGGCCAATGGGAACCTTGATAGCGGTGGCATGATGCAATTATGAAGATCGCGGTAGGCGTGCTCCGCCACCGTGGAGGCGGTCATTGGATGCATTTGAAAGATGCACCATCGCGCTAGCGCACCCCGGGCCCCTGCGGTGTGTCACCACCATGGAGCTTGCCCTAGAGCCAATGGGAACTTTGATAGCGGTGGCATGATGCAATTTTGAAGATCGTGGTAGGTGTGCTCCGCCACCACGGAGGCAGTTATTGGATGCAGACCTGGACCACCGATTGCTGCAGCTTGGAACCTTTGAAACGACCCCAGGGGAGTGTGGGAGTGAGCCTCACATTTCCACTGCTCCCAGAGCCTGCTGCCAGAGACCCCTCACCTGCTGCTGCCTCCAGGGACTGCTGCCTGAGACCCCTCACCTACTGCTGCCTCCAGGAACTGCTGCCCGAGACCCCTCACCTGCTGCTGCCTCCAGGGACTGCTGCCTGAGACCCCTCACCTGCTGCTGCCTCCAGGGACTGCTGCCTGAGACCCCTCACCTGGTGCTGCCTCTAGGGACTGTTGCCTGAGACCCCTCACCTGGTGCTGCCTCCAGGAACTGCTGCCTGAGACCCCTCACCACCCAATTCCGCCGCTGTTGTCTCATGTCCACAGTGATGGCAAGGACAGAGAAGATCTGTGCCTGTCCCTTCACGAGCGAGGTGCTGGAGGTCCTGGTGGACGAGGTGCTCACACTGTACCCAAGGCTATATGGTGCCCCAAATGTTGTGGTAAGTCGTCAACAGTGGGGAGGTAGGGCAGGGGGGGCACACATGTAGTTGAACTGATGCAGTATGTGCCTGGGAGTGTGGGGTTGTGTCATGCACTGCCTCACATGCTGTCTCCAGGGGGAAGGTGTGTGTACCCAATGCCACAGGTTTGCCTGCCTGCCTGCACATGTATGTATGCGTGACCTGTGTTGTGTTGTCAGCCATACAGTGACGCAGAAGGTTGTTCATGCAGGAGTCAGGACAGTGATTGCTTGGCTGAATGGCTGTATGTGCCCCTGTAGTCCATCTCAGTGTGAGCCCAGCTGGCCAGCACAGTCCCCGCCCACAAAGACAAGGACACATCACTTCACTTACAGAGTATTTTATCAGTCTTTTCACATTGTACTCCAGCTATGGGCCATCTCAGCACTGTAGATTGCACACGACCGGCCCTGTGAAGAGGATTTTGGATTTGTGAGATGATGTCCCTCAATGTGACATTCATATGACAGTCATCCATTCACAGGGCAGGGACATTGAGGGCTGCGCAGTCTTGGACACAGCGAATCTACACCCAAACACAGGTTGATATGTGATGTATGTGTTGCTCAAGCCAACAATGGACTGGAGATGTGGGCAGGCTACATAGGTGATTCAGTGCTGGCATCCTGCATGTGTGTGAGATGTGCAGGGACTGTGTTCCCCCTCACACCTGCATGCTTTTACATCAGCTTTTCCCATGCAGATGTACCATGTGAGATGTACTCTAGTCTCTGATAGACATGTAGTTGGATATGTGATGAGTTTGTATCTTGCTGCTATACTGATAGATGTCGGTACATGACACTGCGTCACTGATCATTTCGCCCTCTTGTCTCCCATGCCTGCAGCTCAAGGTACACCAGCGTAAGGCCGTGTGGAGGGCCATTGCAGCGAAGGTGCGAGCTCTGGGGATCTCAAACTGACGGCGCACCCACTGCCACAAGAGATGAGATGACATCAGCCGGCTGGCAAAGAACGTGGCGGAGATGACCTTGGGGCTGCAGCCTCGCACTGGGCGTTTGGCATGGCGCAGCATGACACCACTAATGGAGCGCATCTTGGCAGTGACACAGGCTGAGCTGGATGCACGTTTTAAGGAACATCAGCAGCAAGCCAGGGGTGAGCATTTGGGGAGGGTGACTTTGGCTGGGAGTGGCTGCATGTGTACAGAGCCTGTGCCAGTGCTGGCCTATGTGATGTTGGTAGTGTGATGCTGTGGCATGTAAGTGGCAGCTGGGCTGGGTGCCGGTGTCATGCATTTGCCCTATCTCTACTTACAAAGGTGATTTGGATGCTGTGCATTCACATTACATTCTGAGTTGTGCTCTTCAGGTTTCTTCTACATTGGGGTAGTCTTGGGAATCCCATGGGAGGGAACGGCAGTGTGCCCGATCTGACTGTGCCTTCATCTATGCGTCCATTGCATGCACCCAGATTGGGGAGGCCTAGACAACTGACAACAATGTGCACCAGTCTTTTGTCCCCAAAGTACAACATGGTGGGTGGAATGGGCTAATGGCCATTGTGGACTGTTATGTTGTAGTCTGTGTCTGTGTCGTCCCCTCCTGTTCCATCCAGATCTGTCATTGGCAACAAGTAGTGTGCTCCCATCATGTCCCTAGGTGTGCCCAGAGCTAGTTGTGTGTCTGGTTGAACAGAGCCACAAGCAGGGTGTTGTGCTGTGTGGTCATCACATGGCTCACTCATGCCTGAGTTTCCAGTTTCCACGCACTGCTTGAGTCCATATAGTGAGTTGGCATGATGTGATTGCACAGGGTGGTGTGCAACATGTAGATTTGGTCATCTTTTGTTATGCATTGCTTGCATATGTTTGTTCTGTTGCTGCCACTGACCTGGCCCTACCTCTCTCTCTCTCATGCAGCATCTCGTGTGGTCACGGAGGGACAGGAGACGAACACCAGTCGGGGTGAAACTAGCACAACAGCTGCACAGGAGCACAGTGACACAGATGTCACCAGAGCCTCAGAGGGGGACAGGAGCCTGCTGGAGGAATCCCAGCCTGAGACGCAAAGCACAACATCATCTGATGACAGCAAGGATGCATCCATGTTGGCGGGCACAGGGAACGGGGACTCTGCATTGTTTTCCACCACACAGCAGCCAGTGCCCACCTCCCAGCCACTTCCTCTGGTGCTGCCCGTGTCCGCCTCAGTAAGAGGGGAAGAGTATCCTTCACTCCTGGCACCGCTGCCCCTGCCCCTGTCCCCCCTGCTGCCATCAGTGCTGAGTCTGTGGACCTTTTGCGCAAACTGTGTGTAGGCCAGACAGCTCTCCTCAATGACTTTATTGACCACAACAAGAAATTGGCCCAGGTGGTTGCTTTCATGGAGGGCATACATTCAGACGTGGGTGGACTGCACCGGACTGTCCAGGCTTTGTCCTCAACAGTGACGTCTGCCCTTCAACAGGCACATACTCACAATCCAGCTCCAGTCCCTTTGTCCACCCCCCTGGCAGTGGCCACGTCTGACGATAGTGACCACGGTCCACTTGCATCAAAGTCTCGATATGGCACACGAAGCACACAGCAGCAGCAACCCAAGCGGTCCCAGGTGAAGACACCATCCCCACAGAAGACCAAAGCCACCCCAGAGCGCAGAGAGAAAAGCCCGTCAGGCAACACCAGGGGACAAAAAGCAAAGCAGCAGACCTCAGGCACACATGCCTCAGAGGCATCCCCATCCAAGGACTCTCCTGCCCCTAAAGCATCTCGCAAAGAGGAGCATACAGTGTCTGTGCCCACCAAGGAGGTGGTGCATGCCAAGGGTACACCTAGGAAGGGCTCCAAGCCCAGTGAAGCAGGGGAAGGAGGGCACTGTAGGGGTGACACCTAGTAAACAGGGGAAGGGGGGCAGAGGCGAAGCCAGGCAAAGCGTTCCGCTGGGTCCAGCACACCACCACAGGGGGTGCCAGCGTCTGCACGTGATGCAGCTTTGGTGGCGAGTGTTCCTGTTGTGTCCACACCACTTCCCATTGATCCAGAGTCAGTCAAGCCATTTAGGATCCCCAAGAAGTGGAAAGGCACCCCTCCACAATCTCCCACACACACCGTGTCTCCCGTCTGCAGGACTCCACCTCCATGTGCCACTACACCACCTGGTCCAAGGAGCCCTCCGGCTTGCTAAGCCACTGACAGCTCTACCTCAGCTGTTCCGCTCTCTCCCCGGTAAAGTGCCCCGACAGTCCCCGAGACACAGCCAGCTCCCAGACCACGTCACAGCCAAGTCTGAGTGTTAGTCACCCTCACACACCTGTCTCTCACACACATAGGCCTGTACTGCACATTGTTACCCACTGACTGTGTTGCTGACCATGGAAAGGTACAGTCGCACACATTCCCTGTGCAGCTTCTCATGGACCTACTCTGCACTCTGCCCAGGCCACTGGACTTGCTGTTTTGCCCTTGCCTGTGCAGCTTCTCATGGACCTACTCTGCACTCCACCCTGTCCACTGGACTTGCTGTTTTGCCCTTGTCTGTGCAGCTTCTCATGGACATACTCTGCACTCTGCCCTGGCCACTGGACTTGCTGATTTGCCCTTGCCTGTACAGCTTCTCAGGGACATATTTTGCACTCTGCCCTGGCCACTGGACTTGCTGTTTTGCCCTTGCCTGTGCAGCTTCTCATGGACATAAGCTGCACTCTGCCCTGGCCACTGTACTTGCTGTTTTTCCCTTGCCTGTGCAGCTTTTCATGGACCTACTCTGCACTCTGCCCTGGCCACTGGACTTGCTGTTTTGCCCTTGCCTGTGCAGCTTCTCATGGACCTACTCTGCACTGGCCACTGGACTTGCTGTTTTGCCCTTGCCTGTGCAGCTTTTCATGGACCTACTCTGCACTCTGCCCTGGCCACTGGACTTGATGTTTTGCCCTTGCCTGTGCAGCTTCTCATGGACATACTCTGCACTCTGCCCTGGCAACTGGATTTGCTGTTTTGCCCTTGCCTGTGCAGCTTCTCATGGACATAATCTGCACTCTGCCCTGGCCACTGGCCTTGTTGTTCACTGCTGTTGTGCCCTTGCCTGTGCAGCTTCTCATGGACATGCTCTGCATTTTGTGCCTTGCTTTTCTCTTCTCATGGTGCCTATCCATGCAATATGTGAATAAAGAAAGTTGCTCCTGTTGTCTATTTTGTCAGTGTCCTTACTGAATAAAGTTATTTTGCTGTGTTTATATGGTTTACTGTGCCACATGGTCTGTGTGCCACTTCAACATAGCCAATGTTTGGGCTCACTTACTCTATTTTTCTCAGGGGTGACAGGGTCTTCAGTCCTTCCTGACCCAGATACTTGTGGGGGCAATGGTGTCAAATTTCAGTGGAAAGCAGTTATCATTTACTTAATTTGTTCATGTTGGCTAAATTGTACACATGCCAGGTTGGGGGGCACTGCTAGCACAGAGTGGGTTTCTGCACACAGTATTGCAGGCAGGTTGGCCAGGGAAGGGTCATCATGTATTTGTGTTCTTCCTTTATGTGTGCCCAGTGGTGTATGTGTGTGGTCATCTTGTGATGGCCAGTCATCCTAGTCCCATGGCTTACTTTCCATTTGTGCTCTTGGATGGTCAGGTAGTGTGCAGTGTGAAGGGGGTGAGTTTGTCAGGAGTGTTGATGTGTGCATGCCCCTGCATTGTCAACTACACACGTGTCATCCAGGAGTTGTATGCCTGTTGTTTTGATTGTTCAGCCCTGTGGATGTGGTTGTATGCACATGTGTGAGTTGTATGTTGTGCATTGTGCAGTGTGTTGGTGTGTCCTTGCAGTTCTGTCTGACTCCTACTTGTTGTTGTTGTCACTTGTGAGTATGCAGAATGTGTGACTGGCAAGTCAGTGTTGTGTTTTGTTGCACATCCATGTGTCTTGTTGCTGTTTGTGGAGACTGTGCAGACCTGCTATTCCACACTGCCATTGTGGTTGTGTTTTCTCATGCATTGCTGTCACATGGTGCCTTCTTGCCTCCAGTGTGGCATGTTGTGTGTGTTGTCATCCCATCCCCTATCTGTGCTTCAGATGCCTACCCATTGTGGGTCTGCACTCCCTCTCTTTGTGTATGGTACACTCCTGCCATGTCCCCTACTGACATGCAGTACACTTCACTTTGGTGTCAGCTGTACCCTTGGTTTACATGTGTGTGTGCCTCCCCATCACTTCATTTGTGACACTGTGCTTTGTGGTGCAGTTCTTTGGCCAGGGTCAATGTCAGGGCACTTCACCAATGGGTTGTATGTGATGTTCTGGTGCTGTTTGTCAGTCATGGTTGCTCCTATGCAGTTCAACTGTGTGTGCTGCCCAGCCCTCTGGTCAAGTTGTTTCCACCTTTGTGTCCCAGACTTGTGCATCTGTTGGTGTTGTGTTGGATGTATGTGTGTTGGCTGTGTTATTGCTTCACTTCCTGGGTGTGCTGTTGTCTTTGTGCTGTGCTGTATGGTGTTGTGTGGGTTGCTGTTCTGTCACTGATGTTTATGTGTGGCTGGTATGCTTGGTGTGCACACACTGCTTGTTGTGCATGCAGTGCTGGGTGTGTATGTTGGCTTGTCATTGCCTGGTGTACATCCCCTGATGTCCTGCTGTGTTTTCTATGTGAGTTTTCTGCCTGTGCATCTGCTCTTTGTTTCGTGTGGCTGTGTTGTTCTGAGATGGTGCACTTCTTGTGTGTGTTGTGGTATGTTGTATGTGCATTGTTCCTGAGTGATGAGGCTGTGCACTCCTGTTGTGTCAGTGCTCCCATTGCCTTTCCACAGTTTAGCTGCACCAGGCATGTATGTTCTTGTTGTGGTTCTGTGTGTGTTTCTGTTAGGCTATGTGTTTGTCTGTTGTTTTTGTACAGATATGGTTTCTGGCATCCCTGTGTGTGTGTGATGTTTGTGGCTACCCCCAGGGTGTGTGATTAGTTGTGTGTGTATTGACTGGCAAGTATTGTTAGCCTTCAGTGTGTTTGGCACTGGTGTTGTGTGCTGCTGGTGTGAGGGGGGTATGTGTGTAGATTCCTACTGGTGTTTGTCAGTCATGGAGAGTGTCAATGGGTCCTGTGTGTAGTGCTGCTGGTGTACTCCTGTGAAGTAGTTATATAGATGTGTGGCTGTTCACAGTTTGACTTCAGGGCCTTCCTTTCATCCTTGTGCCTATGCATGGTTTGCCTTGCTGCCTCCCTGTGTTGTTGCACTGTGATGTCTGTGGTTTGACCTCACTGACTGTACCATCCATGTGTGCTTTGATGGTCTGAGAGTGTTGTTCTCTGTTCCTTGTCTTGCATGTGATGTACACATGCTTGTTGTGTGTCTCCATGGCCTTCCATTTGTGTGCAGCCCACTTTGGTTTCCCTATTTGTTGTGCTCCATTGCTGTTGGCATGTGGGATGTGTATGTGTCTGTGTGTCAGTCTGTGGTATGTATGTGTGACTATGCAGGCTGTGTGCTCATTTGGATGTTAATTCCTTGTATGTGTTCATTTTGTGCTTGTCCTCATTTTTGTTTCCCTGAGTGTGTTGTTGTGGTGGGGTGTGTGTTTCCCTGGCCCTGTGCTACTGTGCTGTGTGTTGTGTGTTCCTGTGCAGCCACTCCTGAAGTGTCTGGCTCCATGATTGTTTGTTGTGTGGTGCAGGGTGTGTATTCACCTGGCTTGTTGTTGTGCATGGGGTGCACAGTAGGAGCACATGGCATGTGCCTTTGGGGTGTGCTAGTGTGTGGTGGGATGGGGTGTGGCCCTGTGGTCTTTGTGCCCTGCCCATGCCTGGCACTAGCCCTGCCTTCTGCATTGTGCGCATGTATTCCCTTGTGTTTACCGCTGTGGTAACGAGACCGGGACATTGCTGCATGGTGGCGGTAGCTGTGTGTCCAGGATGAAGAGGGGTGACTTGGTGGCAGGTGGGTAATGTGTGGGTGCTCTTGTGGATGTGTCCCTGTCCCCACCAGGGTGTCTGCTGTGGATTTGGACCCTGTGTCTGCCCATGTGTTGTGTGTTGTGTTTGTGTTATTGCGTACCTGCGGCGGCATCTGCGGCGGTCCATTAGTTCCTGGTGATGTAGCAGGTACAGCACCGGAAAGATGTGTAGAGCTGAATCCATGGCGGTCGTGACCGGGTGGTGTGGACAGGGACTCTGGTTTCGCGCTCCGCTGTCGAGCTTCCGCCGCTTCTGGTTGGGCGGTATCTCTGCTGTGGTGCGTCTGCTTGTTTGGGGCATCCTAATTTGTGGAGCGGGGCGGACGTCATTCCGCATGGCGAAGTGTCTCCATTGGCTTCCACCGCTGCGGTGGCGGGCGCACTTTGATGGCGGAGCGCGTCGCACCACGGCGGTCGGGAAATGGGCTATGTTTGGCCATACTAATATGGCGGTCATGAGGACCGCTGCTCGCGGACGGAAAAAATCATTTTTCCGCACCGCCAGCACTGCGGTGGTGCCACCACCCGACATCCTAATGGACCCCAAAGTGTATGTGGCATAGCTGAGTTCTCCAATTTTAGGGTGGGTACACCCTTTTGGCCCACATATTATTGTAAATCAAAGAGCTCCTTCTCAAGTAATAGTGGTGGAGTACGAGCCTCTTCCAGAAATTTTGGAAAGTCTAAAACATATATTCAATAATGAGCTAGATTTGTTGAAAGGATATGTTCACACGATTTTGCTCAAGAAAGGAGCTGTTCCAGTTCAGCATAAACTCAGGGGAGTTCCAACAGTGGTTCTGGAGGAAGTCAAAAGATTAGTTCATGAAATGTTGCAAGAAGGGATCATAGAACCTGTTGAAGCACCCAATCAGGTGTCGCCTCCAGTTATCACAAATAATTCTAAGGTTCTGTGTGGACTTAAGATCTCTAAACCGAAATATTGTAGCAGACACATTTCCCTTACCTAACATTATTGAATGGATTCTGTTGTTGAGAGGAGAAAAGTATTTTTCCAATATGGACCTAAAAAATGCATATTATCAGATCAAGCTCCATGAGGGCTCAAAGTCGTGGACAGTATTCTTAACGATGGAGGGAGCTTTTTGTTTCACTTGTATGCCATTTGGTCTGTAATCGGCAGCGAGTGTTTTTCAGCGTATGATTACTGAAGTTTTAAAGGTCTTGAGAATATAATGTACTTCCAAGAATATATATTGTTCTTTGACAAAACTATCGAAGAACAGAAAATTGTATTCAAGCAGGCTTTACATAGACTTGCTGATGTGGGTCTCACTCTGCGTAAAGAGAAGTGTTCCTTTTTGAAGGAACAGGTGTAATACTTGGGGTACACGCTTTCGGCAGATGTGCAAAACTAAAAAAAAGATTTGTTGAAGGCAATTTATTTGGCACCGGCACCCCAAGACAAGGAGCACTTAAGATCCTTTATGGGTCTGATAGAGTATTACGCAAAGTGTATTGAGAGCTTGCAGATGAAACAGAAACTGTGAGGTCTTTGCTCAGGATGGGATGATGGAGCTTAGATTTCACCTATAAAATGTATGCATTATTATATGACAAAAAGCTGCGGACGTGAGTTTTATAATGGCACGCAGATTGTGGAAAAGCAAGATTGAAAACATAGGGCTTCAGTTTGGAGGTGCTTTTATGTGAAAACATGCTTAATTAGTTGAACAGCCATGTTTATATGTGATTAATCCATATGTAATCTCACTATAGAATGCACATTAATTTAGAAAATGTATTCGTACTTTTAAAATGGCATCATGTATTTTTGCAAGAGTAGAAATGTGCTGAATTGGGTTTGACAGTGTAGAAAACCACATGATTTTAGTTTGCATTAGTGGACTAAACTGAAACAGTTTAGAATGTGCTACTTTTTCCCTAGCAACTTTCAATGAAGCTTCCTCCGACCTTCAAAATGTTGCATATTTTTGTAGCCTGTTTAAACGTGGAGAGAAGAACACACTTTTTTTTCATAAATCACAAGACTGAAATTTGAACAGGAACAAGCCTGATTAATGACGTATCCAGTCAGCCCATGGGGAGATGATATGTCTTGAAGTTCTGATTGGACCAGCTATTAGGACTGAGCACGTGAACTTTTACTTGAAATATGGCTTACAAGTGGGAGGAGTGCTCCTTTTTTTGCCTTGCTATTTGCCTCTCTCCAGGCCCAGTTTCTGTGCTGGACACAGAGACAGGGAGGGGCTGCATTCTGTGGGGGCTATGGTGCAGCTTGAGACAGAGACACAGACTAGCACAGCGAAGCAGAGGGAAAGAGCTGAAAGGATCAGAACAGATTTAGATTTTAGGTGCTAAACTGCATTTATTTCTCTTTATGGGATATTTTTGCCATTATTAATTATTGATTAACCCTGTAAGACTTACTCTTTTTCTTAGAAACTCTTTAAGAGTTTTGACTGACAATTTGCGCCACATTTCCCTTCCTATATGTGATGCTTATATGCAGACTGTAATATGTTCTGTATTAATGCTATTTTTCCTATTTTTCAATTCTGTAACCTGATTGATATTTGACTAATGAATAAAGAGTCAGAGAACCTTAACTTTTGACTTAAATAAAACCCTTTAAAATAACTCACCACTCTCATTATTGCCTCAAATATTGTTTGCATTTAATTTTTATATATATGTAAAGTCTCCTGTTTGGTGAAACACGGTCATCAAAAGATTCATCATTTTTCACCCTTTACAGCGGTAAACCATAGGTGATGTGGTTTTGAATAGGGAAATTACCAGGTAGTTAACGCTGGATCAGGGACAGATTTTTAAGTGGGCTCAAGAACAGAATGAATGTTTTAATGTGATAAAAAGAGAAATTTGTGATGCGGGGCTCTTTGTACCCTTTGAGATCGAGCTCAGGTCAGTCACAACTGCTAATGTGAGTGCCACAGGTGTGGTTGCTATTCTCTTTCAAAAACACAGTAATGGTGAGAAAACTGTAGCATTTGCATCAAGGAATTTAACTAAATGCTGAAATAAAATATTCTGTTTCTGAAAGAGAAGCTGTTAGAGGCTGGACTGTTATATGATGTCCACTAATGTAAGTAATAGCAACAAGGGGTTTGGCCCTAGGCGGCTGGACGGGGCCGTATTACACTAAGAGCAAGAAGTGTCCCTGTCGTCACCTTTCAAATGCTGCTACATTAATTTAACAGACTATGAATGAACAATTCAATTGATATTGGCTTGAGGCATTTATTTGCTGCTCATTTCTATGTACTTTACTCCACATTTGAATCATGGGTCAGAGAAGGTAGATACGTTTCAGTCTAGAACAAATTACACTTATTTATGCCACAGATCAAACAAAAACATACAAACTTTGTGGTGAAGTAGTATGATGTAAAAAACAATACATGAACAAGTGATACAAAACAAATTATACAAACATTATGTCACCAGTCTTAATTCACAAAATGTACTAAGAATTAAGACTGGTGACATAATGTTTGTATAATTTGTTGTTTTGTATCACTTGTTCATGTATTGTTTTTTACATCACACTACTTCACCACGAAGTTTGTATGTTTTTGTTTGCTCTGTGGCATAAATAAGTGTAATTTGTTCTAGACTGAAACGTATCTAACTTCTCTGACACATGATTCAAATGTGGAGTAAAGTACATAGAAATGAGCAGCAAATAAATGCCTCAAGCTGATATCAAATGAATTGTTGGTTCATAGTCTGTTAAATTAATGTAGCAGCATTTGAAAGTTAACGACTAGGACACTTCTCACTAATGTAAGTGTGCACCTTGCACCAGTCCAAACAACCCTTATTGTGATTTAAGAGGTCTCAGACGACCTTAGAAAGCTATCCAAGTGGTAGATGTGGAGAGCAGCCTTCAGGCTTAGTCTTGAAGGAGTGTAAAGCAGCTTGTTTTACCAGAATGTAATCTTATAGTATAGATTAAATTAAAGAGAACCACTCAAAGTATTTATAAAAATATGAATTTATTATATAACACTATCTAGTACGTTACAATATCGCCTACACGGACAGGCACAAAGCACACAATACTTAAGCAAAGAAATCACAGTAAATAGCACTAATACACAGTGGGCCCCAGGGGGGGACCAAACCATATACTAAGAAAGTGGTATAAGAACCACGAATCGAGTCAGGACAATGTCAAGAGGACGTAGTATTGCTGGGCACCCACAAAACCATGGTCTCTCATGGGTGGCATAATGCATGCTTCAGGCCATGGGAGACCGCTGGGGTACCTATGCCCTCGGTACATGGGTACCATATACTAGGGACTGACAAGGGTACTCCAGTATTCAATCTGCGGTGTACCTAAGTACTGAACACAACAGTTTAGGGAGAAAGCAGATAGACTGGGGTCCTGATTAGCAGGATCCCAGTTAGACTTGTCAAAAACAGCCTCATATCAAGCAAAAAGTGGGGGTAACCATAAGAAGCAGATCCTACTTTCCTATAGAAGCGTTGGCAGCTGCCAGGCTTGTGGAGTATTACGAACATATGTCTGGGGTACACAGTTCATCCTGAGATCCAATCCCAAGCCGCTTGTCAAGATTCTACATCCTGGAGGTGGTGGTAAGGGCTCAGCAAGATTGGCAAGACTGGCGGCCAGACACCAGGAGTATTAATACATAGGAGAACATATTCAGAAGAATACACAGGCTGACTGTCTTCAGTTGGTTGGAAGTTGGTTGACGGTCCAGCTGGTTTAAGTAGAGAAAATGAAGATTCGGTGGCTTCAGTGCAAGATGCTGTGTTGGAAGGAGCTGGTGCTTTTACTGTAGATGATCGGTATCAAGAAATGGACGCTGATGAGACTCTTGTGGAAGTTAGACCCATGGGGATTTTGGGAAAGAAAAGAGAGTGTTGCATAGCAATATCTGTGTGTCCATTTGTCAAGATTTTGAAAGAAATATCCATGTGTGGAAATAAATTATTGATGAGAGGTGATAAGTCTGTGCCACCAGTTATTTTAAGGACTAAGCTTATAGCTATGGCTCATGAAGGTCATTTGGGGCAGAGTTTGACCCAACGTCGCTTCAAAGCTCAATTTTGGTGGCCAAGAATGGACAACCAAGTTACTGCATGGGTTGAGAGGTGCATTGTATGTACAGAGGGGGAGAAAAGACTCAGAACCAGCTTATGAGTCTGGCAGTCCACGGTCCGCCAGAGTCGTGGTGACCTGCGGTGGCAGATTGAGGCACTGTCGCACCCGCGGTCTGACCGCCCGATTACGACACGGGCAGTCAGACCACACTAGGACTGCCGGCTCCATCAGGGAACTGCCATTCCCTGGCATAGGAGCCGCAGTCAGAGGTCGCAATATGCTTGGCGGGACCGCCACGGTCCTGCCAAGCATATTAAGAGTTTCCTCTCAGCCAGGCTTTTCATGGCTGTTCCACTGCCATGAAAAGCTAGGCAAGGAAGAAACAAAGGGGGCCCTGTTGAGCCCCCCGTGTCTCTGACATATGTGGATGCACCAAGGGGGGCATAACATTTGCTCCCCTTTGTGCATGCACATAGTGTCCTGCACAGCATGGACTTATGAGTTCATGCTGTGCAGGAACCTTGTGAGGCGTTCCCTTTGCGGGGCTTTTGCCGCCACGCCTACCGCCTGCCAGACTACGAATAAGTAGTAATCTGGCAAGCAGGTAGCGCAAGCTTTAGCAGAGCAGTGCCGCGGCGGTTCAAACGCCAAAACCTCATAATTTGGCCCCTATAGTAGAGGCTCAAGCGGTCATGGAACATATTATGAATCATGGAAAAGCTTGGCATAGTGTAGGCGTCGATATTAGTTGCTCAATGTCTGAGTTGTGCAGTGATTACAGATTTGCTTTGGTGTGTGTTAATGTCTTCGCAAAGTGGTTGTGTGTAAAGATTATGAGGAAGGTAACCAGAGAAGCCACTATTTGGAATTTGGTAACGTTGTTCCTAGAAGAAATGTTCCATCCACACTTATTACCGAAAATGGCACACAATTGGTCTCTCATGAAATGGAGGTGTTTCTGCTGGGGCATGGTATGACACATTGCACCTCTCTTTGCAACCCACAAGGAAATGGCATTGTGGTGAACCATTCGGTGAAAGGTGTTATTCATATAGCGAATGTGCCAGATCAGAATGTAGAGAGAGCAGTGGAAGAAATGGTGTGGGCATATTGCACCACTAAGCAAGAGACTACCTTAAAATCTCCTTTTGAGTTGATGGTTGTAGAGTTCCAGGTACCAAGTTGGTAGCATCTTGAATGCAGGAGTGGATGGCACGTGATGGCAATTGGAAAGCGAGTGATGAGAAGAGTGTTGTAACTTCTTGTTGATGATTGAGTGAAGATCGGAGCAGGCAGAGCAATGAGGGGTTTGCCAAATTGTAGCCGTCCATACAACGTTGTGTGTGTGTGTCAGTTTCAAGAACTCTTAGTGAATGGTGAAGGGTGGAATTGACACACAGTTGCCCTGTATATCAGGAAGGGGGTGATTGTCCAGTATAAAGAGTGGAAAAGTGCAATGAATATATGTTGATGGAAGATAGTGACTTTGAAAAAGACAGAGAGGGAGCAAGTTTCCAGGATGAAATCACGGTGAGGATAAATAATCCTGTATCTACCTTCACAAAAGAGGGAAGTATGGGGGACTTCTCAAAATCCAGAGAAAGTAGGAGAGTGAGAGACCAAAGACCACCAGAGTATTTAAAGGATTATGTTTATTAGATTGTCAGCATTTTTTGTGTGTTTTCATTTTTGTTTTTATTGTCATTAAATAGAAGAGAAGGGGGTGTGTTGTATTGTGGCTCGCGCACACCCTTAAGAGGAACCTCATCACGGCCGTGAGATTCCACGTTTGTTTTAAAAAGTGAAGATTCCCTGGCGGTCACTTGTCTCTGGCCAGTTAGGGAGAGTCAACTAGATAAATCTACTTGTTTAGGTAATCCATGCCGGACTCCGAGTGCTCCTTCACAACAGTCATCCCCAAACTTAGGTGTAGGAGTTTCGGCACAGGAAAAGATGTATTTCAAGGGGAGAAAAAAAAATAAAAATAAAAACTACAAAACGTACAATTTCGCAGTGAAAAAAAACAGCACCTCGTCAAAAATGCCACATGAGAGTGCCAATAGCACAACTGGAAACCTTTGCTAGTGCAGCATTCGTCAAAAATGCTACACGAGAGTGCCAATAGCACAACTGGAAACCTTTGCTAGTGCAGCATTCTAGTGCCAGTTTTGTGAATACCAAAAAGTCGTACATCTGCACGTATTTGATGGAGGACTTTTACGAGTGCAAAGTTGCCGCTTTTTGCGAAGTGTTCCCAAGATGTCGAACAAGAACCGCAACTTATTTTGAATACTGAATGACCCTCTTTTTGTGGTCCTTTAGGATGTGAGCACCGACATGAAATTGTTTCCTGCTCCTGGACATTGTACACGTTTCAATTATTTTACCATTCCAGATATCTGTGGCCGCGAGTTTACAGATTTCGTTTGTGTATTTATCTTGCAGATGGAGCCTGCCGATTAAGGGGTGCGAGAGATTATGGTTGCGTGGATTGTGACTGATGCCTTTTCTGCTACCTGGATCTAATGATTGTTTTATCATGGGATGTTTTTTGCTTCGTGTGTGTACTAAAGCTTTCTCGGGGCTTGGTGTATACTGTGCAGCACTGGAAGACTGGCAATTCTTCTGGAAAGCGATATTTAAACCCACTACTTTCCCCTTAACTCTATCGGGGAGACCCACCAAACTCCTAAAAGACGCAGCCTGTAACGCACATTCTGTGTCCAAACAAATGCAGTGGTTCAAACTGCATTAAAATACAAAAATGGATTTAATGTTAAAAAACTGCTTGTGGGGGGACACCTCAGTCTGTTAGAATGGTCTTTTAATCCTACCATTAAGGGGCCAATTTGTGTGCTTTAATGCACAATTCGTCGGCTATTTTACAAATTATTTTTATTGGGGTACAACCATCCTATAAAATAGTCCTTAAATCCCAGCATGTTTGCTACAAAATATGACAATTATGGTTTTCAAGCCCCATTTTTCAAACATTTCTAAACAGCCATACTCTCCAGAATAGAGGTTTTTAAAGCCAGCGAATCTCTCTGCGTTTTATTTGGCCCAATATATTATCAAATGCACCATTTGTTCATTTGTTACAAATAGTTTCAAACATTTCCATGCGAACAACTAGAAACTTCGATTTGGAGAGGATTTTGAATCAAATTAAGTTTTGAGCCAAGTCATTAACTAAACGTCTTCTCTTTAATCACCCTTGGCAAAACCACCACCAGTCCCTGCAAAGTAATCTTTATTACTCGTGTAGGTTTTTGGGGGCAATGAATGAAATAAGATTCATCATATATCTCAAATCACAACTTAGCTTTCGAGCTCCTCAGTTACTTGTATCCTCTGTTTTAGCCAACAGGGTTTTGCATGCTGGAATTTCTTAGGCCAGAGAATAAGGAAAGGAACCTGGGAATTGAATGTCCACATTAATTGGTTTTGTGGTAGAAGATGTTTTAAGGGAGAGTAAACTAACATAAGGTCATTTAGCATGAGTGATTGTGAGTCTCCTGCCTAAAGAAGCAGTGTTGGAATGTATGAACTTGGAGATCTAAAAATGAAAGAGCAATGCAGTGGAAGGATTGCTGGCAATCGGACTAACTAACCTGTCCGGCTACCAATGACGCTGGGGAGAAAGCAGCTCAGCTACTTCAAAATGTAAACTAATGTGGCAAAAAGGTTTCTAACTTCATCCACCAGGCAGCTAAACTCTCAGCAACCTGTGTCGGCATACTTAGGCTCATCCGGAAAATTCTTCTCCTACTTCCCTTTAAAGCCAGACAAATCATGATCCAAGGCCTCATATTATCTCGTCTGGGCTTTGGGAATGCCCTTTACCTAGGGGCTCCCCAGGCTACTCTAAATAAGCTCCAGGTCATTCAGAACTGTGCAGCACAAACTCTCCTTCAGATTCCTCGCCATCTCTCGGTCAAATCTGAATTAAGGAAACTTCACTGGCTTCCAATTAGGGAAAGAATATCTTTCAAGAGCCTATGTATCGCTCATCGCGCCTTTTGGAAAACGGGCTCCACTATCAACCACTCCCTGATTTCTCCCCACCTACCCACTAGACAACTCAGATCAGCTTCCATGTTTCTGACCACAGTGCCCAAAATCAAGAGAGCCAGATCCGGAGGCCGGTCGTTCTCCTACAACTCGGCCAAACTCTGGAACTCTCTTCCTCTACACTTACGCTCAGAATCTAATCATCTATCCTTTCGAAAGGGGCTAAAAACACTGCTGTTTAATACCTCAGACTAGGTCCTCTCTCCGTCTATTCACACTCAACTGTACATAGCGCTGGGACGCCTCAGGGTAGCTATCGCGCTCTACAAATGCTCTTTCATTTCATTTCAACTTCCCACCTTGCAGTATGTTTACAGCTCTAACCTCAACAGCTCAGTGTTGTCAGTCGGTGAGCTGGCACTGTTGTTTTAGACATGGTACCTGTTTGTACAACCACTTCTGCACTGTCATGTACTGATGTATGTCATGTACTGACATACAACATAACTGTGGCTGTGGCAGTAAGCCAGATGTTGCATCTTGAGCCTGTTGCTGTCTCTTCATCCCAAAGCATTCTCAATAAGCATTCTCATTCATTTCATGACAGTCTCAATAAGCGTGTGGCTTTCTCTGAGCCTGCATCTGAGAGGCTGTGAGCCAATGAAAGTCTCAAAGAGACCGTGGTTGTCTAAAGACACCCATGGCTTTCCTTCTGGCTATCCGTGAATTTGCAGCTGTCTGTGAACCTGTCATGGCCTCTGCACAATTGCTATTGGGAATAGTACTCGTCGTATCTTGGGAGACCACAGAGGGAAAAGCGTGTCTCTAGGCAAACAACAGATAACAGCTTTGGCATGGGTTTTGACTATCCATACCGTAGCGGCACTGGGTAAAAATTCACCATTTCCTTATCTCTTTGAGGGTCTAAAGATTTTGGTAAATGTGCAGTTTTGGGTACAAATTATTTTGTAATGCTAATTATTTCTATAATGAACGTAGTAGTAACCGAAGAATTATTAATTTTTCATTTGAAACCATTTAACAAATGTACAAGTTTGTTTATTAATGTAGTTTAGTTGTGCTACATTTTTTGCAGAGGCACCATTTTATTAAAATGGGCGCTCTTTTGGTGTTCTGTTCATCTTGCTCCTGCTCATAACCTCTCCCAATCAATTTCCCCCTGCGAGTCTTCTCTCCCTACAATGTTTGCGAAGAACAGGACACTGTGAAGCAATTGGTTATTTTCGTTAGAGAGCTTGTATTGTGAATGAAAATTTTAGTGTACCTATTGTAACATTCTGAATTACACTTACGCTATAAGTTCAGGTGCAGAATCGCTAGCATACACTAGTGTATGAGTCTTTGTTTGAAAATGTTTCATATTGTGTTGAACATCACCGGAAGCTGATGGAAGATTTACTCTGCCTCAGAAATGGGTTAGTGTTATAACTATTATCCTAACGATCTCCATTCTGATTTGCTCAATATTTGTTATTACTGGTCATGCCATGCTGAATTTGCAGAGTATCATCTATTCATGAAATCTGTATGTTAGATCTGGGGGTCTCTAGTTGGCAGGGTAGGTACCACTGTCCAAGTAGGGACCCTTGCTTCTAGTCAGGGAAAGGGGGATACACTGTTAAGATAACCCCTGCTCACCCTCTAGGTAGCTTGGCCTGAGCAGTCTAGGCTATCAAAGGCAATGTGTAAAGTATTTGTACCAACACTCACAGTAACACAGTGAAAACACCACAGATTTACTCCACACCAGTTTTAGAAAAATAAGGTATCTTTACTAAAAACTTCACAAGACCAAATACTACAGACAAACCAACATATAATTCAAAGAGGTTACTTTAAAGATAGTTCAGAGTTTGCAGAAAGTACTCCAGGATGTAAAAGTCAGTGTCCTGCACAATGCGACTCTCAACGCACAAAATGTGACACTTTCGTGCCCAACAGTACCTGTAGTTGCGATAAGGTTCCCAAAAGCTATAACAAGGAAGCTTGCAAAGGCGATGCGATACTCCTGAGATCCTGGGGAGGCTTTGCAGCAGCCCTGCTTCACGCAGCAGAGGTGGATGCGCCGGCTCCGATCTGTAAGGGGAGGATGCGATGACTTTGGCCTTCGTTGCGTAGGTTTCTTAGGGGGAAGCTTCACGCACAGGTTCGATGCGACACTCTTCGATGTGGTGCGATGCGTGGCGCAGCGTTGCCTTCCGGCGCCGCAACTCTCGATGCGCCACGGAACGGGACTCTGCGTCGACGCACGCAGCGACTGGAGACTTTCACGCACCGGCAGTGGTGCGGTTCGCAAACTGGTTCTGTGACGACCCTCGCAATGCCAGGAATCTTCACGCTTCGGGACGATGCTCGACGCACTCGGCGATGCGGGGACCCTGCGTGTTGCGATGGTGCCGCGATGAAATTTTCCACGCACTCTCGTTCTTGCGACACGCAATCGGATGATGCGTTGGGTACCAGTCACTCTTGTTCACGCTTCTGCTTCCCAGCTCCCAAACACAGCAAAATGACCTCCTGAGGCCCCAAGACTGGGCAAGCACTCCAAGGCAGGTCAGAACTCTCTCAGCAGAGTTCCAGGGGAGCTGGTGGTGAAGTCCTTTTGTTCCTGGGACTTCTTAACAGGGAGCCAGCTCTTCTCAGGCCCTTGGAGATCAGAATCAAAAGAAGGGGACACAGCAAAGTCCTTCCCCTCTCCTTGGCAGCAAAGCAAAACAGCAAGCAGGCAGTCTTCTCCTCTTCAGTTCCCTCCAGCTTTCTCCTTGGCAGAGGTTTCTTCTTAGCTCCAAAGTGATCTAAAGTTTTAGGTGTCTGGGGTCCTCTTCTTATACCCCTCCAAGCCTTTGTCTCTCTTTGTTCCAGTGGGGGGATTCCCCTACTCAAACCGGTTCCTGGGTGTGCTCTGCTCTGGAGCACCTGGTTCCTTTCAGAGTGAGGGGCAGGGTCGTTAGACGCTCAGCAGGAGGTGGAGCCTTCTTTGTGCCAGCAGAGGCAGAGTCCTCAGCCTGGCCAGCAGGGGGTGGAGCCAGCTTTGTGTTTGTCAGGGGCAGCCCTATTCAAACCCAGGGACTACTCCTCCCACCCATCTAAAGCAGATCTCCCTATTCACCCTGCTGCTGACTCATCCAGGCTCCTGGAGCCACCTAGCCCATCACATGACACCAGTCATCCAACCAGCACACAGGCACACAGGAAGGTTAAACAGGAGAATAGCTACTTTCTAAAAAGTGCTATTCTCACAAGGTGAATTTAAAAACCATCTTGCTAAAAAGATGTATAATTAAATTCTGAACACAGAGATACCAAACTTGGATTTTCTATCTTGCCCTTATGGGAAGATAGGCATGTAAACAGCCTTCCCCATTCTATCCTATGGGCAAGATAGCCTCTCAGCAGTGAAAAACGAAAATGGCTGTAATTCACTACCAGGGCATGTTACACACCTCAGTACACGCCCTACCTTTCAGATACACTGCACCCAGCCCAGGGGGGTACCTAGGGCCACCATAGGGATGCCTGACATGTACAGAAAGGGAAGGATAAGGCCTGGTCAGTGGGTGCACTGGCCAGGTCGACATGTCAGTCCTGGACTGCACATAGGCACTGCAAGCAGGCCTAAGACATCATTTTAGCGCTACTCCTGTGGGTGGCACAATCAGTGCTGCAGCCCACTAGTAGCATTTGAATCACCAGCCCTGGCACACGCAGTGCACTTTACTAGGGGCTAACAGGTGAAACAAATATACCAATCATGGATAACCAATCAATACAACAATTTACCAAGGGAGCACTTGCACTTTGACACTGATCAGCAGTGGCAAAGTGCCCAAAGCATCTAAACCAGCAAAAACGAAATCCAGCATAGCATCAAAAATACAGGAGGTAGAGGCAAAAAGTCAGGGGTAACCACGCCAAAGATGCCAGGTCTAACATGTGTCCCCTCCAGCTGAAAGTGGGGAGAACTACCCACCCTCTTGGGAGTTCTCATCGCTAAGGCGGAAAAACCTGGACAGACCATCAGCGTTGGCGTGTTCTGTACCGGGGCGGTGTTCCACCGTAAAGTCCATCCCCTGTAGGGAAATGGACCACCTCAACAGCTTAGGATTCTCACCCCTCATCTGCATCAACCATCTGAGGGCCTGTGGTCCGTCTGAACCCGGAAGTGAGTCCCAAACAAGTAGGGCCTCAGCTTCTTCAGCGCCCAGACCACAGCAAAAGCTTCCCTTTCAATCGCACTCCACCTCTGTTCCCTGGGAAGTAGCCTCCTACTAATGAAAGCTACAGGTTGGTCCAAGTCCTCATCATTTAGTTGTGAGAGCACCGCTCCCACTCCATGCTCAGAAGCGTCTGTCTGCACTATGAACTCCTTGGAGAAGTCAGGCGCCTTGAGTACAGGTGCTGTACACATGGCCTCCTTCAGGGCATCAAAAGCTTCTTGGCAGGCACTGGTCCAAATCACTTTCTTCGGTAACTTCTTGGAAGTTAGTTCTGTCAAGGGAGCAACAATGGTGCCATACCCCTTGACAAAACGGCGATAGTACCCGGTGAGTCCTAAGAAGGCTCTCACCACTGTCTGGGTCTTGGGGGGTTCCCAGGCCCGGATGGTATCTATCTTGGCTTGTAGGGGCGCCACCTGGCCGCTTCCTACTTGGTGTCCCAAATACACCACCGAACCCTGCCCTATCTGGCACTTACTGGCCTTGATAGTGAGGCCTGCACTATGCAGAGCCTTCAATACTGCGCAGAGGTGTTGCAAGTGTTCTTCCCAAGTGGAGCTGAACACAGCAATGTCATCCAGATATGCGGCGCTGAATTGCTCCAGCCCGGACAGTACCTGGTTGACCAGTCTCTGGAATGTGGCAGGGGCGTTCTTCAACCCAAAGGGCATGACACGGAACTGGAAGTGCCCCTCTGGCGTTGAAAACGCAGACCTCTCCTTGGCCCCATCAGTTAAGGCAATCTGCCAGTACCCAGAAGTTAAATCAAACGTACTGAGGTAGTTGGCAGCTCCCAACCGATCCACGAGCTCATCAGCTCTGGGGATGGGGTGTGCGTCAGTCTTCGTGACAGCATTGAGCCCACGGTAGTCCACACAAAACCTAAGTTCTGGAGTGGCACCGGGCGCAGCAGCTTTCGGTACAAGTACCACTGGGCTAGCCCAGGGGCTGCTGGAGGGCTCAATCACCCCTAGCTCCAACATCTTAGAAACCTCCTTCTTGATGCTGGCCCTGACCTTGTCAGCCACCTGGTAAAACTTCTGTTTCACAGGCATGCTATCTCCCGTGTCCACATCATGGACACACCAGTTGGTGATACCGGGGGTCAGGGAGAACAGAGATGCAAACTGACCCAGCACATGGCGACAGTCCCTCTGCTGTTCTGGGGTCAGGGTGGGCGAGAGGACCACTCCATCCACTGACCCATCTTGCTCCTGAGCTTCCAGGAGGTCAGGAAGAGGATGGCTATCCTCCTCCATCCCTGCATCTGTAGCAAGTAGCATTGTTATTTCAGACCTCTCAAAATGGGGTTTGAGGCGGTTCACGTGTAGGACCCTCATGGGGTTCCTGGGAGATCGCAAGTTGACCAGGTAGGTCACCTCACTCTTGCGCTCCACCACCTCATATGGCCCAGTCCACTTGTCCTGGAGCGGGCAAGGCTCCACTGGCGCCATCACCCACACCATCTGCCCAGGTTGAAATTCCATCAGAGTGGTATGCTGGTCATACCACCTCTTCATCTCATCCTGGCTGGCTGCCAGGTTCGCCTGAGCGAGGGCCCGGAAGCGCTGTGTCTGGTTGCGGATGGCCAGCACATAGCTGAACACATCCTGAGGGGTTTTCCCAGGGGATTTCTCCCAACCCTCCTTCACCAGACTGAGAGGTCCTCTAACAGGGTGCCCGTACAAGAGCTCAAAGGGACTGAACCCCAGAGACTTTTGTGGTACCTCCCTGTAGGCAAATAATAGGCATGGCAAAAAGACGTCCCACTTCCGTCTCATGGGCTCTGTCAGCCCCATGATCATGCCCTTCAGGGTCCGGTTGAACCTTTCAACCAACCCATTTCCTTGAGGGTGGTAAGGAGTGGTGAACTTATAAGTTACCCCACACTCCTCCCACAGAGACTTCATATACCTGGAGATGAAGTTGGTACCCCGGTCAGATACCACCTCTTTGGGGAAACCCACACGGGAAAAGATCCCCATCAACGCACGGCCCACCACCGGGGCTGTGGTTGTCCTGAGAGGGATAGCCTCCAGGTACCGGGTGGCATGATCCACCAGGACCAGGATGAACCTGTTGCCTAAGGCTGTCCTGGGGTCAAGTGGCCCCACAATATCTATCCCCACCCGCTCGAAAGGGGTGCTCACTACAGGAAAAGGCTGGAGAGGGCCTTTGCATTTTCCTCCAGCCTTGCCACTTGCCTGGCAAGTCTGGCATGATTTACAAAAGGAAGCGACGTCCATCTTCATCCCGGGCCAGTAAAAGTGGGTGGCAAGCCTTTGTCGGGTCTTGTCCTGCCCGAGATGTCCTGCAAGCGGCACGTCGTGAGCCAGACCCAGTAGGAAGTCTCTGAACCCTGCGGGTACCACCAGGGTACGTGATCCACTGGGCTCAGCAAACCTAGGCTCACTGTACAACAAGTCATTCTCCCAGTAGAGAAAAAAGTTCTTCGGATCAGCACCTGCTGCCTGGTCTGCAGCCTGATGCCGCAGACCTTCAAGAGTAGGGCAAGTCTTCTGTGCACGGCAGAACTCCTCTCTGGAGGGACCACCCTCTTGCTGCCAATGGGTCAGCTCAGGTATGTCTCCCAGCTCAGCTACCTGTTCCCCTGTAGGCTCCAGGGCATCCCCCGTAGGTTCTGCTCCTTCCTGGACCGTGGGAACAGTGGGGGTGGACGCACCACGCCCCTTGCCCTTCCTCTTTCTGGCTGGGACCTGGGCCACTGTTTCAGGCTCCAGGTCTGCTTCACAACCCTGTCTGGCTGCCATGGACAGAGGGGGTCACACAGACCCACTCAGGCAAACCCAACATCTCCAAATGAGCCTGGCGTTCCACCTCCCTCCATGGGGAACTCTCCAGGTCATTACCTAGCAGACAGTCTACTGGCATGGATGGACTCACAACAACTCTGAGAGGACCTGAGACATGTGCTACCTTGCAAAGGCGCACAGAGTTGTCAGCTGACACTACTGGGTGAAGTACGTCTGGAATGATCAGCTCCTCAGGGACCCACTGACACCTGACCGTAGTCACACTGGCTCCAGTGTCCCTGAGAGCCTCCACCCTCCTCCCATTGATGGTCACCCACTGCCTGTACTTCTTAGTGTTATCAGGGACAGGGGTTTCCTGGACCATCTCTGTGTCTCCTAAAGAGACAAGGGACATAACTGCTAAACCCTCCAAATCACTAGAAATTAAATCCCCCCCAAAAGCTACACTAGCTATACCCGGTGTTGGAGCACCAGTGGGTGCCTGGGACACACAGGAGCTTTGTGACCCAATTCCTGACAGTGATAACACCTAATGGGACCCTTGTTATCCGACCTGCCCTTAGGGGGCCAGGTTGGTTTGGGTTTTGACTTGGGGGGCTGGGACTGGTTACCCTGGGAACTATTTTGGGGCCCTTGTGAGAACTCCTTTTGGTTACCCATGTCCCCCCCACTCTTCTGCTGGGGACCCTGCCCACCTTTGGCAATGGTACCCACAATTCCTCTGTGGACCCTGGTACTGGTCCAGCGGTCCGCCTCCTTAGCAAGCTCAATGGGGTCCGTCAACTTGCTATCTAAAAGATGCTGGCGCAGCTCTGGAACACATAGACTACTCAAGTGCTCCCAACTAATTAAATGTAACAACCCCTTATAATCAGTTACCTTGCTGCCCTTCATCCAACCTTCCAGTGCCCGCGAGTACAGATTCACACACTCCATCCAAGTCTCAGACTCCTTCTTCTTGGAATTCCTAAACTGCAGTCTATACTGCTCTGGAGTAAGTCCATACCTGAGACATAGGGCCTCCTTCATATTGGGATAGGTCATGGTACCTGCTAATTCTAAGGGCTCTAGAGCACTCCTCCCAGAAGCCTCAAAATGTTTCCACAGGCCCGCCCCCCAATGCTGTTCAGGCACACCATTCATCCTCAATGCAATTTCATACGATGTGAACCAGGCATAGATATCCTCACTCCTGTTATAATTCTGCACTAAATCTTTGGGGATATATACTTTACCCCCCTGCACTGGCTGTGCGCTGCCACCATTTGAACCGGACTCCACCTGCTTGGCCTTGATGTCCAGTTCTCTCATGCTCACTTCATGAGCCAGAAGCAATTTCTTCTCCTCCAAGGCACTGGCATTCCTGCTCTCCTCCGCCGCCTTGTCTGATTGCTTCATTTTCATTTTCATTATTTCCAATTCATGGTCTCTCACCCTTTGATTCTCCTCCAACTCCTCTGGAGTGAGCCCCCTACTGGAATGGGAGCTGCCAGCCCTTGAGACTGCTCTGCCCACGGGCAGATCTTGGGGAACAAAACCATCCTCTTCATCTGCATCATCCTCCTCTTGGGCCTCCCACCAGGCCTTCAGGACTTTTTGGAGCTCAACCTTTCTAGCTCCGCTTTTAAAGGGGCAACCACGGTCTTTGCAGAATTGCTTGAGTGCTACCACTCCGTATGAATACAAATCCGCAATGGAAAACTCCACTTCTGCCTTCTCACTTGTTGCCACCTGAGACATGATGCTCTTGAAGAGTTACTCAAAAATAGAATAAAAAAATATAGTATGTGGTTGTCTATTGGTCTGCACTCCTAGTGATGTACACCAATTACTGTGGGTCAAGTACAAATACAAGTTCAATCCCACCGCTGCCACCAATGTTAGATCTGGGGGTCTCTAGTTGGCAGGGTAGGTACCACTGTCCAAGTAGGGACCCTTGCTTCTAGTCAGGGAAAGGGGGATACACTGTTAAGATAACCCCTGCTCACCCTCTAGGTAGCTTGGCCTGAGCAGTCTAGGCTATCAAAGGCAATGTGTAAAGTATTTGTACCAACACTCACAGTAACACAGTGAAAACACCACAGATTTACTCCACACCAGTCTTAGAAAAATAAGGTATCTTTACTAAAAACTTCACAAGACCAAATACTACAGACAAACCAACATATAATTCAAAGAGGTTACTTTAAAGATAGTTCAGAGTTTGCAGAAAGTACTCCAGGATGTAAAAGTCAGTGTCCTGCACAATGTGACTCTCAACGCACAAAATGCGACACTTTCGTGCCAAACAGTACCTGTAGTTGCGATAAGGTTCCCAAAAGCTATAACAAGGAAGCTTGCAAAGGCGATGCGATACTCCTGAGATCCTGGGGAGGCTTTGCAGCAGCCCTGCTTCACGCAGCAGAGGTGGATGCGCCGGCTCCGATCTGTAAGGGGAGGATGCGATGACTTTGGCCTTCGTTGCGTAGGTTTCTTGGGGGAAGCTTCACGCACAGGTTCGATGCGACACTCTTCGATGTGGTGCGATGCGTGGCGCAGCGTTGCCTTCCGGCGCCGCAACTCTCGATGCGCCACGGAACGGGACTCTGCGTCGACGCACGCAGCGACTGGAGACTTTCACGCACCGGCAGTGGTGCGGTTCGCAAACTGGTTCTGCGATGACCCTCGCAATGCCAGGAATCTTCACGCTTCGGGACGATGCTCGACGCACTCGGCGATGCGGGGACCCTGCGTGTTGCGATGGTGCTGCGATGAAATTTTCCACGCACTCTCGTTCTTGCGACACGCAATCGGATGATGCGTTGGGTACCAGTCACTCTTGTTCACGCTTCTGCTTCCCAGCTCCCAAACACAGCAAAACGACCTCCTGAGGCCCCAAGACTGGGCAAGCACTCCAAGGCAGGTCAGAACTCTCTCAGCAGAGTTCCAGGGGAGCTGGTGGTGAAGTCATTTTGTTCCTGGGACTTCTTAACAGGGAGCCAGCTCTTCTCAGGCCCTTGGAGATCAGAATCAAAAGAAGGGGACACAACAAAGTCCTTCCCCTCTCCTTGGCAGCAAAGCAAAACAGCAAGCAGGCAGTCTTATCCTCTTCAGTTCCTTCCAGCTTTCTCCTTGGCAGAGGTTTCTTCTTAGCTCCAAAGTGATCTAAAGTTTTAGGTGTCTGGGGTCCTCTTCTTATACCCCTCCAAGCCTTTGTCTCTCTTTGTTCCAGTGGGGGGATTCCCCTGCTCAAACCGGTTCCTGGGTGTGCTCTGCTCTGGAGCACCTGGTTCCTTTCAGAGTGAGGGGCAGGGTCGTTAGAGGCTCAGCAGGAGGTGGAGCCTTCTTTGTGCCAGCAGAGGCAGAGTCCTCAGCCTGGCCAGCAGGGGGTGGAGCCAGCTTTGTGTTTGTCAGGGGCAGCCCTATTCAAACCCAGGGACTACTCCTCCCACCCATTTAAAGCAGATCTCCCTATTCACCCTGCTGCTGACTCATCCAGGCTCCTGGAGCCACCTAGCCCATCACATGACACCAGTCAGCCAACCAGCACACAGGCACACAGGAAGGTTAAACAGGAGAATAGCTACTTTCTAAAAAGTGCTATTCTCACACAGTGAATTTAAAAACCATCTTGCTAAAAATATGTATAATTAAATTCTGAACACAGAGATACCAAACTTGGATTTTCTATCTTGCCCTTATGGGAAGATAGGCATGTAAACAGCCTTCCCCATTCTATCCTATGGGCAAGATAGCCTCTCAGCAGTGAAAAACGAAAATGGCTGTAATTCACTACCAGGGCATGTTACACACCTCAGTACATGCCCTACCTTTCAGATACACTGCACCCAGCCCAGGGGGGTACCTAGGGCCACCATAGGGATGCCTGACATGTACAGAAAGGGAAGGATAAGGCCTGGTCAGTGGGTGCACTGGCCAGGTCGACATGGCAGTCCTGGACTGCACATAGGCACTGCAAGCAGGCCTAAGACATCATTTTAGCGCTACTCCTGTGGGTGGCACAATCAGTGCTGCAGCCCACTAGTAGCATTTGAATCACCAGCCCTGGCGCACGCAGTGCACTTTACTAGGGGCTAACAGGTGAAACAAATATACCAATCATGGATAACTAATCAATATAACAATTTACCAAGGGAGCACTTGCACTTTGACACTGATCAGCAGTGGCAAAGTGCCCAAAGCATCTAAACCAGCAAAAACGAAATCCAGCATAGCATCAAAAATACAGGAGGTAGAGGCAAAAAGTCAGGGGTAACCACGCCAAAGATGCCAGGTCTAACACTGTATATAAACCCCTTGTTTTGGGAGGGATGCCAGAGCCTTTACTTTTTTTCCATAGAGATGCTGTTAGTTGTTCCTTGTAAATCTAACAAATAGAATTTAGCGAGAGACTTTTCATTTTCCTCATAGGGCTCTGTCCATTTATTGACAGAATTCCCTGTCCGTAGAAATGGTGACTTCGACTCTGTATCTGACCATTCATGGCATTGCAATTCTCTGTTTTGCCTATTTGCCTATTTTGAGGTTTTGTAATAAACCTCTTTCACTTTATCTTTGTTGGAAGCAAAGGGCTTCCTTGGCCCTCACAGATCCTTACTACGCCAGGGGATTCCATCCCCCAACACTCCATGCAACAGGAGGCGCACCTGCAGTGTATCCTCTGAAGGTGGTGTGGCCAGCCGTATTGCGCTCATAGTGCTCTCTGCAGTCCAGTAGTGTGAAAATCTTTGGGGCAGCAAAGGGTTTCCTTGGCCCTCACGGACCCTTACTACGTCAGGGGACTCAATCCGCCAATGCTCCATCCCTAAGTGCAGAGTACCTTTCTATCTACAAAGTAAGAACTAAGTGGGCTTAGTAAATGAGCACACTGAAATTGGTGAAACACAAGGTACCAGGTGAGAAGACAGCCTCTCCTGAAAAAAAAGGGGCACTTCTTTAGACTCTTTCTTGGTCCTTGTCGTGGGGGTTATTGATTAAGAGATCATTTTGGCAAAACAGCGTTTATCCCTGGAGATGGGGGAGTTGGGCCATCCCTTTCCGAGGCCTCTTGACTTATCAAGAGAGTTGGGTGTTATGGAGGACCCCTCCTCCTCCTATTAAGTTCTATGATGGACGTTGCTGCCCGGATTCTGGAACTACCAAATCCCCCAGCTAATGCATTACCCACCCTCGATCTATCACTCATCAGCAAGGGTGGGCCACCACCGAAGAAACTAAAGAAAACTAAGCAAACAGTCCAGAATAAAGCCTGTAGAATTACTTTGGCCATCAAAGCTTAATTTCTCAGTATACCTGATATCATGCCTGCTCAGCCACTACCGCCCAATCAATTTAAAACCTTTGATTTGGGGAACTCTGTTTTTGCACCAAACTTGAATTTGGACCGTTTATTGAGTAAATTCAAAGACATATTGACTGCTATCCTATCTCCGATTCTGGATAGGCTTAGCAAATTAGAAGATGTATTGTCCCAGTTTTTTAACTCACGTGATAACAGGCAAGACCATAGGGATCTGACCAAGGCATCATTAGGGGCTGCTGCTACACCATCCATTTTATATCATGCTTCAGCTTCTTGTCTGATGGACAATCACATGCTATCCATTCTTCCGCTCGCTATTCTGCTCCCTCCAACAATATTTCTTCCATTCCTCTCCCAATGAATAGAGGGCCTGTTCTCACAGAAAGGGTGGACGTTTTTGAAGGTTAAGATTCTCAAAGGGGCCATTGAACTGTACCTGGTGAACTAGATAAAATTAAATCAAGGCCACAACCTTGTCCCAGCCAGGCTAACCTTGACCATCCCTCGGCCCGTTAAACCTATGTGAGCATATTGAGCATTGTTCCGCATCTAAGCTCCGACCAAGAAGAATCCACTCACTAGCTAAAGAACAAAGTCTTTCGCTGGTTGTCCCGAAACATCAATTTCAGGATCGAGTCCAAGGACATCTTGTTTGTCAGAAGGGTTGGGTGGGCAGGAGCGTTGCCCAAAAGCCACAGGGGAGATTGTATTGTCGTGAACTGTAGATACCCAAAACTTGCAGAACGAATAATCACTTCTGGTTTAGCCCTCATTGGGAGGATGCTAGTACAGGCATAGGCATTGTCCCACTGGGGTTTTTCTACAAACATTAATTCCTCCGTACTTTAGGAGTACAGCCTGGTTGAAGTTTTGATCAAAATAGGGCAATGGATCTGAGCAAAAATGCTGTCTCAGTTAGTAATAGGTTTCAGCCACTCTCAGATCTAGAAAGTATTGATTGACGTTCAGGAAGTGTGGATACCCATTTTGACCCTTCCCCCCAGGGTGAGTCATACCAGAAAATGTGTGGGCAAAACAAGGGTGGGAAACATGGTGTAGCAGGCAAACTTATGTCTCGAACAATGCCATCTAAGTATGATCCTTACAGTCTTGGTTTTACCCACGTGTTACTGCAAACAAATGATGGACGGAATGCGGACAATGCAAACATTCTCCCCCAAACTGGGGTGGCATAGTGGGCAAAAGAACAATGGATTTAACCCAGATCTTTTAAAAGGGGGAGAATGTTTGCATTGTCAGAATTCTGTCCATCATTTGTTTGCTGTAACACTTTTCGCCCTAAGTGGGATGGGTATGCCCAGACGCCGGTCCCTTGCTCCCTGCAACACTGGATTCAAGCTAGCCTGGCTGAAGAAGGGTGACATACCCTGAAACCGGTCCCAGGATGCTTGTTTCCGGTCCAGGGAGGACCTGGCCTGGCAGTTCGGTCTGGACTGTTCCCATGGCGCACAGGGTCAAGACTGATTTGCATATGGCTAGGTCCAAACTGGGTTGGCGTAGTAGGCAAAAGATCGATGGATTTACCCAGATCTTTTGACTGGGGGAGAATGTTTGCATTATCAGCGTTCCGTCCATCATTTATTTGCTGTAACACTTTTCGCCCTAAGTGGGATGGGTATGCCCAGACGCGGGTCCCTTGCTCACTGCGCCACTGCATTCAAGCTAGCCATAGCTGAAGAAGGGTGACATACCCTGAAACCGGTCCCAGGATGCTTCTCTCCGGTCCAGGGAGGACCTGGCCTGGCAGTTCGGTCTGGACTGTTCCCATGGAGCACAGGGTCAAGACTGATTTACATATGGCTGGGACCAAACTCGTGTGGCGTAGTGGGCAAAAGAACGATGGGCTTAACCCAGATCTTTTGACTGGGAGAGAATGTTTGCATTGTCAGCATTCCGTCCATCATTTGTTTGCTGTAACACTTTTCGCCCTAAGTGGGATGGGTATGCCCAGACGTGGGTCCCTTGCTCACTGCGCCACTGGATTCAAGCTAGCCTGGCTGAAGAAGGGTGACATACCCTGAAACCGGTCCCAAGATGCTTGTTCCGGTCAATCAATCAATCATAGGCATTTGTATAGCGCACTGCTCACCCGGAGGGTCTCAAGGCGCTGGGGGAGGGGGGGAACGCTACTGCTCGAACAGCCAGGTCTTGAGTTGCTTCCTGAAGGCTCTGCGGATGCGGGGGACAGTGGCGAGAGCGAGGCTGGCAGAGCGGAGCTGGCGGGTGGGCTTGTGGAAGGTCAGGCGGCTGTTGAGGAACTTGGGGCCCAGGTCGTGGAGGGCCTTGTGTGCGTGGGTGAGGAGTCGGAACGTGATTCTTTTGTTGACGGGGAGCCAGTGCAGGTCTCTCAGGTGTCCGGAGATGTGGCTGTGTCGGGGGATGTCCAGGATGAGTCGTGCTGAGGCGTTCTGGATCCGTTGGAGTTTCTTCTGGAGTTTGGCGGCGGTGCCGGCGTAGAGGGCGTTCCCGTAGTCCAGCCGACTGGTGACGAGGGCCTGGGTGACCGTCTTCCTGGTCTCGGTGGGGATCCACCGGAAGATCATTCGAAGCATGCGCAGGGTGTTGAAGCATGAAGACGAGACGGCGTTGACTTGTCTGGTCATCGAGAGGGAGGAGTCCAGGATGAAGCCTAGGTTGCGTGCGTGGTCCGTTGGCTTGGGGGTGGCTCCCAGGGCGGGTGGCCACCAGGAGTCGTCCCAGGCGGAGGGTGATGATCCCAGGATGAGGACCTCCGTCTTGTCTGAGTTCAGTTTCAGGCGGCTGTTCTTCATCCATTCGGCGACGTCTTTCATCCCTTCGTGTAGGCTGGCTCTGGCGGCGTCCGGGTCGCTGGTGAGGGAGAGGATCAGCTGGGTGTCGTCGGCGTAGGTGATGATCTTCAGGTTGTGTTGACGTGCGATGGTTGCGAGGGGGCTCATGTAGACGTTGAAGAGGGTGGGGCTGAGCGATGACCCTTGTGGAACGCCGCAGATGACTTCGGTGGCCGCTGACCGGAACGGGGGGAGGCGGACTCTCTGGGTTCTTCCGGCGAGGAATGAGGTGATCCACTCCAGGGCCTTCTCCTGGATGCCGGTGTTGTTCAGGCGCTGTATCAGGGTGTGGTGGCAGACAGTGTCGAATGCTGCGGAGAGGTCCAGGAGGATGAGGGCCGCAGTTTCCCCATTGTCCATTAGGGATCTGATGTCGTCTGTGGCTGCGATGAGGGCGGTCTCCGTGCTGTGGTTGGCTCGGAAGCCGGATTGCGAGTGGTCGAGGGATCCGTTGGTCTTGAGGAAGGCGGCTAGCTGTCTGTTGACGGTCTTCTCGATGACTTTGGCAGGAAACGGGAGGAGCGAGATGGGGCGGTAGTTCTTGAGGTCGGAGGGGTCTGCAGTTGGTTTCTTCAGCAGGGCCCTGATCTCGGCGTGTTTCCAGCACTCCGGGAAGGTGGCGGTGTTGAAGGAGGCGTTGATGATGTCGCGGAGGTGGGGTGCGATGATGTGGTCAGCCGTGTTGAAGATGTGGTGTGGGCAGGGGTCCGTAGGGGATCCGGAGTGGATGGTGTTCATTGTGCGTGTTGTGTCTTCGGTGCTGACTGGGGTCCAGGTGCGGAGGGTGGCGGTGGGGGGCATCGGTTCGGTGGTGGGGTTCGTGGTTGGTGGGCCGAAGCTGTTGTGAATGTTGGCGATCTTGTCGTGGAAGAAGGCTGCGAGGGAGTCACAGAGGTCTTGCGAGGGAGTGATGTCATTGTTTCCGGCGTCGGGGTTGGAGAGTTCTTTGACGATGCTGAAGAGTTCCTTGCTGTTGTGGGTGTTGTTGTCCAGTCGTTCCTTGAAGGCTGTCTTCTTTGTGGCGCGGATCAGTTGGTGGTGTTTGCGGGTGGCGTGTTTGAGGGCCGTCATGTTGTCTGTGGTCTGGTTGGTGCGCCAGGTGTTCTCCAGAGAGCGGCAGTTCTTCTTGGAGGTGATGAGCTCGTCGGTGAACCAGGAGGCTTTCTTGCTGCCGCGTCTGCTGGGGGGGTTCTTCTTCAGTGGTGCGAGGGCGTCTGCGCAGTTGGTGATCCACTGTGTGAGGTTGTTGGTGGCTTCGTTGGGGTCCGTTGAGCTGGTGGGGGGGTTCTGGCTGAGGAAGGTGGTGAGCTGGTCGCCGGTGATCTTGTTCCAGCTCCTGCGGGGGGCTTGTTGAGGGTGGTGGTGGGTCGTCGTTTTACTGAAGCTGAAGTGGACGCAGCTGTGGTCAGTCCACTGGAGATTGGTGGAGTGGCTGAAGGTGACGTATTTGCTGGATGAGAAGACTGGGTCAAGCGTGTGGCCGGCGTAGTGGGTGGGGGTGGTTACCAGTTGCTTGAGTCCGAGGTTGGCCAGGTTGTCCAGCAGAGCAGTGGTGTTGCGGTCCTTGTTGTCCTCCAGGTGGAAGTTGAGGTCCCCCAGGAGGATGTAGTCGGTGGAATTGATGGCGTGCGGGCTGACGAAGTCTGTGATGTCTTCGCTGAACTGTGTGCATGGTCCCGGTGGTCTGTAGACGAGGGTGCCTCTGAGCGTGGTCTTGGGGTCGGTGTGTATCTGGAAGTGGAGGTGTTCGGCGGAGGTGAAGGTGTCATCGGAGTTGGTCGTGATGCGGATGGTGTTCTTGTGGATGATGGCGATGCCTCCTCCTGTCTGGTTGACGCGGTCCTTCCTGGTGATTTTGTAGCCTTCTGGGACGGCGATGGCGACGTTGGGAGCTGAGGAGGCGTTCATCCAGGTTTCCGTCAGGAAGGCGATGTCTGGTGCTGTCGAGTCGAGGAGGTTCCAGAGTTCGACGGCATGCCTGTGAACGGAGCGGGTGTTGAGCAGGATGCACATCAGGTGTTTGTTGCTGGGGCTCGGTTTAGCAGGTGCGGTGTTGGGTCGGAGGCCGGTGAAGCGGCAGGTCAGGCAGGTGAAGGGTCCGTGGGTGCGTCTCGGGGTGGCTCGGTAGCAGGCGGTGTTTCGGCCTGCGTTGAGTGCGTGGAGGGTTTTGGCGTCGTAGGTGTGCAGGGTGTGCTGGCGAGGGCGAGGACCAGGGGGTCTGGCGCTGGGCGCGGTCCAGGCGCTCAATCTGCGCTCCCGCTGCACGCGTCCGCTGCGCGGTCGCTCTGGGGGCGTCATCAGTAAGGAGCCGGGAGGGAGGAGCAGCTGGGTGGCGGGAGCGGGGCAGCGAATGGAATCACAGGGGGGCGGGGCCGCAGGGAGGCAGCGGCGGGAAATTCCAAGAAGCAGCGGGCAGCGGGAAATTCCCAGGAGCAGCGGGAAATTCCCAGGAGCAGCGGGCAGCGAGCGAAGGAATCTGCAGGCAGGAGGTGGCAAAGGCAGGCAGGGGCGGCAGCAGTGAGTGGGGCGACCAAGCCCTGTGGAGGGCTGAGCGGTCCAGGGAAGACCTGGCCTGGCAGTTTGATCTGGACTGTTCCCATGGGGCACAGGGTCAAGACTGATTTGCATATGGCTGGGTCCAAACTGGGGTGGCGTAATGGGCAAAAGAACGATGGATTTAACCCAGATCTTTTGACTGAGGGAGAAGGTTTGCATTGTCAGCATTCCGTCCATCATTTGTTTGCTGTAACACTTTTCGCCCTAAGTGGGATGGGTATGCCCAGACGTGGGTCCCTTGCTCACTGCGCCACTGGATTCAAGCTAGCCTGGCTGAAAAAGGGTGACATACCCTGAAACCGGTCCCAGGATGCTTGTTTCCGGTCCAGGGAGGACCTGGCCTGGCAGTTCAGTCTGGACTGTTCCCATGGGGCACAGGGTCAAGACTGATTTGCATATGGCTGGGTCCAAACTGGGGGGGCTTAGTGGGCAAAAGAACGATGGATTTAACCCAGATCTTTTGACGGGGGAGAATGTTTGCATTGTCAGCATTCCGTCCATCATTTGTTTGCTGTAACACTTTTCACCCTAAGTGGGATGGGTATGCCCAGACGTGGGTCCCTTGCCCACTGTGCCACTGGATTCAAGCTAGCCTGGCTGAAGAAGGGTGACATACCCTGAAACCGGTCCCAGGATCCTTGTTTCCGGTCCAGGGAGGACCTGGCCTGGCAGTTCGGTCTGGACTGTTCCCATGGGTCACAGGGTCAAGACTGATTTGCAAATGGCTGGGTCCAAACTGAGGTGGCGTAGTGGGCAAAAGAGCGATGGATTTAACCCAGATCTTTTGGCTGGGGGGGAATGTTTGCATTGTCGGAGCGTGGGTTTCCTTTAAAGTTTCAGAGCACCCTTACTTAATTCTGTCTTAGAATATTACAGGCCTGAAGGGCAAAATTATGGACCCTGATTGGGGGATGCTTATGGACTCACACAAAATTATTATTCTATAAGAAACATGGTTAAGGAATACATTCTTCAGAGCAGACTATTCCAATTTCAGTATCAAAGCCACGCCTTCGAAAGCTCGCAGCCCATCTGGTGGCCTTATTGTGTGGGTCAAGAACTCAATAGATTTAACTGTTAATAGACAGACCATTGATTGCAATGATATTCTGGGTTTGTCTTTTATTAGTGGAACCGGTTTCAAATTTGATTTATTTATTGTTTATAGCCGCTCAGTTTTACGTAGCAAATGGTCAGCCACTCTACATTTCCTATCCCACCATCTTGCTAAGACAGCAATTAGTTCCCCGCTCATCAATGCAGGAGACTTGAATTCCACCTTCGAACCGTTGGATGGGTTATCAACAGCCCTTGGTCTAGAAGATGAGGCTTGAGGTATTCCTCTTTTAGAGAGCATACCCCTTCCCTCCTGGCCAGTGGTAGCCACACAACGTATTACTTTTACCTTGACCCACAGCATTCTAAGCATGCAGTGAAAGGTTTCCATTTGATGTAAAGTGTGCCCATACATTTGCCCATGATCCTATACAAAGCAGAATCGATTACCTTTTCTTGGATCTAGATTTATGGCACTTGGCAGGTGAAATCTTCTCATGAAGGGACAGTGATCACAATGCTTTGAGACTTACATTTGAGGGTTCTTCTCTGGGAATCACCACAGATTCAAGTGACAAATCAGAAACACTGGTTAGTTTGACTAACAATAGGAAATAGATTTAATGGTTGAATTTATGTCTTGACACGTGCACCTTAGTTGGTATATATGATGACTTTAACGACATTCTAAAACCTTTTATTGAGTTACCTGGCTATGTTTCTTTGCTACCAGATTATCATTCTGCTCCATTTGCTGCCCTAAAGCGACATTGTACAAAAGCCAAAAATTGTAAAAACTCTTTCCATGTGCAGCTCCCTACAAGGTACACCAAGGAGTGCCACGAGGCAAAGGGCCAACTTATCCATGTTGTCAAAAAGAAAGTCCATGAGGAAATTTGGGCTTCCTGCATAAATTATAAACGGCTGGTAGCAAACATCAAACAGCACTCTGTAGGCACAAATTCGCTAGCCTTAGTTGAGGAGTCCAGTAAAAATGACTTCCAAACATTTTGGCATATATTTTCACATTGATGTCCTCAATCGAACAGCCCTTTAGAACTTTCAATCCAACCTCAACATTGATTTGAACATTTTTCAAAAATGTATGATTGCTGTAGCTCAGGATCAAAGCACTAGTGTCAAGAGCATCAGTTCTAGAGAATGTAATTGTAACTGACCCATTTTGTTTCTCTCTTCAAGAAACCCTTCAAGCTGTTAAGCCCATGCCCCCTGGGATGAGACTGCAAGACTGGATCAATGAGGCTTTCATTTTTACTCCATTGGATGCAGGGTTTTGCTCAACGGTGAGCACAGTGGATCAAATCTTTCGATTTGATCTTATTATAGCCGAATAGCTCAGGCTCTCAAGGGAGCACCTATATCTGGCATTCGTGGACCTCAGGTCAGCCTTTGACTTGGTCCTGCACTGGCTCCTTTGCTCCACTTTAGCCTCCATGTGCCTAGATTACACCCTGTTGGATACTCTCATCAGACTCCACGCTAATACTACTGTGCAAGTCAGATGGAGTTCGAGAGCAGTCTAACCAATCCTATATAAATACTTGCATCTACACTCTTTACAGTATATATAAATGATGTTGTCATATTCCTACGCAAATGCATCCACGATTCCCCTAAAATATCTGGTTGTTCCACCCCTGCACTCCTTTTCATGGATGATACTCTTCTGCTTTCTCAAACCCCATCTGGGCTCCAAAACATTCTCAATAAAGTCTCTGAGTTTTGTGACATTCATGGGTTGGAGGTGAACTTCTCCAAAATGAAGATCATGGTACTTTACCCATATAAAAAGAGCAGGTGGGAATTTTTCGGTGAAAGGGGAATCCCTCCTAGTGGTAGGCAAAATTGACTAGTTAGTGATTAGTATTGATAAGAGTAGGATTTTGAACGTGCATACTGAAATAATTGAAATGGTACTGTTACACTCTGCCTTAGAAATTGCTAAGAGGTTTAAGGCAACTGCCCCCAAATGTTCATCACTGGCGATTGATGTCTACAGGGCAAAAGCGCAGGTCGCTGCGCTCTATGGTGCAAACATCTGGGAAATGTCTAACATTAAAGCCTTGATTTCCAAAGAAATTAACTACCTTAGATCCCTATTTAGTTTTCCACAGAGCGATCCCACACTACAATTGTATTTTGATAAAGATTTAGAAGGGTGGGTGTTGCAGAGTCATCCTGTACCCTGGGCACCCCCCAACTTTTTGCTGACTGATACTGGTGGTAGCTGACACTGACTGACCATGGGCTCTGCCAAACTAGGCCCAGGGCCAGTGCTATGCTGAAAGAGACACATTAGAATACAGTTAAGACACCTACATATACTAGGGTACACAATGGTATGGTGGGGGTACCCCTGTGATTGGCATGACCTACCCTATAGGCCCCTAGTATATAAAAGGGCAGGGGGATTGAAACTACCTAGAAGTCCCTAGTACCCTAGGGCATGGCAGTTTAGAAGGCAGCAGCTCTTTTTGCACTTGCATGTGTGCACTGCTGAAGCTTGAGGACAGTTTAAAAGCAGCCCTGGGTGCCAGGACTACTTTTAAAAAGTAAATTGTGCCCAAACTCGACTTTGGGGTTTGGGGCACTTACAAAATGGATAACCTACTAGGTTTTGGCATATTAGGGACCCCCAGGGTCTCCCCTAGGTATCCCAGGGGTGGGGGATCAGGTATTTATAAGGTACACCCTTATAAAATGAGTTTTTATATGCCTGGGTAAAGTGAAATTTCACATTTCACTCTCCACATTGTGGTAAAGTGCTGCTCAAATTCGACTTTGATGCTAGGAGCACTGTGCAGTGAGGATCTGAAATATTTTTACAGATTCTGAACCCCTAAAGTCTCTCCTAGTTGCACATGGGGTGGTGTTCCTGTAGATATAAGACAAGTGCTTTTGAAATATGTTTTTGTAAGTACTGGTGCTGGAAAAATGGCCAAAGTCATTTTTCCCATTGCAAATCCCCTGTTACATAGGTTAACATAGTAGGAAGTTATTGATGAATAACTCTTGATAGGAGTGGGCTAGAAATGTCATTCAAAGACTTCCCAGAATGGTATTAATAAATCCAACAATATGGGGGGCGTGGTTTGCCGAGCTGCGGAATTGCGGCTTTCTGAGCTCGCTCCGCCGGCCGGGATGTTATTTCTTCATTGATTGATCCGCTCTTTTACCGGGGCACTACCCGCAACGCTTAAGCGGCCGAGGGCAGAATACCTGGTGCTTGTGATGGTATAATCCCCTGGCGGATATCTGGCGGTGTGTGCGGCAGCAGAGGTGGGCGATTGGCAGCGCGGCAGCGGCCGAGTGCTCTGGAGCATTGAGCCGGCTAACGGAGGTGCTGGAGTCCGGGGCTTCACGTTGGGCCTGAATGGTGAGCCGCACACGTGGTCAGAGGACGGCGCCCCCGCAATCATCCATTGCACCGCGAGGGAGTGCATGCGCTAAAAGATCCAAACGGAGTGAGTAGTGCATATCCACACCTGGGGCAGCGCTTGATCTGGCATAGTGAAGAGGGGGCCGCCTTTACATCCGATGTGAAGGCGCCGTGGGCGCTGCTGCCGTGGTTGGGCGTGCGCCGGGGCTTCGCTACGCACCGGAGGTGCCCTGAATGTGCAGCGGAGGAGATTGGTGCGGCGGACAACGGATTGGAGGCATTGCACTAGGCAGGGTGCCCTGTGAAGTCTGGACAGTCGCCCCCCCTGATTGTTGCGACGTATTTGCAGTGTGTGGACCTTCGGGAACTGGGGGGAGTGGCGGGGCTCCCGCGCCGGTGCTGACCACGGTGGCTGCTGCAGTATTCCGGCACTATTTCTATTGCGCAAACAGCCTGGCCTAGCCGCGGCCTGCTCGGGCGACCAGAGGATTGCAGCCTGGTCCTCAGACTTCATCATGGGCAAAACCGACACTAAGCAGCAGAAAATACCGTTTGAGGAGCGACGTACGGGCAGGCATGCTGAACTCGATGGAGACGGGGCTGATGGTGGTCAGATGGAGAGGCCCCCAGAGCCCCCAGAAGAAGATTTGCGCATGATTATGTTGGAGGTGCGCTCAAGCCTCCGCAATATCGACACTAAGTTGGACAACCTGACGGCCCAGATGGACGCTGTCAAATCCCAGGTCGGTGCTCATGAACAACGCCTAGACGTCTTAGAAAATAGACATTCCGATTTACACGACTTTCAAGTCGAAACGAAGGACCAGGTGTCGCAGATGGACAAGATTTTACAGGTGATTAGGGCCAAGAATGAGGATTTGGAGGCCAGATCGCGCCGCAACAACGTGCGAATCACGGGAGTGCCAGAGACGACGTCGATTAGCAAGATGGAAGTCTATGTAGCTGACCTGTTACGAGATCTATTTGCTGCGCACCTCTCCCCGCTTTTCGCAGTGGAGAGGGCCCATCGTGCCCTGGGGCCTCGGCCTCCTGTGGGGGCTACGCCACGTCCTATACTAGCTAGGCCTTTGAATTACCAAGACAGAGAGGGGGTGTTGCGGCAGGCCCGCCTGATGGGTAAGATTACTCACCAGGGCAATCAACTAGCCTTCTATCCGGACTACACCCCTGCAGTTCAGGCGGCAAGGAGAGAGTTTATGTCGGTGAAGCGTATACTCCTACAGTCCCACGTTCCATATTCCTTGTTGTATCCTGCGAAACTAAAGGTCTCCTATGACGGAACAACCCATTTTTTCACGGATGCGAAATCAGCATTAAAATTCGCAAAACATATCGGTGGCAAGGCTGGGAAGACGAGCCCCAGGGTTGCAGAGGTGGCTGGAGATCAGCTAAGTGACAATGACTAATCTACGACGCAATTTGAACCTTGATATTATTGTTTTATTGGCTCTCCATTGGTATGATGCGAGGAGTAGGTGTGTTGTGGACTAATTGCTTGTTACAGTGCCTATCTACCACTTGCTGTTCCTTTTGTTGCTTATTTTTTATTTTATTTTTCCTTTACTGCTTTTGTGCCACACTGGTAACATAATATGTCCTGAAATTGCTCTTTGTTTGCTTCGGACTCGGCAGTTTCTATTATCTGCCACCTGGTTCTGTATTCCGTCAGATTGTAATGAGTTCATTGCACAGGACTACCGCTCTACAAGGTTGCAAATTACTGTCCTTTCTATAATTGCCCTGGGCAGTTTCCTGGCCACCCCGATCTTGTTCGGGGAAGTTTGCCGACTTAGCACGTACCCATGGGAGGTTTCCCGTATGCGGTTCAGATTGGGATATGGGGGTTGCTTCAACCTGGTTGGGGGGGTTGAGGTGGGAGGGTTGGGTGGGGGTGGTGGGGGTCATGTTTGGTTGCAAGTTGGAGGGTTATTTTGCATGAGGCGAGCCAGCCTAATTGAGATTGAAATGCAAATTGTTATAAGGCATTGCATTTCGGGGGGTGGACATTTTGCACTATACATACTACTGTGATAAACTGTTCAACATGGAACATACAAGGTCTCAATGATGGCAGAAAAGCACGTATGGTGCATGCGTATTTAACCAGACATAATGTAGACATTTGTATGCTACAGGAAACACACCTTTGCACTCATTCCTCGGCTAAGCTCCGATCTCAGCGGTGGGGTCCCACTTACTCCTCTGTCTACTCCAACTATTCTAGAGGAGTGGCGGTCTTAATCAGGAGGGGAGTTGACTGGAGAGAATGTGAAGTGTACAATGACCCTGATGGGAGATACGTCATGCTGCTAGGATATTTAGGGGGCACACCGCTGACACTTGTAGCGCTATATGGCCCGAATGTGGACTCCCCGGGGTTTTTCCAAGAGATATGGGCCAGGGTGAAATCTACTGGCTGCGCTACTACACTCTGGGGGTGAGATTTCAATGCTGTTTTACAGGACGCATTGGATAGGCAGGGGAATACTAGGGTTCACCATCCTGGGGCCAGCACGACACTGAATACTATGCTTGAGGAGGAGGGGATGGTTGACATCTGGCGCTTGCGCAATCTGCTGGTCAAAGAGGGCACATGTTTCTCGGAATCCCGTGGTGTATGGTCCAGATTGGATTATTGGTTGTTATCTAAAGATATGGTTGACTGGGTTGTGGAGGTGAGGTATTTGGGTCGTACCCTTTCGGGCCATGCTCCATGCTATTTGACTCTGTCCCTACCAAATACAAAGCGCGGAGCTTTTACATGGAGTCTGCCGCCGCACGCATTGCTTGACGACGCTTTCAAAGAGATATTGTGGAATATTTCAAACTAAATGAAGACTCGGTTGACTTGGAGGCTTCCCTCTGGGACGCCTTTAAGGTGGTGATCAGAGGCAAATGCATGTCCAGACAGGCTGGCGTCCTTAAAGCGATCAGAACCACCTTGGAGAACATTGAAACAGCTATCAAGAATCTAGGAGATCGTATTTCCGGGGGGGAAGGGCCCGAGTTTTGCGCAGATCTGAAGGCGAAACTGTTGGAATATGAGGAGGAAGCGCACAGAGAGATTACATTTCTAGGGAAATATGCAGTAGCGCGGAGATATGGGGAAGGGGACAGACCTGGGCGCACTCTGTCGAGATTGCTGAAAGCGCCACGTAACAAGACGTTTATATCTGAGTTGCATACTCCTGATGGCGCCATAGTCCGGGGTTCCCCCGCTATCCTTGATGCCTTTTTGTCCTTTTATGCTGACTTACTCATCCACTCAAAGGGAATGTCCGGTAGATCTGGGAGAATTTTTAGACTCTATAGCGCTAGCCTGGTTCAATGATAGGCATAGAGAATATATGCATTTGCCCATCACGATCGAAGATGTCCAGCAGGTAATTTCGTCCATGCCATCAAATAAGGCTCCTGGACCTGATGGACTGACTACGGCCTTTTATAAGGCATATGCGGTGGAGCTGGCGTCACGGTTACTGGCAGTTTATGCTGAAGCGTTTGAGTCTGGGGTACTACCAACATCGATGCGTGAGGCCATTATTATCACGCTGTTGAAGCCAAGCAAATCTGAGTACAACTGGATTTGTACAGATCTCTCTCCCTTATAAACGTTGATGCCAAAAGCCTGGCCAAATTAATAGCTAATAAATTGCAGCCCCTACTTCCCCAGATTGCTCTACCAGATCAATCTGGTTTTATACCTGGTAGATCCACTTCCCACTTCCCACAACCTCCGTACGCTGTTCTCTGTAATACACCACCTTCACCCTGACACTCAGGCAATAGCCGCGTTCTTAGATGCCACTAAGGCCTTTGATTCCTTAGAATGGCCGTTCCTGTTTAAGATCCTTGAAAGGATGGGCATCGGGCCCATGTTGATACGTTGGATAAAACTGCTTTATAATGGTCCTTCGGCTAGGGTGTGTGTAAATAATCTCATCTCCACCCCATTTAAAATTACGCGCGACACTAGACAAGGTTGTCCGCTTTCTCCACTGCTATCTGCCATACCCATCGCGAAACCTAGATGTGGTGCTTCGAGAGTTTATCAGATTCGGAGGTCTTTCGGGCATCTCTATAAACTGGGGCAAATCGATGTTATTCCCACTTACGGACAACACACTACAGGTTGTTTCTGAGTTTCCAATTAAGTGGGAAGAGGCGGGAGTAAAATATCTAGGGGTTAGGATCAGCAGAGACATGCAGGCTTTATGGACTTTGAATTATGGACCGGCTGTCAACTGGTTGGAGGACAAAGTGGCGTTGTGGCGCAGACTCCCGTTGTCCCTGGCGGGTAGAATTGCACTGGCCAAAATGATTGTCTTACCCAAATTTTTATATTTGTTTGTTAATTTACCGCTGGTGCTTACGCAGGCCTTTTTTAAAACCATGTGGTCTTTGTTGATCTCGTTGGCCTGGGCGGGGGGACCAGCTAGACTGTCCTGGGAGCAGTTGACATTGCCTACCAAACAGGGTGGTTTGGGTGCGCCTGATGTGCAGCTATATGCTCTATGCACGCAAGCGCAATATTTGCATTACTGGGTTCACCCTAAACCCCTTCAGCCGCATGTTGCCGTTGAGCGGGCGATTGCCAAGCCCTTACCATTGCAAGTGGCAATTTTCCAACCTTATAGGCGATCCCTTGAGGAGGTCGACACCGTTGAGACGCTGCGCTGGGCTTGGGAAGGGTTACGGAAGAGGGCAGGACTGCCACTGTTATATGCACCTTCTGCTGCACTTGCGCATAATCCTCTAATACCCGGCATAAAAGATGAAATCAGTGGCAAAGCGGCACGGACTTTGGAGATCCGCACCTTTGCTGATCTATATCCCGATGGACAGTTCAGAGCGCCCTCAGACAGGGTAGGCAATACGGAGGTACCATTTGGGGTCACATTTCTATATCACAAAATTCGGTTGGCCTGTCGGGCTTTACATGCTGATTTCCCGGCTCAGCCTCCAGTCTTGCGGGCTTTGGAGAATATATTGGCCACTCCGTCGCCCCGGAGGCTCATAACTCGATTATACTCCTGTATGCAGACTGATGCCCCGATTGTGTCTGTGGATGCCCGGTTCAGATGGGATACAGAACTGGTGCCCCCTTTGACTGATGAGCAGTGGAAATATTGTTGCGCTCACATGGCGGAACTGTCGCCGAACTACAGGCTTCGCTTGGTACACTTTAAATTTCTGCATCGCTATTACAGGACGCCTTTGGGTTTACACAGAATGGGCCTCAGACCTGATGATCACTGTTGGAGGTGTGGGGCACAGGAAGCATCTTTCTTACACATGGCGTGGGAATGCCCGGTAGTAGAGGTTTTCTGGTCACAGGTCTTCACGGCTATTGACCAGATTTTGGACATCAGGATTAGTCCCTCCCCGCTGGTGGGAGTCTTGGGATACGTGGCTCTCACGCCAGTTCCGAAGCGCAAATTGCATGCACTCTTGATCCTGTTTGCTAAAAGGCAAGTTGCGATCATGTGGGGTCGTGGGAGCGCTTCTAGGATGCAATCCTGGATTCGGGATGTCACATATGGCCAGATACAGCTGGCGACCTTTTGGGAATTGATGCCCTCAGCGTCCAGACCTAGAGACATATGGGCACCTTTCCTTGATTGGCTACGAGCACAAACTGGGGATGTAACACCTAGCGCCGTAGGCGGAGCTTCTGTATGTGATGATGATATTTTAGGCTAACTATTGTTTGCGTTAGTATAATTTGTATGCCCTGGCCTGGATGATGACATGTTATGTAACAGATGTACCATAACTGCCTGGTTTCCTATTGTTTTGCATTATATGAGTGCCTCTTTTTATTTCTGGGAGTAGTAGGGTGCTTGCCAGATGATATGTCATTCTTACTGTCCGCACGCCGGTTTGTAAAGGTCTGGGAATCAATGCCTCACAAGTTTCATGTACAAAGAAAGGTTTAATGTGAATGTATTGGTTCGAACTCATGCAAATCTGTTTGTCTGTTTAATTTTTTATAAAAATTAAAAAAAAATCCAACAATATCATATTGTTCAATTTCTCCTAAAGTTTACATACAGGAAGTTATAAGACTTTCTTGTTTGTAAGTCCAAATTCAGCCTTCCAGTGGTCTGCCCTGATTGGTCAGAGTTAAGTGGATTAGCCAGGCTGCCTTGAAGAGGTGATAAAGAGCCCCTGGCAGGCAGTGTGCTGTTCCATAGGAATGCCAGGCCAGGGAGAGGAGTTGTAAACTATGTTCTTCAAAGAGGAGAGTAGAGACCAGTGTAATTTACAGCTCTGAACTTCCCACTTTAGGCAGATGGTAGGATTAAGGAAGGTATGAGCAGATGCAAGGGGGAGAGTCTAAGTAAATTATCCATTCTAGGGGTGTGTTTAGCTAGCTCTTACCTCCTTGATGGAAAATCAGCCATTATGGATTTGGAAGATTTGATGCATTCTGGGACAAAATAATGCCAGACTCTACAGGATGTGGTCATATCTTTGAGGAGTTACCCTGCTACCATTGGTCAGAAGTAACCTCCTGCCTGACCCAGAGAACTTGGAATAAGTATCTGAGACTGGCAGAGCCTCTCAGATCTGCTGCTTGAAACTTACTGAAGCAAGAAGTGTCCTGCTGAGATGTTTTGCTGTTCAAAGATTTCTAAGGCCTGACCTCTGAAGACTGAACCATCTGAAACTACAGCCCTGTGGATTATCTTGCTGAACAAGAACTAAAGAGTGGACTCCCTGAAAGCTACAGGTTAAAAGAGCTCATCTGAAACATCACCAACTAAATCTACACCTTGGGGAACTACCAGTGGATTTTTAAGGGTTTTGTACCAGTGGATTGTGGGAACTGAAGTCCTCAATTTTCAAGGACCATCTTGGAGCTTCCAGACCCTTGGAGTGAGTTTGAGACACTTTGAGACCCCTTCTGGAGCTTTAGGAAGAAGTTCAAGAAGTTTGGAGAACTTTGGAGCAACTTTGAAAAAAAGCTCCATAGAGGGACCTTCAACCGCGAGCCGGCCAAACCATCCAGGTTCGTGCCGCTAAGAGTTCCATAGGTCCAACTTCCAGAGTTTGACCGGGACTAGAAGAAAACTGAAGCCGGTGAACTCTCACCGGATCCGGCTACATGAAGAGCATCGAGAGACTCCGCAAGAAACAGCTCCAGAAAAGTGTGCTCGTAGAAAAGGTGACTGAGAGCAACCGCGAGAGCCAAGCCGCCTTCCATCGCGTGTCGGCCTGGATTCCTCGGTTGCCCCGCTGAAGCGTTAAAGGAAAATTTTCGAAGTCCGATCCAGAGAAGTTGACTGGGAGCTCCTCGAAAGGCAAGCCGGCGAACCCTCACCGGATCCGGACTGGCTGGGAGCTTTGAGAGCCCTCGGGAAGAAAAGCTCCAGAAAAGTTTCTAAGTGTGAAGGTAGAAACTGAGACCGGGACTGCCGCGAGATGTAGCCGCTCAGGGCTCCATCGCGCTCGGCCTGAAACTTTGACTTTGCCCCGTTCTATCGCGAGCAGCATTCACAATATGGTGCTACAATCTTCTAAGTGCTATATTTTATTAAATCTTTGAAAATTAATGTCTCCGGTTCCCTACATTTGATTTTTGTCGTTTTGGTGTCATTTTAAAGATAAAAATATTTCCTATTTTTATAAATTGGTGTTGGATTTTTATTATGTATTGTGTCTTAATTATTTACTGAATTGGTGTTTTTAAATGCTTTACATACCTGTCTTTGAAGATAAGCCTGTCTGCTCGTAGCCACGTTACTGAGGAAATATGAATTTTTATGGTCAATTGTGTCCCCTATCTTAGACCCCAACGGCTCCATGTACATGCTACAAGTACATGTATGTTCCCTCCAGTTCCAGCTATGAAGACGCAAATACATGTGCGTCCAACGTCAACATGTTCTCTTTCAGCTCCACCATGAATGGGTCGAATATTCCATTCCTAAGTATGATTGGCCACCGACTTTATATGGTTCACTTTTCACGTTTTACAGTTCAGGCGAGCAGGCCCTGAATTCTGCCATCAAGCCTTTTCCTACTTCTGCCTCTGAAATGCTCCAGCTTGGACCTGCATCCGTATCCATGAACTTTGTCCTACTCCCTGCGCGGCTAACGGTGCCTGACGCGGCCTGTTGCCTGCCAAAAACTGTATTCAGCCTTCAAGTTATCTGCTCCGCTCCTCATCCAATGCATTCCTGTCTAGTAGTTTAGGTAAACATCCTTCCAGCTACCGAGCAAAGAGCTTGGCCTCGCTGTCTTTATGCAAGTAATTCATAGCCCCTGTTACCATGGAAGATTCCTGCCCCCTCGCATCTCATGTAGACACATAGACGCTTGTACATGCACTAACAGTCAGTATAGAATAGATTCCGTCCGAGAGACCTTTCCTTTTGGATAAAACAGTTCCTTAAACAAAGATATTAGATACGATTTGGGATTAGGTTGACCTGACCCCCAGACTTTTGTCTCCACATGTAGAGCTAAATGTCAATTCCCCTTCACCCTCTAGTTGCACGTCAATCACACGTCATGCGGCTGCGCGCGCATCTCTGCCAAACATTTCTGCTGACACTGCAGGATTCTCTTATGGATCCACCCACTTGTGACATCATTTTAAATGACGTTTCTAGTATACGTCTGTTATTACGCCCATTTTCATTACGTATGTGTATTCTTATCTGTATTATCAGCTGTTACGCCTCCTGCATCTGTCTTAATGCAATGCTTTTCATATATATATTGTTACTTGTCAATAATGTATTGCCTATCCCTTCCTGAACCTTCGTGGTGATGGAATAAGATTGCCTGGTTCGAACTATGATTCCTTTGTAAGGAATAAAGCCCTTTTCAGAACCTCTAATACCACGGATTCTGCCTCTTATTTTGACTGAGTTATTCTTACTAGACTTTACCGCATAAAAAATAGTACAGGTAATTTAAATATTTACCACATAAATTGGCGCCCCAACAGGGACACTTTCTCATCTCACGCGCCGGAGGTGCGTTGCAGGCCCGGTCCCCTGCCACAGCTGAACGGACAAAAAACGCGTACCCGCAGGATTTCCTGTATCTCCCTCCGGCCAAGCGGGGGTGACTGAGTCTGCGATCAACACCCAGACGAGGCGGTGAGAAGTGCGAAGTATCCCGACCAGAGCCTAGCTGAGAGAGCAAGATCCGAGGTATACAGAGGCCCACCAGGTTCCGAAGTTTCCGAGTCGAGTCCAGTCCAGTCCGGTCCAGTTCAGTTCAGTTCCGAGGCCTTCCGTTCCGTGCTACCCGGTGAGTACCATTGCTGGGGAGGCATTTAGACGTGCACATTGGTTTGTGCCGGTCCTGACGGGTTTGGGTACACAGATCCGGTCTGCACTGTTTTAGCAGTGTATCTGTACTGTTTAGCAGTATATCCAGTATGTTCATATGTATATAATTCAGTATTACCTAGTATTAGTATTATGTCAGTAACTAGTTTTCTCTTAATTATCATTGTTCGTTAAATGTTAAATGTTTTACTGTGTTCAAAAAATTGTGGTATGAATGAGTGTTCATTATTGTGTTTATTGTATTAATTGTGTTCAAGTCCAGTTCAAGTAAGAATCAAGTAGCAAGGTTCAAAGATGCCGTTCTTTTCAAAATTAAGACAGATCAAAACTAGAAAAGGAGTACTCGAAGAAGCTGTTCCCATTCCACCTAGGGACACTCCAGGGTATTTTATGTATCATAAACATGGCCTAGATGCCGTATTATATCTTGATTTATGGGTGGATTACACCAAGGATCTAGCAGAAAGTCAGAGGTGGCCCGCAGCTGGGACATGGGATGCAGATTGCATCATGAGAGTAGAAGAAGAATTATGGAAAAAGAAAGCCAGACAGTCACAGAAAGATGCCATTGAACTATGGCGTAAAGAATCGCATAGGCGCACAGAGAAAGCGCTCAGACTGGAAGAGAAAAGTAGGGAGAACTCAAATAAAGCTCGAGAAAACGTATTAGTTGAGGAAGGTATCCGAGTAAAAACAGAACAAGTAGATAGACAACGAAACACTCTTATGAATGGTATGTATCCTCTCTTGGCCGAAGGTTTACCTAAGGCCACCCCGGAAATACCGAAAGATTTGCCAACCCCTTTACTCCCGATTAAAGCACATCCCAAGACCGCAAAAGATATTTTCCTTTCCTCCTATTTAGATGATGTAGCTCCCGAATATGTTAATGTTCCACCACACGCACCACCTGTCGATGGTGCTCAACGCCGAGATCATCCGCTCCCAACTCCGCAACCACAAACTCCTCCGCACAATACAACTTTTCCTGCATCCACAGTTTCTACCTTACATCCCACAAATCCTTTTATGTCTAGCACCTCAGAAGGTGCGACAGGAGGTGCGGCAGCAATTTTCGCCACGCCACCATTACGAAGCAAATCGTCTCTTAGAGATTTAGCAAACCAACGTACACCACAAATAGCAACGTCCGACATGTTTAAGGAACACCTTGTAGATTGTAGATATGATCCAGTGCCCGGTAAAAATGACAGAATGCTGCTATCATCACTACGTATACGACGAGCTTCAACGTATTTAACGACATTACCAGGAATGATTAAACATTTAGACAATATATATCGCTTTGTCCAAACAGGGCAAGGCCCTGAAAGTATTGACGAAGCCATGGAATACCAGAAAGTGGATGTACAGAGACTACTGTTACGCTTCTTCATAAACTGCTTGATCAGAGACAGAGATAGGTCCGAGGTAGATCAGGATGAAATGCAAGTCCTTACCAGATGGGGTCAGAATATATCAGAGGGAAAACACGATAAACAGATATGTATAGTAGCTATGTGCCGAAAGATCCGCAAGGAAGTAGAACGAACACATAAAGCCAGATCGGAGGCAGACAAAACTGAATCAGAGGGAGAGGAGGAGGAAGAATCAGAAATGCCCACAGGACAATTAGAAACGATTGCTTATGTAGGTAGGGGAAGACATTGTAACAATACCAGATACTTTAATGACCCGATACGTCCGATACGTCCAGAATGTAACAGACATTTTCAAGCCCCTATGCTAAATGCGAAGTCCCCTGAACACTTATTCCAGGCTGCTGATAAATTACTCCGAGACCGAAGGGGGTATCATATGCTCGACTCTATGGATGAACAAGAATTAGCCAGGTCAGCAGTACAATGGGCTGACAGTTCTGAAAAATACAGTGATGATGCGTTAGCACACACGTTTTTGAATCTTACCCCAGACGAACAGCGTTTAGCTGGTATATACATGATACAACACCTCGTTATATTATATAGAAGCCAACGTTCCGATCCTGGTCCCCTACCTGATATATTGATAGAATTACTCACGAATAAATGGAGAGGTTCAGGTACTGATTTAATTAAAGAAATTCTAGAATATCGACACCAGTACATTGTCTTCGTATGCCCAGAACATGTTTCAGTTCCCCCCAAGTTGGAAAGAAAAACGTACCACATAGACAGACAGAATCCCTTACGCGAAGTACACCCAATCAGAGGTGAAGACAATACTTTTAAACGCGTGTTTGTATACACGCCCATAACAAAAATTGAATTATTAGAAATGAAGAAAGTAGTACCTAGCCATGACAAAGACCCAGCAGGTTTCCACCGTGAGATAAAAGACATGTTACTCATGGGAGAGTATACTTATCCGGACATTATGAAAATATTAAAAGTTTTATTGCCTGCCGGTATTTACGAGAAACTCAAAGAAAAGGAATGGGAGGTGGGAGACCAAAAGATAGAGTGGACAGCATTAGAAAACGAAGAAAAAGCCCGAGCTGCAGGTTCAGGGCTTGGGGAAAAGACTACAGCATTACCAGGATTATTAGTGCAGGTACTACCACGTTTATTAACTACGAAAAAGGAAGACTGGGGTGCAATTTCAGCCTGTAAACAGAAACAAGATGAAGACACTAGTGATTTCTATTCCCGATTTGAAAAATGTTTTGGTATTAATAGTGGCATAAAAGCAAGTAGTGAGTCGTATCCACATCTGTTTGTGACAAAATTAGTTGAGAATTCCCTGCCCCAAGTTAAAGGTAGAGTATTAAAATTCGAGAGTACCTGGCAAGGTAACACACCGTCACAGATGTTACAAATGTTACAATATCATCACAATAGAATTAGAGAAGAACAAGAACATGAACAAAGACGTATGAAAGACACGAAAATGAAAATGCTTGTTGCTCAGTCCGTTCCAGCTGACGGTCATAAAAAGGGTACGACACAGTCCAATGATTCAGTAGGTCCTGTTAGAGGGACATGCAACTATTGTAAACAGCCAGGTCATTATATACACGATTGCGCAGTTCTAAAACATAATATCTCTACAGGTATAACGAAAGAGAGACCACGTCCGCCTAGACAGGATCAGATCCAACAACAAGTACCTCAGAATATACAGCCTATGCCAGTTCCACAACAGACCGCACCACAACCACAACAACAACCACAACAACAGCCACAGCCTATTGCTGCAACACAAAACACGACACAACAGATGTACCAGTATGCACAAAATGACTATCCAGAGTATCAGCGCTACACATGAAATAGCCTAGAGAGGGAAGTTGGCCTACCCCTTATTGAGGTTCCCGTAGATCAAGAAGGTCCTTACGTACAGAGTCACGTATTAGGAAAAGACAGAAAGTTTCTACTCGATACAGGGGCAAGCAGAACTACTATCCGTCACAGCGAAGTCCCAGGGGTACCCCTCTCAGGCTCACAAAATATTTCCCTTGGTTTTTCAGGAAAGCCCACTATTAATGAAGTATCGCAACCGCTTGCATTAACGGTCGGTCCATTAACACGGACTACAGATCTATTGCTCACAAAATCATGCCCTGAAAACTTGTTAGGTATAAAAACATTGAAAGCTCTAGGAGCTGTAATATGTTGTTCTCCGGAAGGAGTACGACTATTTTTGCGTGACTTTAAAGGTCACTATGTGTCTAGAGACATGGATCATCGGTTACAGAATCTACCTGCACATTTATGGGCACAAGGCCCCACTGATGTAGGTTGTATGCACATTACACCATATCGAGTCACACTCAAAACAGGAGTAGTATTACCACGAATACGACAATACAAGTTACCCCCAGATGCTGTTGTGGCTTTACTGCAAATCGTTGACGAGCTCATTGCACAAGGAGTGGTTGTGGAAACCGACTCCAACGTATGTAATTCCCCGATAATTCCGATTCTTAAACGAACTGATCCAAAAGCACCACCAGTATATCGATTAGTTATTGATCTGCGAGAATTAAATAAATGCATTGTACCACAATACCCCGTGGTCCCAGATATCTCTTCATTGCTAACAGCCATAGATTCAGAAGCAACGTTCTTTACTGTAATTGATCTCAAGAACGCTTTCTTTAGCGTCCCAATCGATCTGGAAAGCCAATATTTGTTCGGATTCAGTTTAAATGGACGAAGTTTTAAATTCGCACGCGCACCGCAAGGATTCACAGAAAGCCCCAGCATCTATAGCCAAGCACTGAAAAGAGAACTTGACAGTATCCACATGCCAGCTAACACTGCCTTGCTTCAATACGTCGATGATCTGCTGATCACCGCCCGAAGCGAACCTGAATGTGAAAAAGCATCGCTGACGGTTTTACATTTCCTAGCCGACAAGGGGCACAAGGTGTCCCCTTCAAAGCTGCAATTCTGTGTCCAGCAAGTTGTGTACCTTGGGCACTTGCTGTCCAAGGGGGGAAGACAGCTTACACCCGACCGTATCCAGTTAATTGTTAACATGCCGACACCCAAGACACAAAAGGAGGTACGGGCATTCATAGGCCTCACTTCGTACTGTAGGCAGTGGATCGAACAATATGCATTTCTAGCAAAACCACTCATTCAGTTGACAACACAGGAGGCAGCGACATCGACTGTCCTCCCTTGGACTCAGGAACATACGCAAGCTTTTGAAAGCTTAAAGAAAGCTTTATGTCAAGCACCTGTTTTAGCAACACCATGTTACAGCAAACGTTTTACACTTTTTGTTACAGAACGAGAAGGTACTGCTTTGTCAGTACTCACGCAGGAACAAGCAGGATCACACAAGCCATGTGCTTATTTTTCTAGTACATTAGATCCCGTAGCTCAGGCTCTTCCTGCGTGCCTGAAATCGGTCGCAGCAACAGCTTTAGCAATCAGACAAAGCGACGCCATAGTGTTAGGACATCAATTGACAGTACAAGTACCACACGCAGTAGAGGTTCTCTTGAACCGGACCCAAACACAACACTTGACCATAGCAAGACTGACGGGTTATGAATTGACATTGTTCCAGCCACACATAGAAATCAGACGTTGTAGTACATTAAATCCTGCCACACTTTTGCCAGTAAGTGGAACAGACCCACTGGCACATGATTGTATATAAAGCCATAACTCGACTTCATAAGATCGTAAGCCAGATACACCAGAATCCAGGCACCTGGACTTGGTCCGGTTGGTTCTGGAGCGTGTTGTCAGCCTGGGGATGGAGGATCCTATCCTTCCTAGGTATTGGCTTTCTCATTCTATTCAGTTGCTGCTTGTGTCTACAATGTGGGCCAGCGATTTGTGGTCTGTGTGCCACATCGTGTATCCCGCCTTCGAATTTTCATTCAAGATCCCGGAAGAAGAAAGAAGAACAAATGATGCTATATGAACAGATTGATGGATTGATGAAGATGGATATTTCATAAGGGTCCGTAGGGGACAAGGAGGGAATGAGGAAATATGAATTTTTATGGTCAATTGTGTCCCCTATCTTAGACCCCAACGGCTCCATGTACATGCTACAAGTACATGTATGTTCCCTCCAGTTCCAGCTATGAAGACGCAAATACATGTGCGTCCAACGTCAACATGTTCTCTTTCAGCTCCACCATGAATGGGTCGAATATTCCATTCCTAAGTATGATTGGCCACCGACTTTATATGGTTCACTTTTCACGTTTTACAGTTCAGGCGAGCAGGCCCTGAATTCTGCCATCAAGCCTTTTCCTACTTCTGCCTCTGAAATGCTCCAGCTTGGACCTGCATCCGTATCCATGAACTTTGTCCTACTCCCTGCGCGGCTAACGGTGCCTGACGCGGCCTGTTGCCTGCCAAAAACTGTATTCAGCCTTCAAGTTATCTGCTCCGCTCCTCATCCAATGCATTCCTGTCTAGTAGTTTAGGTAAACATCCTTCCAGCTACCGAGCAAAGAGCTTGGCCTCGCTGTCTTTATGCAAGTAATTCATAGCCCCTGTTACCATGGAAGATTCCTGCCCCCTCGCATCTCATGTAGACACATAGACGCTTGTACATGCACTAACAGTCAGTATAGAATAGATTCCGTCCGAGAGACCTTTCCTTTTGGATAAAACAGTTCCTTAAACAAAGATATTAGATACGATTTGGGATTAGGTTGACCTGACCCCCAGACTTTTGTCTCCACATGTAGAGCTAAATGTCAATTCCCCTTCACCCTCTAGTTGCACGTCAATCACACGTCATGCGGCTGCGCGCGCATCTCTGCCAAACATTTCTGCTGACACTGCAGGATTCTCTTATGGATCCACCCACTTGTGACATCATTTTAAATGACGTTTCTAGTATACGTCTGTTATTACGCCCATTTTCATTACGTATGTGTATTCTTATCTGTATTATCAGCTGTTACGTCTCCTGCATCTGTCTTAATGCAATGCTTTTCATATATATATTGTTACTTGTCAATAATGTATTGCCTATCCCTTCCTGAACCTTCGTGGTGATGGAATAAGATTGCCTGGTTCGAACTATGATTCCTTTGTAAGGAATAAAGCCCTTTTCAGAACCTCTTATACCACGGATTCTGCCTCTTATTTTGACTGAGTTATTCTTACTAGACTTTACCGCATAAAAAATAGTACAGGTAATTTAAATATTTACCACATTACCAAGGGTGAGCATAGGAATAATTTTCTAAGACCTATGAGTCCTGACATGTGTTAGTGGCCTTATTGCCAGTGGCAGACCTACATTTGCCCCTACCAATAACCCACTTTCCAACAGTGGGATATTTAACAACGTTGAAATCCCTCTTGCATTGGGTGAAGTTGTGGTCCACCCCAGAGCTTCACCACTACAGGCTTACGGTAAATGACATCTTGAGCAATTGCAAAGCACATACATTTCCATGGTTCAAGTTCATTAAATCTATCCCCACTGATTTGGGCATGAGTGGGTATTAGAGCAATCCCTCCACCATTGGTCCCAGCACTAAGGGCAGAATTAAAGCTACATTCTGGAACAACAAAGGTAATGAATAGCATTGTAAGGCAAAACCAGGGGGATTGATTGTACCATTTTTAGCTTGTAAAACCTCTCCAGCTTAGGAAGCATATCATGATCTGATTAAACCGCCTATTGCTCGCACATTATATATAAAACTCAGGCTGGGAACAATTTAGTAATAAATGTATACCTAGATGGAAATCTCTCCAACCCATCTCTGAAGCCTGTGAATGTTGCAAACACTCCAGTGAGGATGTCTAACACATTCTATTTTTTTGTCCAAAATACACCAGGTCTAGGCGGAAATGGCTGAAACCATTATGCAATTTGTTGGGGGTGAGACTTTATCATGCGGCTTATCGCATTTTGAGATCAAATACAAGCCAGGATGTAGATTTTGAATCAGCCATTTTTTATATGCTGTATGGTTTATATAGAAAAAAGGTGGGAATGTTTTTTTAGATGCGTATGCACTCTGATTATGTTATTTCTGGTCCACCTTATCCAACTGTGATGCAAGGGGAACTACAGCCAATAAGGGTGTATTTTGGATATCTGTTTCTTTTGATCACTGCTGCTATATTTAAGGTCTTTTAACACTTCTTTCTAATATGACTTCTTGTATTTTATCTTACCATTTTTAAGAACTCAATGTTGTATTCCCTTTTAATGGACAAGTATTGTCATTGTAGATCCCTTTCCCTTCCCATTTCCATAGTAAGATATTCTAGAACTTGTTTGCACAAGGGGATCTTATTTGGCTCAAATTGCCAATTGGTGCAGCATGATGACCTACAGTGAGGTTTTTTTATAAGCACTATCAAGGACTGCCCAAAAGACCGTTTTCATTATGTATACTTTTGATGTTAATATTTTATGAAATTTTATGGTCACATATACCGAAATTAAGTTGATTGTTAGAACTTGCACTTTTCATTGGTCTAGAACAGGGGTACTCACAAACGTTCTCTTGGGGGCCAAATTTACAGTGTGGTTTGTTGCCGAGGGCCGCACCTTGGGGGCGGGGTCATTGGGATAGGGGGCGGGGCTAGAGCAACAAAAAAAAACTGTGACCATGAGGTGGAACACAGGTCCCTGCAGCGGACGCCATTGCTGGAGCAGAGTTTTCTGTTGAAAATGTATCGTGTTTTAAGCTCCAGTTTTGTTTTTATGTTATGATTAAAAATATTAATTTGAAAATACTAATTAATAGTTTGTTTCGTTAAAGTCTGAATTAACCAACATTACTAATGAGAAGAAACGATTACACGTGGGACGCATATATGTTGCTTAATAATAATGTGCGGTTTAATTAAATAAGTGTTGTAAAAGTGCTATTTGTTTCGTGTTTGTGCTTTTAAAATAATGTGTACTAATGCTTTATTGCATTGCAGAAGGCTAGATAATTACATACACATATGGGTATTAGTGGGGACTAACACTGTTTAATCATTATGCTGTGGTAACGTTGTTTTGTGTTTCTTTTAATTAAGATGGTCCGTTTTGGCCTAAAACAAGATGGCTGCCTTTTACAGCCTGCACTCGAGTGATTGAATTTTGATGAGAGGCCTTGCTGAACATGGTCGAGAGTCACCTGACCGCAGCCTTTGCCTGGTTAGAAAGTTTTCCGTGAGGACAGCAGCTCTGGGAACGATTCCAGCTGCCCTTGGACAAGGATAAAGCCACAATGAACAATGACTAGTCTGCGGTGGCTCTGCTAAGATATCAAGGAAGAACATTTACGAAAGATACATTTGCAAACTCGAGTTTCCTTCTTCCGTCTTTTTATTTTTGTGATTTTTTCCTGAGCGGAGGTCAGTACGGATTTGGAGTCGTTCATGACTTTGGCCAGCTTTGCCTGCAGAGAGGTTTCTTGACGTCGAGTGGGACTCCAATAAAGAATGCTGAGGTGATTGGAAAATTGCTCGAGGCGATACAGCTGCCTAAAGAACTAGCAGTTGTGAAGTGTGCTGCTCATGGACAAGGAGATGATTTTGTTACTCTTGGTAATAGATTTGCCAATGACATAGCGCAGTATTGTGCGAAAAATAATCATTCGATTAATAGGGCACGAGAAAAGGAAATGTCTTTTTGTTCTGTGATGTTTACTAATGTCCTAGAAACGTGGGATGAAGTGAAACAGTTGCAGGATGAGGCAGGAGATGAGGAAATGAGAGATTGGATCAAGGCAGGTTGTGCCCCAAGAGAAACAGATCATGTTTGGATCTATAGAGATGGAAGACCAGTCATGCCAAATAGCATGTTGTCGACAATGGCAAGAATGTATCATGGCCAGGGACATCTGGGAAGGGACGCAATGATTAGGTCATTTAAGCAGACCTGGTACAATGCAAAGTTCAGGTTGATTGCAGAAAGCATCTGTCAGAGATGTTTGATTTGTCAACAGTTCAATACTGGGAAAAAGACAGTGGTGAGTCTAGGAACAATAGGCAGAGAAGGAGGTCCTTTTACCAGGATGCAAATAGATTTCATTGAAATGCCCCAAGTGAACAAATTGAGGTATGTTCTAGTGGTAGTCTGTTTGTTCTCAAGGTGGGTGGAGGCCTATCCGACTAGGAGAAATGATGGAATAACGGTTGCAAAATTACTGTTGAGAGAGTTGATTCCTAGGTACGGGTTCCCAGTGACAATTGAGTCTGATAGAGGTGGACACTTCTACAATGAGCTCATGGGTTTAATTTGTGAAGCATTGAGCATACAGCAGAAGCTACATTGTGCATACAGACCAGAGGCTTCTGGTGTGGTTGAGCAGATGAACGGCACAATTAAAAACCGGATTGGTAAGATGTGTTTAGCCACTGGAATGAAATGGCCTGATGTCTTGCCTCTAGTGCAAATGACCATTAGGACTACTCCAGATAGAACCACAGGTTTGAGTCCGCACGAAATTTTAATGGGACGTGCGATGAGACATGCATTTGTGCCTGTCAACAAGTTGATGACAATAACTGATGACATGATTTTGGATTACTGTAAAGGCCTGGCTGACGCAGTTCATTCTGTGTTTCACCAGGTTGGAGGAGACGCTACCACACTTGAGAAGAAGCAAGCCCATGATCTGAGTCCAGGGGACTGGGTGAGGATTAAAGTACACAGAAGAAGAAATTGCTTGGTTCCAAGGTGGGGAAGGCCGAGACAAGTCATTCTGACTACGACAACTGCAGTAAAGTGTGCCGGTGTGAAAAACTGGGTGCATGCGAGTCATACTCTGAGAGTTCCAAATCCAAAGGATGGGACTGGTAAAGAGTATTTTGAAGAGTCAGATTCGAGTGATGATGAAGAAACTGAGCCAGTGAGAAGAAGAAAGAATCTTGAAAGAGCTGAAGGAGGAAGAGAGTCAGGTGATTCTTTCTTTCCAAGAGAGGCTTCAGGAGAAACATTGAGAGTTTCAGGGGAAAAATCAGATTCTGTAAGAGTGCCTGAAGTTCCAACAAGCAGTAGAGAAGAAAGAAGAGAAAAGAGCAATTCCGCAGAGACTACTCCTGAATCAGACGAGGAGATTGAGAATCCACTTGAGATTACACCTGAAGAAGCAGGGTCAGAAGAAGCTAGAGAGGGACAGATTGCGGAAGATCCCCGAGGAGGTGTAGGGAATATTCCTGATAAGCTAGGTGAAGGGACAAGTAGACAGCAAGAAGATTGCGTGTCGGAGACCCGAGGAGGGACAGAAATAGGGAAGTCTCAATCAGTGGTGGTAAAGACTGTGGAACAAAAGAAAACTGCTGAAGAACAAGAGGCAAATGAGACAGAATCAGATGAGAGTGAAAATGAGAAATCAGAGGGTCGAGTTCTAAGAAAGAGAACTTGGATTGGAGAAAGAAATAATAAAGAAGTGAGACCAAAGAGGGTTGTAAGAGGAGATCTTTGGCCTAACAGGATAAAGAGGCTGAGGTACAGACTGACACGAGCAAATTCATCGAAAGCTGAACAGGTGAACGAAGTGTCGAGTCAGAATCAAGCAAAAGGTGAAAAACAAAAGGTTTCAAAAGAACCAGAGGAGATCAAGAGAATCAGAAAACCTAACCAGAAGTATAGGTCACCGGAATGGACGTATGTGGCACTGTCTGAAGGTGAAGAGACAGAAGGTCAAGGAAATCCAGAGGGGACCGTACGAGAAGTGGTTGAGGAGAAAACTGTTGGAATCCTGAAAGTAATCTTGACTGACATTGGAGAAGAGTCGGATGCACAGGATGTTGTTGATGATTTGATACAATTTGAGGTTGCTGAAGAAGTAGTGAAAAGTGATGAAAATCCAAATTGAGTGAACTGAAGGAGTCATTTGGAGAAGGGTGAAAAGAAGAAAATCTGAGATTAGCTGTTTGAAATAATCTAGAGTTCTGAATCTCAGTAGTGGAGTAGAAGAGGCTATGTCAAAAGACACTGCCAAAGTAGTAAAATGGCTAACACAGAAAATAATCAAAGTAGATGTGCCTTTTTGAAAAGATGGTGTAGAATGTGCTGCTGCTGTACTGGATTATTAATGCTACTATGGGGTGTACTAGCTTTACTAGTTACTTTTAGAGTTACAATAGATACTTTTGGAATACATACTGAGAATGTGACCAATGTAGAGAAAAGTTCACAAAAAGTAGTTCCAACTAGAATTAGCAATATTTACATACATAAAGATAGGTCAATTAATGATTTTTCTAGCAATGTTTTTTCAAAGTTATTGTATGAATACGTAAAGACAATGGAAGTTAGGGATTGCTACGTATGTATGCAGTTACCTGCATCTGTTTCAGAAGGTGTTACTTATCACCATTTACCAGCTACGTATGGGATTTCATGTAGTGTGTTAAGTAGTGTTTTTTATTTGTTAGGGAAAATAGATTATGAGATGTCTAACAAAGATAACATTTTTGGGCAATTGCCTATGAACCAAAAGCTGAATCCAGCTAAGGAAGCTAATATTTTTGGTGAGATTTTTATTGAGAAAGAAGAATTAACATTAGATTACATTTTTAGAAACAATTTAACTTGCAGTTTGAAAGAAGAGGAGAAGGCTTTCCTAAACATGGTAGAGGAAAGGAGAATAAGCATGCATGAGAAGGCAGGGAAATATAAAATGAGTGAGACAATTTGGGACATTGAAATGGGAAAGGAGTTGAAGAATGGGGCTAGTCCAACTTTAGCTTTAGATGCACCACAGAAGGGTAAACTATGCATTACCAGAAGGAAGTCTCAATATGATACATATTTTGTTGGGACTAGTGAGTGTCATGATACATACTTCATTGCAACAGGATGGGGTTTTAAAGGTGGAGAAGATCCAGGTTTCCCAGGAGTGTATTATGTTTGTGGGAACAAGGCTTATTACAAGTTGCCTGATCATTGGTATGGCACGTGTTATGTGGGCCTGGTCTTTCCAAAGATTTTTCATATAGATAGGATAGAAGATGTAGAACACATTAATTTACTAACACGTTTTAAGAGAGAAACTTGGTCAGAGATAGTGGGTGATATTTTTGGTGCTTTAATTCCAGCAGTGGGAATTTCTTTAAATGCATATGGGATTCGAAAACTGTCAACAGTGGTGGATCGCTTATCGACAAGTACCGCTGGAGGGTTTCTTTTGGTGAATACGGAGATGATTGCCGTACGTGCCATGTCTATGCAAAATCGACTTGCCCTTGATATTCTATTGGCCAAGGAGGGTGGAGTCTGTGGAATGCTGAAAGTTCAACATTGTTGCACTGACATTCCTGACGAAAGCAAAGACCTAAAGGTCTATATCAAAAATATTACTGATTTGCATGAAGAATTAGTACCCCTGGAAGCTGAAAGTGTCTGGACTAAAATAGCTAATAAGATAGTTGCTGTTAAGAGTTTTATTGCTAAGATAGGTAGTACCATTATTGGTAAAATATTATTTCCTTTGACATGTGTAATTGTTGCTTTACTGATTCTAAGATTGGGGTGTTTGTGTTGTAAAAACAGGGGAGGGAAAAAGAGAATAATTAGAGGAAATATTGACAAGAAACAAAAGAGATCAAGGAGAGATCAGCAAGAAATAGAATTAGAAGAATTGAGGGAGAGTGTTTATTTGGAGTCAAAGAGGGATGGTGTGAGGGAGTCTGGTGTTTAATGTTGTGTTATAAAAGACATTTTCGATTTCTCCTACAAATTGGGACTAAATTCTTTTTTTTGGGTTGGTTTTTGTGGTGATAAGATATCACCAAAGGGGGGATTGCTGGAGCAGAGTTTTCTGTTGAAAATTTATCGTGTTTTAAGCTCCAGTTTTGTTTTTATGTTATGATTAAAAATATTAATTTGAAAATACTAATTAATAGTTTGTTTCGTTAAAGTCTGAATTAACCAACATTACTAATGAGAAGAAACGATTACACGTGGGACGCATATATGTTGCTTAATAATAATGTGCGGTTTAATTAAATAAGTGTTGTAAAAGTGCTATTTGTTTCGTGTTTGTGCTTTTAAAATAACGTGTACTAATGCTTTATTGCATTGCAGAAGGCTAGATAATTACATACACATATGGGTATTAGTGGGGACTAACACTGTTTAATCATTATGCTGTGGTAACGTTGTTTTGTGTTTCTTTTAATTAAGATGGTCCGTTTTGGCCTAAAACAAGATGGCTGCCTTTTACAGCCTGCACTCGAGTGATTGAATTTTGATGAGAGGCCTTGCTGAACATGGTCGAGAGTCACCTGACCGCAGCCTTTGCCTGGTTAGAAAGTTTTCCGTGAGGACAGCAGCTCTGGGAACGATTCCAGCTGCCCTTGGACAAGGATAAAGCCACAATGAACAATGACTAGTCTGCGGTGGCTCTGCTAAGATATCAAGGAAGAACATTTACGAAAGATACATTTGCAAACTCGAGTTTCCTTCTTCCGTCTTTTTATTTTTGTGATTTTTTCCTGAGCGGAGGTCAGTACGGATTTGGAGTCGTTCATGACTTTGGCCAGCTTTGCCTGCAGAGAGGTTTCTTGACGTCGAGTGGGACTCCAATAAAGAATGCTGAGGTGATTGGAAAATTGCTCGAGGCGATACAGCTGCCTAAAGAACTAGCAGTTGTGAAGTGTGCTGCTCATGGACAAGGAGATGATTTTGTTACTCTTGGTAATAGATTTGCCAATGACATAGCGCAGTATTGTGCGAAAAATAATCATTCGATTAATAGGGCACGAGAAAAGGAAATGTCTTTTTGTTCTGAGATGTTTACTAATGTCCTAGAAACGTGGGATGAAGTGAAACAGTTGCAGGATGAGGCAGGAGATGAGGAAATGAGAGATTGGATCAAGGCAGGTTGTGCCCCAAGAGAAACATATCATGTTTGGATCTATAGAGATGGAAGACCAGTCATGCCAAATAGCATGTTGTCGACAATGGCAAGAATGTATCATGGCCAGGGACATCTGGGAAGGGACGCAATGATTAGGTCATTTAAGCAGACCTGGTACAATGCAAAGTTCAGGTTGATTGCAGAAAGCATCTGTCAGAGATGTTTGATTTGTCAACAGTTCAATACTGGGAAAAAGACAGTGGTGAGTCTAGGAACAATAGGCAGAGAAGGAGGTCCTTTTACCAGGATGCAAATAGATTTCATTGAAATGCCCCAAGTGAACAAATTGAGGTATGTTCTAGTGGTAGTCTGTTTGTTCTCAAGGTGGGTGGAGGCCTATCCGACTAGGAGAAATGATGGAATAACGGTTGCAAAATTACTGTTGAGAGAGTTGATTCCTAGGTACGGGTTCCCAGTGACAATTGAGTCTGATAGAGGTGGACACTTCTACAATGAGCTCATGGGTTTAATTTGTGAAGCATTGAGCATACAGCAGAAGCTACATTGTGCATACAGACCAGAGGCTTCTGGTGTGGTTGAGCAGATGAACGGCACAATTAAAAACCGGATTGGTAAGATGTGTTTAGCCACTGGAATGAAATGGCCTGATGTCTTGCCTCTAGTGCAAATGACCATTAGGACTACTCCAGATAGAACCACAGGTTTGAGTCCGCACGAAATTTTAATGGGACGTGCGATGAGACATGCATTTGTGCCTGTCAACAAGTTGATGACAATAACTGATGACATGATTTTGGATTACTGTAAAGGCCTGGCTGACGCAGTTCATTCTGTGTTTCACCAGGTTGGAGGAGACGCTACCACACTTGAGAAGAAGCAAGCCCATGATCTGAGTCCAGGGGACTGGGTGAGGATTAAAGTACACAGAAGAAGAAATTGCTTGGTTCCAAGGTGGGGAAGGCCGAGACAAGTCATTCTGACTACGACAACTGCAGTAAAGTGTGCCGGTGTGAAAAACTGGGTGCATGCGAGTCATACTCTGAGAGTTCCAAATCCAAAGGATGGGACTGGTAAAGAGTATTTTGAAGAGTCAGATTCGAGTGATGATGAAGAAACTGAGCCAGTGAGAAGAAGAAAGAATCTTGAAAGAGCTGAAGGAGGAAGAGAGTCAGGTGATTCTTTCTTTCCAAGAGAGGCTTCAGGAGAAACATTGAGAGTTTCAGGGGAAAAATCAGATTCTGTAAGAGTGCCTGAAGTTCCAACAAGCAGTAGAGAAGAAAGAAGAGAAAAGAGCAATTCCGCAGAGACTACTCCTGAATCAGACGAGGAGATTGAGAATCCACTTGAGATTACACCTGAAGAAGCAGGGTCAGAAGAAGATAGAGAGGGACAGATTGCGGAAGATCCCCGAGGAGGTGTAGGGAATATTCCTGATAAGCTAGGTGAAGGGACAAGTAGACAGCAAGAAGATTACGTGTCGGAGACCCGAGGAGGGACAGAAATAGGGAAGTCTCAATCAGTGGTGGTAAAGACTGTGGAACAAAAGAAAACTGCTGAAGAACAAGAGGCAAATGAGACAGAATCAGATGAGAGTGAAAATGAGAAATCAGAGGGTCGAGTTCTAAGAAAGAGAACTTGGATTGGAGAAAGAAATAATAAAGAAGTGAGACCAAAGAGGGTTGTAAGAGGAGATCTTTGGCCTAACAGGATAAAGAGGCTGAGGTACAGACTGACACGAGCAAATTCATCGAAAGCTGAACAGGTGAACGAAGTGTCGAGTCAGAATCAAGCAAAAGGTGAAAAACAAAAGGTTTCAAAAGAACCAGAGGAGATCAAGAGAATCAGAAAACCTAACCAGAAGTATAGGTCACCGGAATGGACGTATGTGGCACTGTCTGAAGGTGAAGAGACAGAAGGTCAAGGAAATCCAGAGGGGACCGTACGAGAAGTGGTTGAGGAGAAAACTGTTGGAATCCTGAAAGTAATCTTGACTGACATTGGAGAAGAGTCGGATGCACAGGATGTTGTTGATGATTTGATACAATTTGAGGTTGCTGAAGAAGTAGTGAAAAGTGATGAAAATCCAAATTGAGTGAACTGAAGGAGTCATTTGGAGAAGGGTGAAAAGAAGAAAATCTGAGATTAGCTGTTTGAAATAATCTAGAGTTCTGAATCTCAGTAGTGGAGTAGAAGAGGCTACGTCAAAAGACACTGCCAAAGTAGTAAAATGGCTAACACAGAAAATAATCAAAGTAGATGTGCCTTTTTGAAAAGATGGTGTAGAATGTGCTGCTGCTGTACTGGATTATTAATGCTACTATGGGGTGTACTAGCTTTACTAGTTACTTTTAGAGTTACAATAGATACTTTTGGAATACATACTGAGAATGTGACCAATGTAGAGAAAAGTTCACAAAAAGTAGTTCCAACTAGAATTAGCAATATTTACATACATAAAGATGGGTCAATTAATGATTTTTCTAGCAATGTTTTTTCAAAGTTATTGTATGAATACGTAAAGACAATGGAAGTTAGGGATTGCTACGTATGTATGCAGTTACCTGCATCTGTTTCAGAAGGTGTTACTTATCACCATTTACCAGCTACGTATGGGATTTCATGTAGTGTGTTAAGTAGTGTTTTTTATTTGTTAGGGAAAATAGATTATGAGATGTCTAACAAAGATAACATTTTTGGGCAATTGCCTATGAACCAAAAGCTGAATCCAGCTAAGGAAGCTAATATTTTTGGTGAGATTTTTATTGAGAAAGAAGAATTAACATTAGATTACATTTTTAGAAACAATTTAACTTGCAGTTTGAAAGAAGAGGAGAAGGCTTTCCTAAACATGGTAGAGGAAAGGAGAATAAGCATGCATGAGAAGGCAGGGAAATATAAAATGAGTGAGACAATTTGGGACATTGAAATGGGAAAGGAGTTGAAGAATGGGGCTAGTCCAACTTTAGCTTTAGATGCACCACAGAAGGGTAAACTATGCATTACCAGAAGGAAGTCTCAATATGATACATATTTTGTTGGGACTAGTGAGTGTCATGATACATACTTCATTGCAACAGGATGGGGTTTTAAAGGTGGAGAAGATCCAGGTTTCCCAGGAGTGTATTATGTTTGTGGGAACAAGGCTTATTACAAGTTGCCTGATCATTGGTATGGCACGTGTTATGTGGGCCTGGTCTTTCCAAAGATTTTTCATATAGATAGGATAGAAGATGTAGAACACATTAATTTACTAACACGTTTTAAGAGAGAAACTTGGTCAGAGATAGTGGGTGATATTTTTGGTGCTTTAATTCCAGCAGTGGGAATTTCTTTAAATGCATATGGGATTCGAAAACTGTCAACAGTGGTGGATCGCTTATCGACAAGTACCGCTGGAGGGTTTCTTTTGGTGAATACGGAGATGATTGCCGTACGTGCCATGTCTATGCAAAATCGACTTGCCCTTGATATTCTATTGGCCAAGGAGGGTGGAGTCTGTGGAATGCTGAAAGTTCAACATTGTTGCACTGACATTCCTGACGAAAGCAAAGACCTAAAGGTCTATATCAAAAATATTACTGATTTGCATGAAGAATTAGTACCCCTGGAAGCTGAAAGTGTCTGGACTAAAATAGCTAATAAGATAGTTGCTGTTAAGAGTTTTATTGCTAAGATAGGTAGTACCATTATTGGTAAAATATTATTTCCTTTGACATGTGTAATTGTTGCTTTACTGATTCTAAGATTGGGGTGTTTGTGTTGTAAAAACAGGGGAGGGAAAAAGAGAATAATTAGAGGAAATATTGACAAGAAACAAAAGAGATCAAGGAGAGATCAGCAAGAAATAGAATTAGAAGAATTGAGGGAGAGTGTTTATTTGGAGTCAAAGAGGGATGGTGTGAGGGAGTCTGGTGTTTAATGTTGTGTTATAAAAGACATTTTCGATTTCTCCTACAAATTGGGACTAAATTCTTTTTTTTGGGTTGGTTTTTGTGGTGATAAGATATCACCAAAGGGGGGATTGCTGGAGCAGAGTTTTCTGTTGAAAATTTATCGTGTTTTAAGCTCCAGTTTTGTTTTTATGTTATGATTAAAAATATTAATTTGAAAATACTAATTAATAGTTTGTTTCGTTAAAGTCTGAATTAACCAACATTACTAATGAGAAGAAACGATTACACGTGGGACGCATATATGTTGCTTAATAATAATGTGCGGTTTAATTAAATAAGTGTTGTAAAAGTGCTATTTGTTTCGTGTTTGTGCTTTTAAAATAACGTGTACTAATGCTTTATTGCATTGCAGAAGGCTAGATAATTACATACACATATGGGTATTAGTGGGGACTAACACTGTTTAATCATTATGCTGTGGTAACGTTGTTTTGTGTTTCTTTTAATTAAGATGGTCCGTTTTGGCCTAAAACAAGATGGCTGCCTTTTACAGCCTGCACTCGAGTGATTGAATTTTGATGAGAGGCCTTGCTGAACATGGTCGAGAGTCACCTGACCGCAGCCTTTGCCTGGTTAGAAAGTTTTCCGTGAGGACAGCAGCTCTGGGAACGATTCCAGCTGCCCTTGGACAAGGATAAAGCCACAATGAACAATGACTAGTCTGCGGTGGCTCTGCTAAGATATCAAGGAAGAACATTTATGAAAGATACATTTGCAAACTCGAGTTTCCTTCTTCCGTCTTTTTATTTTTGTGATTTTTTCCTGAGCGGAGGTCAGTACGGATTTGGAGTCGTTCATGACTTTGGCCAGCTTTGGCTGCAGAGAGGTTTCTTGACGTCGAGTGGGACTCCAATAAAGAATGCTGAGGTGATTGGAAAATTGCTCGAGGCGATACAGCTGCCTAAAGAACTAGCAGTTGTGAAGTGTGCTGCTCATGGACAAGGAGATGATTTTGTTACTCTTGGTAATAGATTTGCCAATGACATAGCGCAGTATTGTGCGAAAAATAATCATTCGATTAATAGGGCACGAGAAAAGGAAATGTCTTTTTGTTCTGTGATGTTTACTGATGTCCTAGAAACGTGGGATGAAGTGAAACAGTTGCAGGATGAGGCAGGAGATGAGGAAATGAGAGATTGGATCAAGGCAGGTTGTGCCCCAAGAGAAACAGATCATGTTTGGATCTATAGAGATGGAAGACCAGTCATGCCAAATAGCATGTTGTCGACAATGGCAAGAATGTATCATGGCCAGGGACATCTGGGAAGGGACGCAATGATTAGGTCATTTAAGCAGACCTGGTACAATGCAAAGTTCAGGTTGATTGCAGAAAGCATCTGTCAGAGATGTTTAATTTGTCAACAGTTCAATACTGGGAAAAAGACAGTGGTGAGTCTAGGAACAATAGGCAGAGAAGGAGGTCCTTTTACCAGGATGCAAATAGATTTCATTGAAATGCCCCAAGTGAACAAATTGAGGTATGTTCTAGTGGTAGTCTGTTTGTTCTCAAGGTGGGTGGAGGCCTATCCGACTAGGAGAAAGGATGGAATAACGGTTGCAAAATTGCTGTTGAGAGAGTTGATTCCTAGGTACGGGTTCCCAGTGACAATTGAGTCTGATAGAGGTGGACACTTCTACAATGAGCTCATGGGTTTAATTTGTGAAGCATTGAGCATACAGCAGAAGCTACATTGTGCATACAGACCAGAGGCTTCTGGTGTGGTTGAGCAGATGAACGGCACAATTAAAAACCGGATTGGTAAGATGTGTTTAGCCACTGGAATGAAATGGCCTGATGTCTTGCCTCTAGTGCAAATGACCATTAGGTCTACTCCAGATAGAACCACAGGTTTGAGTCCGCACGAAATTTTAATGGGACGTGCGATGAGACATGCATTTGTGCCTGTCAACAAGTTGATGACAATAACTGATGACATGATTTTGGATTACTGTAAAGGCCTGGCTGACGCAGTTCATTCTGTGTTTCACCAGGTTGGAGGAGACGCTACCACACTTGAGAAGAAGCAAGCCCATGATCTGAGTCCAGGGGAGTCGGTGAGGATTAAAGTACACAGAAGAAGAAATTGCTTGGTTCCAAGGTGGGGAAGGCCGAGACAAGTCATTCTGACTACGACAACTGCAGTAAAGTGTGCCGGTGTGAAAAACTGGGTGCATGCGAGTCATACTCTGAGAGTTCCAAATCCAAAGGATGGGACTGGTAAAGAGTATTTTGAAGAGTCAGATTCGAGTGATGATGAAGAAACTGAGCCAGTGAGAAGAAGAAAGAATCTTGAAAGAGCTGAAGGAGGAAGAGAGTCAGGTGATTCTTTCTTTCCAAGAGAGGCTTCAGGAGAAACATTGAGAGTTTCAGGGGAAAAATCAGATTCTGTAAGTTGCCTGAAGTTCCAACAAGCAGTAGAGAAGAAAGAAGAGAAAAGAGCAATTCCGCAGAGACTACTCCTGAATCAGACGAGGAGATTGAGAATCCACTTGAGATTACACCTGAAGAAGCAGGGTCAGAAGAAGATAGAGAGGGACAGATTGCGGAAGACCCCCGAGGAGGTGTAGGGAATATTCCTGATAAGCTAGGTGAAGGGACAAGTAGACAGCAAGAATATTGCGTGTCGGAGACCCGAGGAGGGACAGAAATAGGGAAGTCTCAATCAGTGGTGGTAAAGACTGTGGAACAAAAGAAAACTGCTGAAGAACAAGAGGCAAATGAGACAGAATCAGATGAGAGTGAAAATGAGAAATCAGAGGGTCGAGTTCTGAGAAAGAGAACTTGGATTGGAGAAAGAAATAATAAAGAAGTGAGACCAAAGAGGGTTGTAAGAGGAGATCTTTGGCCTAACAGGATAAAGAGGCTGAGGTACAGACTGACACGAGCAAATTCATCGAAAGCTGAACAGGTGAACGAAGTGTCGAGTCAGAATCAAGCAAAAGGTGAAAAACAAAAGGTTTCAAAAGAACCAGAGGAGATCAAGAGAATCAGAAAACCTAACCAGAAGTATAGGTCACCGGAATGGACGTATGTGGCACTGTCTGAAGGTGAAGAGACAGAAGGTCAAGGAAATCCAGAGGGGACCGTACGAGAAGTGGTTGAGGAGAAAACTGTTGGAATCCTGAAAGTAATCTTGACTGACATTGGAGAAGAGTCGGATGCACAGGATGTTGTTGATGATTTGATACAATTTGAGGTTGCTGAAGAAGTAGTGAAAAGTGATGAAAATCCAAATTGAGTGAACTGAAGGAGTCATTTGGAGAAGGGTGAAAAGAAGAAAATCTGAGATTAGCTGTTTGAAATAATCTAGAGTTCTGAATCTCAGTAGTGGAGTAGAAGAGGCTACGTCAAAAGACACTGCCAAAGTAGTAAAATGGCTAACACAGAAAATAATCAAAGTAGATGTGCCTTTTTGAAAAGATGGCGTAGAATGTGCTGCTGCTGTACTGGATTATTAATGCTACTATGGGGTGTACTAGCTTTACTAGTTACTTTTAGAGTTACAATAGATACTTTTGGAATACATACTGAGAATGTGACCAATGTAGAGAAAAGTTCACAAACAGTAGTTCCAACTAGAATTAGCAATATTTACATACATAAAGATAGGTCAATTAATGATTTTTCTAGCAATGTTTTTTCAAAGTTATTGTATGAATACGTAAAGACAATGGAAGTTAGGGATTGCTACGTATGTATGCAGTTACCTGCATCTGTTTCAGAAGGTGTTACTTATCACCATTTACCAGCTACGTATGGGATTTCATGTAGTGTGTTAAGTAGTGTTTTTTATTTGTTAGGGAAAATAGATTATGAGATGTCTAACAAAGATAACATTTTTGGGCAATTGCCTATGAACCAAAAGCTGAATCCAGCTAAGGAAGCTAATATTTTTGGTGAGATTTTTATTGAGAAAGAAGAATTAACATTAGATTACATTTTTAGAAACAATTTAACTTGCAGTTTGAAAGAAGAGGAGAAGGCTTTCCTAAACATGGTAGAGGAAAGGAGAATAAGCATGCATGAGAAGGCAGGGAAATATAAAATGAGTGAGACAATTTGGGACATTGAAATGGGAAAGGAGTTGAAGAATGGGGCTAGTCCAACTTTAGCTTTAGATGCACCACAGAAGGGTAAACTATGCATTACCAGAAGGAAGTCTCAATATGATACATATTTTGTTGGGACTAGTGAGTGTCATGATACATACTTCATTGCAACAGGATGGGGTTTTAAAGGTGGAGAAGATCCAGGTTTCCCAGGAGTGTATTATGTTTGTGGGAACAAGGCTTATTACAAGTTGCCTGATCATTGGTATGGCACGTGTTATGTGGGCCTGGTCTTTCCAAAGATTTTTCATATAGATAGGATAGAAGATGTAGAACACATTAATTTACTAACACGTTTTAAGAGAGAAACTTGGTCAGAGATAGTGGGTGATATTTTTGGTGCTTTAATTCCAGCAGTGGGAATTTCTTTAAATGCATATGGGATTCGAAAACTGTCAACAGTGGTGGATCGCTTATCGACAAGTACCGCTGGAGGGTTTCTTTTGGTGAATACGGAGATGATTGCCGTACGTGCCATGTCTATGCAAAATCGACTTGCCCTTGATATTCTATTGGCCAAGGAGGGTGGAGTCTGTGGAATGCTGAAAGTTCAACATTGTTGCACTTACATTCCTGACGAAAGCAAAGACCTAAAGGTCTATATCAAAAATATTACTGATTTGCATGAAGAATTAGTACCCCTGGAAGCTGAAAGTATCTGGACTAAAATAGCTAATAAGATAGTTGCTGTTAAGAGTTTTATTGCTAAGATAGGTAGTACCATTATTGGTAAAATATTATTTCCTTTGACATGTGTAATTGTTGCTTTACTGATTCTAAGATTGGGGTGTTTGTGTTGTAAAAACAGGGGAGGGAAAAAGAGAATAATTAGAGGAAATATTGACAAGAAACAAAAGAGATCAAGGAGAGATCAGCAAGAAATAGAATTAGAAGAATTGAGGGAGAGTGTTTATTTGGAGTCAAAGAGGGATGATGTGAGGGAGTCTGGTGTTTAATGTTGTGTTATAAAAGACATTTTCGATTTCTCCTACAAATTGGGACTAAATTCTTTTTTTGGGTTGGTTTTTGTGGTGATAAGATATCACCAAAGGGGGGATTGCTGGAGCAGTTTTTTCTGTTGAAAATTTATCGTGTTTTAAGCTCCAGTTTTGTTTTTATGTTATGATTAAAAATATTAATTTGAAAATACTAATTAATAGTTTGTTTCGTTAAAGTCTGAATTAACCAACATTACTAATTAGAAGAAACGATTACACGTGGGACGCATATATGTTGCTTAATAATAATGTGCGGTTTAATTAAATAAGTGTTGTAAAAGTGCTATTTGTTTCGTGTTTGTGCTTTTAAAATAACGTGTACTAATGCTTTATTGCATTGCAGAAGGCTAGATAATTACATACACATATGGGTATTAGTGGGGACTAACACTGTTTAATCATTATGCTGTGGTAACGTTGTTTTGTGTTTCTTTTAATTAAGATGGTCCGTTTTGGCCTAAAACAAGATGGCTGCCTTTTACAGCCTGCACTCGAGTGATTGAATTTTGATGAGAGGCCTTGCTGAACATGGTCGAGAGTCACCTGACCGCAGCCTTTGCCTGGTTAGAAAGTTTTCCGTGAGGACAGCAGCTCTGGGAACGATTCCAGCTGCCCTTGGACAAGGATAAAGCCACAATGAACAATGACTAGTCTGCGGTGGCTCTGCTAAGATATCAAGGAAGAACATTTATGAAAGATACATTTGCAAACTCGAGTTTCCTTCTTCAGTCTTTTTATTTTTGTGACTTTTTCCTGAGCGGAGGTCAGTACGGATTTGGAGTCGTTCATGACTTTGGCCAGCTTTGGCTGCAGAGAGGTTTCTTGACGTCGAGTGGGACTCCAATAAAGAATGCTGAGGTGATTGGAAAATTGCTCGAGGCGATACAGCTGCCTAAAGAACTAGGAGTTGTGAAGTGTGCTGCTCATGGACAAGGAGATGATTTTGTTACTCTTGGTAATAGATTTGCCAATGACATAGCGCAGTATTGTGCGAAAAATAATCATTCGATTAATAGGGCACGAGAAAAGGAAATGTCTTTTTGTTCTGTGATGTTTACTAATGTCCTAGAAACGTGGGATGAAGTGAAACAGTTGCAGGATGAGGCAGGAGATGAGGAAATGAGAGATTGGATCAAGGCAGGTTGTGCCCCAAGAGAAACAGATCATGTTTGGATCTATAGAGATGGAAGACCAGTCATGCCAAATAGCATGTTGTCGACAATGGCAAGAATGTATCATGGCCAGGGACATCTGGGAAGGGACGCAATGATTAGGTCATTTAAGCAGACCTGGTACAATGCAAAGTTCAGGTTGATTGCAGAAAGCATCTGTCAGAGATGTTTGATTTGTCAACAGTTCAATACTGGGAAAAAGACAGTGGTGAGTCTAGGAACAATAGGCAGAGAAGGAGGTCCTTTTACCAGGATGCAAATAGATTTCATTGAAATGCCCCAAGTGAACAAATTGAGGTATGTTCTAGTGGTAGTCTGTTTGTTCTCAAGGTGGGTGGAGGCCTATCCGACTAGGAGAAATGATGGAATAACGGTTGCAAAATTACTGTTGAGAGAGTTGATTCCTAGGTACGGGTTCCCAGTGACAATTGAGTCTGATAGAGGTGGACACTTCTACAATGAGCTCATGGGTTTAATTTGTGAAGCATTGAGCATACAGCAGAAGCTACATTGTGCATACAGACCAGAGGCTTCTGGTGTGGTTGAGCAGATGAACGGCACAATTAAAAACCGGATTGGTAAGATGTGTTTAGCCACTGGAATGAAATGGCCTGATGTCTTGCCTCTAGTGCAAATGACCATTAGGTCTACTCCAGATAGAACCACAGGTTTGAGTCCGCACGAAATTTTAATGGAACGTGCGATGAGACATGCATTTGTGCCTGTCAACAAGTTGATGACAATAACTGATGACATGATTTTGGATTACTGTAAAGGCCTGGCTGACGCAGTTCATTCTGTGTTTCACCAGGTTGGAGGAGACGCTACCACACTTGAGAAGAAGCAAGCCCATGATCTGAGTCCAGGGGACTGGGTGAGGATTAAAGTACACAGAAGAAGAAATTGCTTGGTTCCAAGGTGGGGAAGGCCGAGACAAGTCATTCTGACTACGACAACTGCAGTAAAGTGTGCCGGTGTGAAAAACTGGGTGCATGCGAGTCATACTCTGAGAGTTCCAAATCCAAAGGATGGGACTGGTAAAGAGTATTTTGAAGAGTCAGATTCGAGTGATGATGAAGAAACTGAGCCAGTTAGAAGAAGAAAGAATCTTGAAAGAGCTGAAGGAGGAAGAGAGTCAGGTGATTCTTTCTTTCCAAGAGAGGCTTCAGGAGAAACATTGAGAGTTTCAGGGGAAAAATCAGATTCTGTAAGAGTGCCTGAAGTTCCAACAAGCAGTGGAGAAGAAAGAAGAGAAAAGAGCAATTCCGCAGAGACTACTCCTGAATCAGACGAGGAGATTGAGAATCCACTTGAGATTACACCTGAAGAAGCAGGGTCAGAAGAAGATAGAGAGGGACAGATTGCGGAAGACCCCTGAGGAGGTGTAGGGAATATTCCTGATAAGCTAGGTGAAGGGACAAGTAGACAGCAAGAAGATTGCGTGTCGGAGACCCGAGGAGGGACAGAAATAGGGAAGTCTCAATCAGTGGTGGTAAAGACTGTGGAACAAAAGAAAACTGCTGAAGAACAAGAGGCAAATGAGACAGAATCAGATGAGAGTGAAAATGAGAAATCAGAGGGTCGAGTTCTGAGAAAGAGAACTTGGATTGGAGAAAGAAATAATAAAGAAGTGAGACCAAAGAGGGTTGTAAGAGGAGATCTTTGGCCTAACAGGATAAAGAGGCTGAGGTACAGACTGACACGAGCAAATTCATCGAAAGCTGAACAGGTGAACGAAGTGTCGAGTCAGAATCAAGCAATAGGTGAAAAACAAAAGGTTTCAAAAGAACCAGAGGAGATCAAGAGAATCAGAAAACCTAACCAGAAGTATAGGTCACCGGAATGGACGTATGTGGCACTGTCTGAAGGTGAAGAGACAGAAGGTCAAGGAAATCCAGAGGGGACATACGAGAAGTGGTTGAGGAGAAAACTGTTGGAATCCTGAAAGTAATCTTGACTGACATTGGAGAAGAGTCGGATGCACAGGATGTTGTTGATGATTTGATACAATTTGAGGTTGCTGAAGAAGTAGTGAAAAGGGATGAAAATCCAAATTGAGTGAACTGAAGGAGTCATTTGGAGAAGGGTGAAAAGAAGAAAATCTGAGATTAGCTGTTTGAAATAATCTAGAGTTCTGAATCTCAGTAGTGGAGTAGAAGAGGCTACGTCAAAAGACACTGCCAAAGTAGTAAAATGGCTAACACAGAAAATAATCAAAGTAGATGTGCCTTTTTGAAAAGATGGCGTAGAATGTGCTGCTGCTGTACTGGATTATTAATGCTACTATGGGGTGTACTAGCTTTACTAGTTACTTTTAGAGTTACAATAGATACTTTTGGAATACATACTGAGAATGTGACCAATGTAGAGAAAAGTTCACAAACAGTAGTTCCAACTAGAATTAGCAATATTTACATACATAAAGATAGGTCAATTAATGATTTTTCTAGCAATGTTTTTTCAAAGTTATTGTATGAATACGTAAAGACAATGGAAGTTAGGGATTGCTACGTATGTATGCAGTTACCTGCATCTGTTTCAGAAGGTGTTACTTATCACCATTTACCAGCTACGTATGGGATTTCATGTAGTGTGTTAAGTAGTGTTTTTTATTTGTTAGGGAAAATAGATTATGAGATGTCTAACAAAGATAACATTTTTGGGCAATTGCCTATGAACCAAAAGCTGAATCCAGCTAAGGAAGCTAATATTTTTGGTGAGATTTTTATTGAGAAAGAAGAATTAACATTAGATTACATTTTTAGAAACAATTTAACTTGCAGTTTGAAAGAAGAGGAGAAGGCTTTCCTAAACATGGTAGAGGAAAGGAGAATAAGCATGCATGAGAAGGCAGGGAAATATAAAATGAGTGAGACAATTTGGGACATTGAAATGGGAAAGGAGTTGAAGAATGGGGCTAGTCCAACTTTAGCTTTAGATGCACCACAGAAGGGTAAACTATGCATTACCAGAAGGAAGTCTCAATATGATACATATTTTGTTGGGACTAGTGAGTGTCATGATACATACTTCATTGCAACAGGATGGGGTTTTAAAGGTGGAGAAGATCCAGGTTTCCCAGGAGTGTATTATGTTTGTGGGAACAAGGCTTATTACAAGTTGCCTGATCATTGGTATGGCACGTGTTATGTGGGCCTGGTCTTTCCAAAGATTTTTCATATAGATAGGATAGAAGATGTAGAACACATTAATTTACTAACACGTTTTAAGAGAGAAACTTGGTCAGAGATAGTGGGTGATATTTTTGGTGCTTTAATTCCAGCAGTGGGAATTTCTTTAAATGCATATGGGATTCGAAAACTGTCAACAGTGGTGGATCGCTTATCGACAAGTACCGCTGGAGGGTTTCTTTTGGTGAATACGGAGATGATTGCCGTACGTGCCATGTCTATGCAAAATCGACTTGCCCTTGATATTCTATTGGCCAAGGAGGGTGGAGTCTGTGGAATGCTGAAAGTTCAACATTGTTGCACTTACATTCCTGACGAAAGCAAAGACCTAAAGGTCTATATCAAAAATATTACTGATTTGCATGAAGAATTAGTACCCCTGGAAGCTGAAAGTATCTGGACTAAAATAGCTAATAAGATAGTTGCTGTTAAGAGTTTTATTGCTAAGATAGGTAGTACCATTATTGGTAAAATATTATTTCCTTTGACATGTGTAATTGTTGCTTTACTGATTCTAAGATTGGGGTGTTTGTGTTGTAAAAACAGGGGAGGGAAAAAGAGAATAATTAGAGGAAATATTGACAAGAAACAAAAGAGATCAAGGAGAGATCAGCAAGAAATAGAATTAGAAGAATTGAGGGAGAGTGTTTATTTGGAGTCAAAGAGGGATGATGTGAGGGAGTCTGGTGTTTAATGTTGTGTTATAAAAGACATTTTCGATTTCTCCTACAAATTGGGACTAAATTCTTTTTTTGGGTTGGTTTTTGTGGTGATAAGATATCACCAAAGGGGGGATTGCTGGAGCAGTTTTTTCTGTTGAAAATTTATCGTGTTTTAAGCTCCAGTTTTGTTTTTATGTTATGATTAAAAATATTAATTTGAAAATACTAATTAATAGTTTGTTTCGTTAAAGTCTGAATTAACCAACATTACTAATTAGAAGAAACGATTACACGTGGGACGCATATATGTTGCTTAATAATAATGTGCGGTTTAATTAAATAAGTGTTGTAAAAGTGCTATTTGTTTCGTGTTTGTGCTTTTAAAATAACGTGTACTAATGCTTTATTGCATTGCAGAAGGCTAGATAATTACATACACATATGGGTATTAGTGGGGACTAACACTGTTTAATCATTATGCTGTGGTAACGTTGTTTTGTGTTTCTTTTAATTAAGATGGTCCGTTTTGGCCTAAAACAAGATGGCTGCCTTTTACAGCCTGCACTCGAGTGATTGAATTTTGATGAGAGGCCTTGCTGAACATGGTCGAGAGTCACCTGACCGCAGCCTTTGCCTGGTTAGAAAGTTTTCCGTGAGGACAGCAGCTCTGGGAACGATTCCAGCTGCCCTTGGACAAGGATAAAGCCACAATGAACAATGACTAGTCTGCGGTGGCTCTGCTAAGATATCAAGGAAGAACATTTATGAAAGATACATTTGCAAACTCGAGTTTCCTTCTTCAGTCTTTTTATTTTTGTGACTTTTTCCTGAGCGGAGGTCAGTACGGATTTGGAGTCGTTCATGACTTTGGCCAGCTTTGGCTGCAGAGAGGTTTCTTGACGTCGAGTGGGACTCCAATAAAGAATGCTGAGGTGATTGGAAAATTGCTCGAGGCGATACAGCTGCCTAAAGAACTAGGAGTTGTGAAGTGTGCTGCTCATGGACAAGGAGATGATTTTGTTACTCTTGGTAATAGATTTGCCAATGACATAGCGCAGTATTGTGCGAAAAATAATCATTCGATTAATAGGGCACGAGAAAAGGAAATGTCTTTTTGTTCTGTGATGTTTACTAATGTCCTAGAAACGTGGGATGAAGTGAAACAGTTGCAGGATGAGGCAGGAGATGAGGAAATGAGAGATTGGATCAAGGCAGGTTGTGCCCCAAGAGAAACAGATCATGTTTGGATCTATAGAGATGGAAGACCAGTCATGCCAAATAGCATGTTGTCGACAATGGCAAGAATGTATCATGGCCAGGGACATCTGGGAAGGGACGCAATGATTAGGTCATTTAAGCAGACCTGGTACAATGCAAAGTTCAGGTTGATTGCAGAAAGCATCTGTCAGAGATGTTTGATTTGTCAACAGTTCAATACTGGGAAAAAGACAGTGGTGAGTCTAGGAACAATAGGCAGAGAAGGAGGTCCTTTTACCAGGATGCAAATAGATTTCATTGAAATGCCCCAAGTGAACAAATTGAGGTATGTTCTAGTGGTAGTCTGTTTGTTCTCAAGGTGGGTGGAGGCCTATCCGACTAGGAGAAATGATGGAATAACGGTTGCAAAATTACTGTTGAGAGAGTTGATTCCTAGGTACGGGTTCCCAGTGACAATTGAGTCTGATAGAGGTGGACACTTCTACAATGAGCTCATGGGTTTAATTTGTGAAGCATTGAGCATACAGCAGAAGCTACATTGTGCATACAGACCAGAGGCTTCTGGTGTGGTTGAGCAGATGAACGGCACAATTAAAAACCGGATTGGTAAGATGTGTTTAGCCACTGGAATGAAATGGCCTGATGTCTTGCCTCTAGTGCAAATGACCATTAGGTCTACTCCAGATAGAACCACAGGTTTGAGTCCGCACGAAATTTTAATGGAACGTGCGATGAGACATGCATTTGTGCCTGTCAACAAGTTGATGACAATAACTGATGACATGATTTTGGATTACTGTAAAGGCCTGGCTGACGCAGTTCATTCTGTGTTTCACCAGGTTGGAGGAGACGCTACCACACTTGAGAAGAAGCAAGCCCATGATCTGAGTCCAGGGGACTGGGTGAGGATTAAAGTACACAGAAGAAGAAATTGCTTGGTTCCAAGGTGGGGAAGGCCGAGACAAGTCATTCTGACTACGACAACTGCAGTAAAGTGTGCCGGTGTGAAAAACTGGGTGCATGCGAGTCATACTCTGAGAGTTCCAAATCCAAAGGATGGGACTGGTAAAGAGTATTTTGAAGAGTCAGATTCGAGTGATGATGAAGAAACTGAGCCAGTTAGAAGAAGAAAGAATCTTGAAAGAGCTGAAGGAGGAAGAGAGTCAGGTGATTCTTTCTTTCCAAGAGAGGCTTCAGGAGAAACATTGAGAGTTTCAGGGGAAAAATCAGATTCTGTAAGAGTGCCTGAAGTTCCAACAAGCAGTGGAGAAGAAAGAAGAGAAAAGAGCAATTCCGCAGAGACTACTCCTGAATCAGACGAGGAGATTGAGAATCCACTTGAGATTACACCTGAAGAAGCAGGGTCAGAAGAAGATAGAGAGGGACAGATTGCGGAAGACCCCTGAGGAGGTGTAGGGAATATTCCTGATAAGCTAGGTGAAGGGACAAGTAGACAGCAAGAAGATTGCGTGTCGGAGACCCGAGGAGGGACAGAAATAGGGAAGTCTCAATCAGTGGTGGTAAAGACTGTGGAACAAAAGAAAACTGCTGAAGAACAAGAGGCAAATGAGACAGAATCAGATGAGAGTGAAAATGAGAAATCAGAGGGTCGAGTTCTGAGAAAGAGAACTTGGATTGGAGAAAGAAATAATAAAGAAGTGAGACCAAAGAGGGTTGTAAGAGGAGATCTTTGGCCTAACAGGATAAAGAGGCTGAGGTACAGACTGACACGAGCAAATTCATCGAAAGCTGAACAGGTGAACGAAGTGTCGAGTCAGAATCAAGCAATAGGTGAAAAACAAAAGGTTTCAAAAGAACCAGAGGAGATCAAGAGAATCAGAAAACCTAACCAGAAGTATAGGTCACCGGAATGGACGTATGTGGCACTGTCTGAAGGTGAAGAGACAGAAGGTCAAGGAAATCCAGAGGGGACATACGAGAAGTGGTTGAGGAGAAAACTGTTGGAATCCTGAAAGTAATCTTGACTGACATTGGAGAAGAGTCGGATGCACAGGATGTTGTTGATGATTTGATACAATTTGAGGTTGCTGAAGAAGTAGTGAAAAGGGATGAAAATCCAAATTGAGTGAACTGAAGGAGTCATTTGGAGAAGGGTGAAAAGAAGAAAATCTGAGATTAGCTGTTTGAAATAATCTAGAGTTCTGAATCTCAGTAGTGGAGTAGAAGAGGCTACGTCAAAAGACACTGCCAAAGTAGTAAAATGGCTAACACAGAAAATAATCAAAGTAGATGTGCCTTTTTGAAAAGATGGCGTAGAATGTGCTGCTGCTGTACTGGATTATTAATGCTACTATGGGGTGTACTAGCTTTACTAGTTACTTTTAGAGTTACAATAGATACTTTTGGAATACATACTGAGAATGTGACCAATGTAGAGAAAAGTTCACAAACAGTAGTTCCAACTAGAATTAGCAATATTTACATACATAAAGATAGGTCAATTAATGATTTTTCTAGCAATGTTTTTTCAAAGTTATTGTATGAATACGTAAAGACAATGGAAGTTAGGGATTGCTACGTATGTATGCAGTTACCTGCATCTGTTTCAGAAGGTGTTACTTATCACCATTTACCAGCTACGTATGGGATTTCATGTAGTGTGTTAAGTAGTGTTTTTTATTTGTTAGGGAAAATAGATTATGAGATGTCTAACAAAGATAACATTTTTGGGCAATTGCCTATGAACCAAAAGCTGAATCCAGCTAAGGAAGCTAATATTTTTGGTGAGATTTTTATTGAGAAAGAAGAATTAACATTAGATTACATTTTTAGAAACAATTTAACTTGCAGTTTGAAAGAAGAGGAGAAGGCTTTCCTAAACATGGTAGAGGAAAGGAGAATAAGCATGCATGAGAAGGCAGGGAAATATAAAATGAGTGAGACAATTTGGGACATTGAAATGGGAAAGGAGTTGAAGAATGGGGCTAGTCCAACTTTAGCTTTAGATGCACCACAGAAGGGTAAACTGTGCATTACCAGAAGGAAGTCTCAATATGATACATATTTTGTTGGGACTAGTGAGTGTCATGATACATACTTCATTGCAACAGGATGGGGTTTTAAAGGTGGAGAAGATCCAGGTTTCCCAGGAGTGTATTATGTTTGTGGGAACAAGGCTTATTACAAGTTGCCTGATCATTGGTATGGCACGTGTTATGTGGGCCTGGTCTTTCCAAAGATTTTTCATATAGATAGGATAGAAGATGTAGAACACATTCATTTACTAACACGTTTTAAGAGAGAAACTTGGTCAGAGATAGTGGGTGATATTTTTGGTGCTTTAATTCCAGCAGTGGGAATTTCTTTAAATGCATATGGGATTCGAAAACTGTCAACAGTGGTGGATCGCTTATCGACAAGTACCGCTGGAGGGTTTCTTTTGGTGAATACGGAGATGATTGCCGTACGTGCCATGTCTATGCAAAATCGACTTGCCCTTGATATTCTATTGGCCAAGGAGGGTGGAGTCTGTGGAATGCTGAAAGTTCAACATTGTTGCACTTACATTCCTGACGAAAGCAAAGACCTAAAGGTCTATATCAAAAATATTACTGATTTGCATGAAGAATTAGTACCCCTGGAAGCTGAAAGTGTCTGGACTAAAATAGCTAATAAGATAGTTGCTGTTAAGAGTTTTATTGCTAAGATAGGTAGTACCATTATTGGTAAAATATTATTTCCTTTGACATGTGTAATTGTTGCTTTACTGATTCTAAGATTGGGGTGTTTGTGTTGTAAAAACAGGGGAGGGAAAAAGAGAATAATTAGAGGAAATATTGACAAGAAACAAAAGAGATCAAGGAGAGATCAGCAAGAAATAGAATTAGAAGAATTGAGGGAGAGTGTTTATTTGGAGTCAAAGAGGGATGATGTGAGGGAGTCTGGTGTTTAATGTTGTGTTATAAAAGACATTTTCGATTTCTCCTAAAAATTGGGACTAAATTCTTTTTTTGGGTTGGTTTTTGTGGTGATAAGATATCACCAAAGGGGGGATTGCTGGAGCAGTTTTTTCTGTTGAAAATTTATCGTGTTTTAAGCTCCAGTTTTGTTTTTATGTTATGATTAAAAATATTAATTTGAAAATACTAATTAATAGTTTGTTTCGTTAAAGTCTGAATTAACCAACATTACTAATGAGAAGAAACGATTACACGTGGGACGCATATATGTTGCTTAATAATAATGTGCGGTTTAATTAAATAAGTGTTGTAAAAGTGCTATTTGTTTCGTGTTTGTGCTTTTAAAATAACGTGTACTAATGCTTTATTGCATTGCAGAAGGCTAGATAATTACATACACATATGGGTATTAGTGGGGACTAACACTGTTTAATCATTATGCTGTGGTAACGTTGTTTTGTGTTTCTTTTAATTAAGATGGTCCGTTTTGGCCTAAAACAAGATGGCTGCCTTTTACAGCCTGCACTCGAGTGATTGAATTTTGATGAGAGGCCTTGCTGAACATGGTCGAGAGTCACCTGACCGCAGCCTTTGCCTGGTTAGAAAGTTTTCCGTGAGGACAGCAGCTCTGGGAACGATTCCAGCTGCCCTTGGACAAGGATAAAGCCACAATGAACAATGACTAGTCTGCGGTGGCTCTGCTAAGATATCAAGGAAGAACATTTATGAAAGATACATTTGCAAACTCGAGTTTCCTTCTTCAGTCTTTTTATTTTTGTGATTTTTTCCTGAGCGGAGGTCAGTACGGATTTGGAGTCGTTCATGACTTTGGCCAGCTTTGGCTGCAGAGAGGTTTCTTGACGTCGAGTGGGACTCCAATAAAGAATGCTGAGGTGATTGGAAAATTGCTCGAGGCGATACAGCTGCCTAAAGAACTAGGAGTTGTGAAGTGTGCTGCTCATGGACAAGGAGATGATTTTGTTACTCTTGGTAATAGATTTGCCAATGACATAGCGCAGTATTGTGCGAAAAATAATCATTCGATTAATAGGGCACGAGAAAAGGAAATGTCTTTTTGTTCTGTGATGTTTACTAATGTCCTAGAAACGTGGGATGAAGTGAAACAGTTGCAGGATGAGGCAGGAGATGAGGAAATGAGAGATTGGATCAAGGCAGGTTGTGCCCCAAGAGAAACAGATCATGTTTGGATCTATAGAGATGGAAGACCAGTCATGCCAAATAGCATGTTGTCGACAATGGCAAGAATGTATCATGGCCAGGGACATCTGGGAAGGGACGCAATGATTAGGTCATTTAAGCAGACCTGGTACAATGCAAAGTTCAGGTTGATTGCAGAAAGCATCTGTCAGAGATGTTTGATTTGTCAACAGTTCAATACTGGGAAAAAGACAGTGGTGAGTCTAGGAACAATAGGCAGAGAAGGAGGTCCTTTTACCAGGATGCAAATAGATTTCATTGAAATGCCCCAAGTGAACAAATTGAGGTATGTTCTAGTGGTAGTCTGTTTGTTCTCAAGGTGGGTGGAGGCCTATCCGACTAGGAGAAATGATGGAATAACGGTTGCAAAATTACTGTTGAGAGAGTTGATTCCTAGGTACGGGTTCCCAGTGACAATTGAGTCTGATAGAGGTGGACACTTCTACAATGAGCTCATGGGTTTAATTTGTGAAGCATTGAGCATACAGCAGAAGCTACATTGTGCATACAGACCAGAGGCTTCTGGTGTGGTTGAGCAGATGAACGGCACAATTAAAAACCGGATTGGTAAGATGTGTTTAGCCACTGGAATGAAATGGCCTGATGTCTTGCCTCTAGTGCAAATGACCATTAGGTCTACTCCAGATAGAACCACAGGTTTGAGTCCGCACGAAATTTTAATGGAACGTGCGATGAGACATGCATTTGTGCCTGTCAACAAGTTGATGACAATAACTGATGACATGATTTTGGATTACTGTAAAGGCCTGGCTGACGCAGTTCATTCTGTGTTTCACCAGGTTGGAGGAGACGCTACCACACTTGAGAAGAAGCAAGCCCATGATCTGAGTCCAGGGGACTGGGTGAGGATTAAAGTACACAGAAGAAGAAATTGCTTGGTTCCAAGGTGGGGAAGGCCGAGACAAGTCATTCTGACTACGACAACTGCAGTAAAGTGTGCCGGTGTGAAAAACTGGGTGCATGCGAATCATACTCTGAGAGTTCCAAATCCAAAGGATGGGACTGGTAAAGAGTATTTTGAAGAGTCAGATTCGAGTGATGATGAAGAAACTGAGCCAGTTAGAAGAAGAAAGAATCTTGAAAGAGCTGAAGGAGGAAGAGAGTCAGGTGATTCTTTCTTTCCAAGAGAGGCTTCAGGAGAAACATTGAGAGTTTCAGGGGAAAAATCAGATTCTGTAAGAGTGCCTGAAGTTCCAACAAGCAGTGGAGAAGAAAGAAGAGAAAAGAGCAATTCCGCAGAGACTACTCCTGAATCAGACGAGGAGATTGAGAATCCACTTGAGATTACACCTGAAGAAGCAGGGTCAGAAGAAGATAGAGAGGGACAGATTGCGGAAGACCCCTGAGGAGGTGTAGGGAATATTCCTGATAAGCTAGGTGAAGGGACAAGTAGACAGCAAGAAGATTGCGTGTCGGAGACCCGAGGAGGGACAGAAATAGGGAAGTCTCAATCAGTGGTGGTAAAGACTGTGGAACAAAAGAAAACTGCTGAAGAACAAGAGGCAAATGAGACAGAATCAGATGAGAGTGAAAATGAGAAATCAGAGGGTCGAGTTCTGAGAAAGAGAACTTGGATTGGAGAAAGAAATAATAAAGAAGTGAGACCAAAGAGGGTTGTAAGAGGAGATCTTTGGCCTAACAGGATAAAGAGGCTGAGGTACAGACTGACACGAGCAAATTCATCGAAAGCTGAACAGGTGAACGAAGTGTCGAGTCAGAATCAAGCAATAGGTGAAAAACAAAAGGTTTCAAAAGAACCAGAGGAGATCAAGAGAATCAGAAAACCTAACCAGAAGTATAGGTCACCGGAATGGACGTATGTGGCACTGTCTGAAGGTGAAGAGACAGAAGGTCAAGGAAATCCAGAGGGGACATACGAGAAGTGGTTGAGGAGAAAACTGTTGGAATCCTGAAAGTAATCTTGACTGACATTGGAGAAGAGTCGGATGCACAGGATGTTGTTGATGATTTGATACAATTTGAGGTTGCTGAAGAAGTAGTGAAAAGGGATGAAAATCCAAATTGAGTGAACTGAAGGAGTCATTTGGAGAAGGGTGAAAAGAAGAAAATCTGAGATTAGCTGTTTGAAATAATCTAGAGTTCTGAATCTCAGTAGTGGAGTAGAAGAGGCTACGTCAAAAGACACTGCCAAAGTAGTAAAATGGCTAACACAGAAAATAATCAAAGTAGATGTGCCTTTTTGAAAAGATGGTGTAGAATGTGCTGCTGCTGTACTGGATTATTAATGCTACTATGGGGTGTACTAGCTTTACTAGTTACTTTTAGAGTTACAATAGATACTTTTGGAATACATACTGAGAATGTGACCAATGTAGAGAAAAGTTCACAAAAAGTAGTTCCAACTAGAATTAGCAATATTTACATACATAAAGATAGGTCAATTAATGATTTTTCTAGCAATGTTTTTTCAAAGTTATTGTATGAATACGTAAAGACAATGGAAGTTAGGGATTGCTACGTATGTATGCAGTTACCTGCATCTGTTTCAGAAGGTGTTACTTATCACCATTTACCAGCTACGTATGGGATTTCATGTAGTGTGTTAAGTAGTGTTTTTTATTTGTTAGGGAAAATAGATTATGAGATGTCTAACAAAGATAACATTTTTGGGCAATTGCCTATGAACCAAAAGCTGAATCCAGCTAAGGAAGCTAACATTTTTGGTGAGATTTTTATTGAGAAAGAAGAATTAACATTAGATTACATTTTTAGAAACAATTTAACTTGCAGTTTGAAAGAAGAGGAGAAGGCTTTCCTAAACATGGTAGAGGAAAGGAGAATAAGCATGCATGAGAAGGCAGGGAAATATAAAATGAGTGAGACAATTTGGGACATTGAAATGGGAAAGGAGTTGAAGAATGGGGCTAGTCCAACTTTAGCTTTAGATGCACCACAGAAGGGTAAACTATGCATTACCAGAAGGAAGTCTCAATATGATACATATTTTGTTGGGACTAGTGAGTGTCATGATACATACTTCATTGCAACAGGATGGGGTTTTAAAGGTGGAGAAGATCCAGGTTTCCCAGGAGTGTATTATGTTTGTGGGAACAAGGCTTATTACAAGTTGCCTGATCATTGGTATGGCACGTGTTATGTGGGCCTGGTCTTTCCAAAGATTTTTCATATAGATAGGATAGAAGATGTAGAACACATTAATTTACTAACACGTTTTAAGAGAGAAACTTGGTCAGAGATAGTGGGTGATATTTTTGGTGCTTTAATTCCAGCAGTGGGAATTTCTTTAAATGCATATGGGATTCGAAAACTGTCAACAGTGGTGGATCGCTTATCGACAAGTACCGCTGGAGGGTTTCTTTTGGTGAATACGGAGATGATTGCCGTACGTGCCATGTCTATGCAAAATCGACTTGCCCTTGATATTCTATTGGCCAAGGAGGGTGGAGTCTGTGGAATGCTGAAAGTTCAACATTGTTGCACTTACATTCCTGACGAAACCAAAGACCTAAAGGTCTATATCAAAAATATTACTGATTTGCATGAAGAATTAGTACCCCTGGAAGCTGAAAGTGTCTGGACTAAAATAGCTAATAAGATAGTTGCTGTTAAGAGTTTTATTGCTAAGATAGGTAGTACCATTATTGGTAAAATATTATTTCCTTTGACATGTGTAATTGTTGCTTTACTGATTCTAAGATTGGGGTGTTTGTGTTGTAAAAACAGGGGAGGGAAAAAGAGAATAATTAGAGGAAATATTGACAAGAAACAAAAGAGATCAAGGAGAGATCAGCAAGAAATAGAATTAGAAGAATTGAGGGAGAGTGTTTATTTGGAGTCAAAGAGGGATGATGTGAGGGAGTCTGGTGTTTAATGTTGTGTTATAAAAGACATTTTCGATTTCTCCTAAAAATTGGGACTAAATTCTTTTTTTGGGGTTGGTTTTTGTGGTGATAAGATATCACCAAAGGGGGGATTGCTGGAGCAGAGTTTTCTGTTGAAAATTTATCGTGTTTTAAGCTCCAGTTTTGTTTTTATGTTATGATTAAAAATATTAATTTGAAAATACTAATTAATAGTTTGTTTCGTTAAAGTCTGAATTAACCAACATTACTAATGAGAAGAAACGATTACACGTGGGACGCATATATGTTGCTTAATAATAATGTGCGGTTTAATTAAATAAGTTTTGTAAAAGTGCTATTTGTTTCGTGTTTGTGCTTTTAAAATAACGTGTACTAATGCTTTATTGCATTGCAGAAGGCTAGATAATTACATACACATATGGGTATTAGTGGGGACTAACACTGTTTAATCATTATGCTGTGGTAACGTTGTTTTGTGTTTCTTTTAATTAAGATGGTCCGTTTTGGCCTAAAACAAGATGGCTGCCTTTTACAGCCTGCACTCGAGTGATTGAATTTTGATGAGAGGCCTTGCTGAACATGGTCGAGAGTCACCTGACCGCAGCCTTTGCCTGGTTAGAAAGTTTTCCGTGAGGACAGCAGCTCTGGGAACGATTCCAGCTGCCCTTGGACAAGGATAAAGCCACAATGAACAATGACTAGTCTGCGGTGGCTCTGCTAAGATATCAAGGAAGAACATTTACGAAAGATACATTTGCAAACTCGAGTTTCCTTCTTCCGTCTTTTTATTTTTGTGATTATTTCCTGAGCGGAGGTTTTCTAAATGTAACCGAGTGGCATCCTTTCCTGCTTGCTCTGCTCAGCGGCTCAACGGATATTCAACATTTGTTTGTTACTTTTTGTTATTTTTCCTATAAATATGTTAGACTAGAGAGGGTCCGTGTTCATTACGTTCTTTGGTTCCATTGCGTCCATTGCGTTCAGTGTGTTCCTTGTGGTTCATCGCGTTTTGGACTTCTTCCTGAACCTATGCTGAGGACGGCATCTCGAGAGACTTTACTGAGAGACCTGTCCTGACCCTTTTAGCTAGAATAGGTAACTATGAGAATGATGATTTTACTAATTATTGACTTTCATCCTGAATTAATTTAGATAAATAAGCATTTGTTTGAATTACGGTGTTGGTGTTCATTTCTTGTCATTTATTGAGTTCCAAATGTATTCTCTATGTTTTAAAATCATGACTCAAGACAATGTCATTATGGTCTCATTGACCTCATTGTAGATGCAGATTGGTTCTCCTATATTCAGTGTGGATAGAGTAATAGTGTGAATTCAGTGTGATGGGCCCTAGCGTATGATGTGTGTTTGTGCGTGTGACTGTAGGTTTACTCTGTCCGTGGAAGCAGGGAGAATTTATATGCGCCGATCTGCAGCACCTTCGTCTACTGAGCCACCGGACCCGGCATACACATATCTCTCTCTCTCCCTATCTCCCTCCCTCCCTCCCTCCTCCGTCTCCCTCCCTCCTCCATCTCCCTCCGTCCTCCCTCTCCCTCTCCCTCCATCTCCCTCCCTCCTCCATCTCCCTCCCTCTCTCCTTCTATCCGTCTCTCTCCCTCTCCGTCTCTCTCTGTCTCCCCCTCTCTGTCTACCTCTCCCTCTGTCTCCCTCCCTCTCTGTCTCCCTCCCCCTCTCTCTGAATCTCCCTCCCTCTCTCCCTCTCCTTCCCTCTCCGTCTCTCTCCGTCTCCCTCCGTCCTCCGTCTCCCTCCGTCTCCCTCCCTCCTCCGTCTCCCTCCCTCTCTGTCTCTCTCCCTCCCTCTCCGTCTCCCACCCTCTCCGTCTCCCTCCCTCTCTGTCTCCCCCTCTCTGTCTCCCCCCTCTGTCTCCCTCCCCCCTCTTTCTCCCTCCCCATCTGTCTCCCTCCCCATCTGTCTCCCTCCCTCTCTCTCCCCCTCTCTCTCTCCCTCTCCCTCTCTCTCTCCCTCTCCGTCTCCCCCTCTCTGTCTCCCCCTCTCTGTCTCCCCCTCTCTGTCTCCCTCCCTCCCTGTCTCCCTCCCTCCCTGTCTCCCTCCCTCTCTCTCTCTCCCCCTCTCTCTCTCTCTCCCTCTCCGTCTCCCTCCCTCTCCGTCTCCCTCCCCCTCTCCCCCTCTTCCCCTCTCTCCCTCCCTCTCCGTCTCCCTCCCTCTCCCCGTCTCCCTCCCTCTCAGTCATGGTTACCTTTTTCCTTTTACACTCATTATTCTGAAATTAGTGAGTGCTTTTGCATGAAAAGGTAAGGCCATGACTACAGGGCCCGGAAGGGACCCGTTTCAGTGCCCATTGCTTATATTCTTTCAAAACATAGGCAGTATGGTATAAAAAGACCACATTCGCAAACACACAGTCGCTGTACACATTTTGTTTTCCAATTCACCCATCAAGCAGGTATTTCAGTACCTCCAGGCAAGGTGCACTTTCCCACACAGGGAAAACTATGTTGTTCAAAGAGAGAGGAGTAAACAAAAGTATCACTTCACTGGCAAACACTGTAAAGTGGCACTAATGTGTTTAGGTGTAAATAAATCAATCTGGCCACCTTGCAACCCCTCTGTCTTGCTTTAATTAGGTATTTATTTTTCACATTTGGAATGTTTTATTTCTCCCCACCCGGAGGCTGCACTTGTGTCAGAGAAAGACAACGTTTCCAGCAAAAATGTTATTCTTTTTTGGATCCATTTCACAGGGGAGCAAATAAACGAAAGGAGGAAAGAGAGATACCCGTTTCTTGAAGTCTCGGTTTTCACTAACTGAGGAGTGAGACAGAGAGAGAGGGAAGACTCGCGTTATGTGCCTGGCAGCTGAGGCAGCTTCCCTTCCAGGGCACACACACACAGCCCCACCCGAGTACTTCACAGGTCTTTAAGAGACCATTTGCATGATAACGAGGCTTTGTTGTATTTCACCTCTTAGCGCCCCAGCAGCTCCACTCTGACTATCGCTTGAATCCCCGGGCCCCCACAGAGCAGAGTCTGTGTTTGCTGACACTGTTAAACAAACACCGGTACGATGTGTGAAAGGTCTTGCCGGGCCGCTGGCGGCCCGCGGGCCGTACTACGAGTACCCCTGGTCTAGAATATCGTATCTGACACTACCTGGCACTGCAATTCTCTGTATTGCCTATTTTGAGATTTTGTAATAAAACTCTTTAACTTTTCATGGATATAAAACTCCGTTATTGAGTGGTCCCAGCCGCTATTTTGTTCATTCTGCTATGTTGATTGTTGGGCTTGGTGTATTGGAGGGTGGTGACTCTTATTACAAGATCAAATGTGCAGGAAGCCGAGCTGCCGGAGGTGAATTTGGGGCTGATCAAAGTATTGGGGTGCAGTAAAATATTGGGATTCCGCTCCCACAGAGGCAAGCCACCTACAGGCATTCACCTAGCGGCGTCACTATGGGGATGCAGACCGCACCGGGTGACACCCTCACACGGGGTGACCCCAAAGGGCTGGTGTGTGCAGTGCAGAGCAACGCAATTCAACCTAACCTTTCAGGAGGAGGAGGTGCCTGTGCGCAGAGCGCACTGTCTCCTCCTCCGCCGCGTCTGCACGCCTCTCTAGGCAGTGGCGTTGTCACTAGAGACTCTAGGCCCGGGTGCAGGTGGCTGATGTCATTCCGAATCCGGGATGCGCATTGGGCCCTAAAAGTGCGCGTGACTGGCATCACGAGTGACGAGGAGGTCGGAGCAGAGGTTGACCACCCGTTTCTGGGCCGCCATAATTTTATTTTATTTCAAGGCTAGCCGCCGACCGACGTAGCCCCCCCTGTCTGCCACCAACACAACAGGTGAGTTTCTCCGGCAGACCGGCACCAATTGATTAGGTCATGGGTCAGGTGGCGGTGGGTGGTGGTCAAGCGGTTATGCTGCCTGCATGGGTGGGTGGTGCGTGGTGGTCAAGCGCAAGCGTTTATGCTGCCTGTGCGCTGTGCGATGCAATTAATGGTCATCATGGGTCAGGTGGTCAAGCGGATGCTGCGGACCGGTTATGCTTATGCTGCCTGTGCTGTGTGTTGTTGGGAGTGTCGACTTTTCACTTTTGTGACTTCTTGATCAGGGCGCAGTGCGTAGCGAGGTGGCCTGCCTGCCTCTCTGATCACTGATTACGTCGTCTTCGAGAGTTGTGGGCCCATCTTTTGAGCTGTCGGGACTCGGGAGGCCTGCAGTGCGAAGAGATGACTTTCAGGCACAGCAGCTCTGTGTACATGCTGGCTGGACCTGCCCAGAGGCCCCGGATGCAGGACTGTGGCTCGGACCAGAGGCGCTTTAACACCAGGGTCTCTGTCGTATTGTTAAAACTCTCAGTTTAAAGCTCACTCCAGATACTAGGCGCTACACACTTGACAAGCGTCACTCAAAATGATGGAAATTACAGAAATGTCCTGACCCAATTTGCATTTTTCAACCCAGGTCCGTGATCTGGTGATGTTGCTGCAGCTGCTTTAATTAATTATCCGTCTCCAAAAAAGTGACCTTTAACCCAGGAAGTGCCTTCTCTTGAAGGAGGCAGATCTCCGCTCGTGTCTGTACCTCTAAGGGTGTTATACTGTGTGTATCTCTTCATGTAAATAACTTCAGGCCTCAGTCTCGCCTGATAGCGCGGCAGTTCTTCTCTGAGTCTGACTCTTACTGAAAACAGTGGCTGCCTGCAAGACGGGGTTCTCACTCTCTTTCCTCTCCTTTCTTTTATTTGCACCCCTGTGAAATGGATCTAAAAAAGAAAATCACTTTTGCTGGAAATCAATGTCGTATTTTTCTGCCATTTAATTCCAAAGTGCAGCATCTGGAATAAAACTTTAAAAATATGAAAAATAAATAACTAAATAAAGTAAGACAGACTAGTGGTAGCAAACTGGCCAGATTTATTTTATTCACACCCAAACACATTAGCGCCACTTTTACAGAGTTTGCCAGTAAAGCGCTATTTTTGTTGTCTTGGCTTTGTTTTCCCTGGACTTGGAACTAGTGCACCAATCCTGGAGATACTGCAATGTGAGGATTGAAAAACAAAATTTGTACTGCTGCTCTGTATCTAGGGATGTTTTCTTTTTTTACCATACTGCTTACGTTTTGTAAGGATATAAGCAATGGCCATTGAAATGGATCCATTCAGGGCCCTGTAGTCATGTCCTTAACTTTTCAGACAAAAGCACTCACTGATTTCTGAACAGTGAGTGTAAAAGCGTTAAGGTAACCATGTTGTTTCTGCTTACATTTCACATGGTTTGTAAAATGTTGCATCCCCTATGATTGTTTGCTTTTTCCAGGATGCTGTCACTTTTTTTTTGTAAATGTAGGCCACATATTGCTCTTGCCCAGTGTGTAATTTAAATTGAGCCGCATCCAGGTGTTTATAGCTGGCAACAATTGGGTTGTAGTTGAAGACAGTCTGAGTTTTTCTCAGTGGGACAGTATGGTGTTCAGTGGGGGAGAGGATGTGGCACTATGGCCAGAGCTGCTGAATTTGGAACTGGGGAACCAGGTTCAGCCTTAATAACTAGTCCACTCTCCTGAGAGAGCACTATCTCATGCTAGACCTTAGAAGGCTTCCCAAGACATTAGAAGCCCCGGCAGGTGGACCCTAGCATGACAAGTGTAGGTTAGCTTTCAAGGCTTGTCCACCACTATTCATACTGAAGTTCACCTAAGTATGTCGTGAGGGGTGATACCATGAGTTACCCGCACCGGGTGACACCAACCCTAGTGATGCCACTGCATTCACCCAGTGATGAGTGCAGCATTACCAGAAGAGGTTCCACACATGCTGTGTAAGACCAGAACTTCCCACTTTGGAAATGATGAACCAGGTTCTCAGCAAAAAATGAATGTGTCCTTGCGTAATCTAACTGGTGTTCATATAACGCTCCAATACCTTTGGGTCAAGTTCGCGTTTTGTAAAACTGCAACAAAAAAGTGCTTACAGTTTATCTGCGCCATCTTGGCTGGGAATGGGCAGCTGCTCTTCTTTCTGGAGCAAAATACGCAGCCTTGGCATAGTGCTAAAGACGCGGTGATTTTCAACTAAAATGTTAAGTGCTCTTACTACTACAGGAAAGAAAAATGTAAATGATACTGGATCACTATTTGTCACGCATGCACATCATAATTTAGAAAACATTTGACATTTCAATTCCTATCATTCTTTCTACTGTTACGAAAGTTATATCGCTACCGACTTTTCATGGTGTCTAGCATTCGAACGATCGCTTGCAAGTATAAATGCACGTGTAGGAGAACTGAGTGAGAGAGAATAGATTAATCTCGATGTACGTCTTCTAATGAGGTATATTAACCATTCTAAGATGGCCGCGTTGGAGACACGCCAGGTTTGTCCTTCTTTTGTTTCCTTTGAGTGTCCGGCTTGTCGCTTGAGAGAGCCAGAGCGGTGCGAGTGAACTTCTTCTGGAAGGGTGCGCCGTGCTGACGGTCCCTACCAGGAGGTGTGCCGGATCCGGCTCCGCCGTTCTTGTTTGCACCTCATTGTGTTCCTGCCTCAAAGAGGGTGGCTTTCCTTGTCGCCACGTAGCAGAAATTGAGTGGTACGCCTGAAGCAGGCAGTCGTTCACGCTGTATTCCTTGACAGGACCTGCGAGTGCCGGCTCAGAACAGGCGCTGATTCCCAGGCGGGACAACGGCACCTCCATCACTGCTGCTGAGGTGATCGGACTGGAGCTGCACGTCTCAGAGCGGGACAGAGAGCCTGCTCTCACGTGATTCCACTTCAAGCACTCATGCTCTTATTTCCTCGGCAGCCAAGTTGTGTTGGGCTTTACCTTGTGGAGGAAGTGACCGGCTCCCCGAAACACCACTGAAATTTACTGGTATGCTGAAAAGCTGGCACGCCAGCGAGAAATAGTCTCAGACATCCATGGCGGCAGATGCGTAACAGCATCCAAGGAAGATCCGAGTAAGTGAAAAACGCACAAAAACTCCGACGTCGAAAGCAATTCAACCTGTGCAAGAATCAGCCAAGGAAGGTCCTTTGAAACGACGGCACCTGCGAAACATCAGTAACTGCAAGAAGTAGAAGCACCGACAATTGGCAAAGGTCTGTGAAAGCATCCGATGCAGTAAATCATCCGTGGAAGAAACAAGCGCACCAACAAAATCAGCGAGAGATCCCAGTGACAGCCGCAACAACCGGCAGTGAAAGGTCTGTTGAAGTTGCGAACTGGAACAATAGTGGTGTTGTCTGTATCCTCAAGATAATTTACGTTCATAAGACTGTGCACGAAAAACCATTAATGATTACGCGCAATGCAAATGATTAAAAAGTAGCCATGTGTTCTCAGTGAGGAAAGGGATCGCTAATAGCTACTGTTTATGAACTTTGTTTGAACTGAGGCACATTTGAGTATGGCAATGGAATTCAGTCTTCCCAAAGGTCGTATTACAAGAACTGCTTTGTGCCTGCTTTTTGTATGCCTGATTTCTTCAGTGTTCGCTGCAGATGATTACTATAACTTACTTGGCGTGTCCAAAGAAGCAAGCAGTAGAGAAATTAGGCAAGCCTTCAAGAAGCTAGCGCTAAGACTGCATCCGGACAAAAATATGAATGATCCTGATGCGCATTCTAAATTCGTGAAAATAAACCGAGCATATGAAGTACTAAAAGACGATGATCTCAGGAAGAAGTACGACAAATATGGAGAGAAAGGCCTGGAAGACGACCAGCATGGGGGAAGATATGAAAGTTGGAACTTTTATCGCTATGATTTCGGGATTTATGACGACGATCTTGAAATCATAACTCTGGACTTTGGAGAATTTGATGCTGCTGTGAACTCAGGCGAGATATGGTTTATCAATTTCTACTCCCCTCGATGTTCACATTGTCATGATTTGGCACCGACATGGAGAGAATTTGCAAAGGAAATGGATGGCATAATACGCATTGGTGCTGTGAACTGTGGTGATAATAGAATGCTTTGTCGCAACAAGGGAGTTAATAGCTATCCAAGTCTGCACATTTTTAAAGTAGGAACTAACACCATAAAATACTTTGGAGACAGGTCAAAGGAAAATTTGATCACTTTTGCTATGCAGTATGTCTCAAGTTCTGTAACGGAGCTATGGGCAGGTAATCTTGCTACTGTTGTTGAAGAGTCCTCATCCTCTGGTATTGGTTGGCTGATCTCCTTCTGTGCAGATACAGGGGATTGTTTGTCTTTGCAAACACGTCTTAAATTGGCTGGAATGTTGGAAGGTCTCGCTAATGTTGGCTGGATGGACTGTACTACGCAGGGCAACTTATGTGACAATTTGGAAATTCAATCTAGTACAACAGCATACTTTCCACCAGGGCAAGACATAAGGAATAAAAATAAAGAAGGTGTTTTGTTTGTCAGTACGTTAGAAGCTAAAGAGATATATACCGAAGTTATGCAACATCTACCAGATCTTCAAATTATCAGTGCTGATTTGTTTCAGAGCAAAATGGCTCACAATCGTTGGCTGATTTTCTTTACATTTGGCGAAGACTTGGAGTCAGGCAGGCCAGAGTATAAAAAACTGAAAGCTTTATTGAAAAGGGAGCATATTCAGGTTGGAAAGTTTGATTGCCGTTCAGCACAGGATATCTGCAGTCAACTATATGTTCATCAGTCTTGTGTGGCAGTATTTAAAGGGAAAGGAATAGAGGATTATGAAATTCATCATGGAAAGAAGATTATCTATGACATTGTTGCCTTTGCTAAAGAGAGTGTTGCTGCTCATGTTGTAACGCTTGGACCACACAACTTTCCTGGCAATGAAAAAGAGCTTTGGCTTGTTGACTTTTTTGCTCCCTGGTGCCCTCCTTGCCGTGCCTTATTGCCAGAATTGAGAAAAGCATCAAAGCAACTCAATGGCCAGGTAAAGTTTGGCACCCTTGATTGTACCATCCACGAAGGGCTGTGCAACATGCACAACATTAGAGCCTATCCAACAACAGTTATCTTCAACCAGTCCAACATTTATGAATATGGAGGGCATCATTCTGAAGAACAAATCTTGGAGTTTATTGTGGATCTTATGAATCCTTCTGTAGTTAGTCTAAACATGGACACCTTTAATGAATTGGTTAAGAAAAGAAAGCGTGATGAAATCTGGATGGTAGATTTTTACGCCCCGTGGTGTGGGCCATGCCAGGCTTTGATGCCAGAGTGGAAACGGATGGCCAGGCTTTTAAGTGGAGTAATCAGTGTAGGCAGCGTGGACTGCCAAAAATATTCTTCCTTTTGCCACCAAGAAAATGTTCAGGGGTATCCCGAAATTCGACTGTTTCCCCAAAACCCAAATACAGCTTACCAGTATTATAAGTACAGTGGTTGGCAAAGGGATTCTTATTCTCTCAGAAACTGGGCTCTCGGATTTCTTCCGCGAGTTTCCATTGATCTGACGCCTGAAAGTTTCAAGAACCAGGTACTTCTTGGCAAAGATCATTGGGTGATTGATTTTTATGCTCCCTGGTGTGGTCCTTGTCAACATTTTGCTCCAGAATTTGAAGAGATTGCCAGGACTCTCAAAGGGAAAGTAAAAGCTGGAAAAGTGGACTGCCAAGCATATGACCGCACATGTGGCAGTGCTGGGGTCCAAGCCTATCCATCAGTAAAATGGTATCCGTACTTGGGTGAAAAAAAGAGAAGTGCTCATGGTGAATATATTAACAGCAAGGATGCAAAAGTTATAGTTGATGTATTAACACACAAACTCGAAACAATTAAACCTCCAGCAAAGAAAAAGAAAACTAAAAAGGATGAACTCTGAACTGCACTAGAAAGACTTCACAAGTATATTGACAAAATGAGACCATCAAACAGAAAATAGGTTATCTTTGGAAAAGTATTTCATAGAGCACTTCAGTTTTCTGTTATGCCTACTGTTCTTCATTGATAGGCGTTGCTGTTTGCCATTTCTACCCTAAAAGCTGTGACCAGAGATATTTAGAAGGCACTGGAACTTGAAACAATGCGTCTTAGGTGGTGGAGGTATTAAAATGGGAATTGTATTAAGTGTAATGCAAGTTGAACTCTGGAATGGGAAGAAAGTTATTTCAATAATTTAAGCGGATTTCTGTTCTTGCATTGTCTTACTGTCTAATGGTGACAGGGCATTATTATGACATCTTTCATCAGCTTAGGTTTTTCACTATTTTATTGGGAATGTTTTGTTAGCGGGCTCCAGGCCAAAGGTATCGGAGAGCTTTACAAGATAAAACATGCACAGTTAACACTGAATATTATTAACATGTCTCCTAAAACACACTATAAAGGCAAACAATTCATTAATGGATGGAGCAGAAAAAAAGGTTTAAACTTTTTTCCTCTGGTGCCAATACGATGTGATCATACTTGTGCCAAGGAGTTCCAAAAGTGGTTGCCATTTAAGAAAGTGTCTGTAAAATGGTATTCTGTGAGTGAAACGTAGTCCTCTCAAATCTCAAAATTACTGGCTTAGAAAGTTCAGGACCCCTGTGCCTTAATCAGTTGTGCACAGGAGGGATGCCTGACTTCTGCCTTTGCTCTAGGCAATAATGGGAGGATTGGGAACCCCTCTTGTTACTATCTGTTGGCTAACAGTAAGGTCAGAAGTCATCCTCCACTGTGATTTGATCTGCTTGTAACTAAAATCCATATAATAGCCTACTGCTAAGGGCTATACTGATTGTTAAAGGCCCTGAACCCACGTTATAGGTCCAAGCCGCATGCAAGTGTCCATAACGAGGGAGAGGGCCTTTAATAATTGGCATAGCCTGAGGCAGAAGGGCTTTAAAGCTATTAGACATTTCACTAAATTAAAAAGGGAGAAACAGAAAGACAAACTTTGGAATGTTGGAGTAGAAGCCTTATACCAGACATTATAAGCCCGGAGCTACTCCATTTTCTTCAGTGGAGCTCCCAACATTGCAATGTTCTAATAAACAATCTGATCTTTTGCCTTCAACGCTGTCCAGGCCTCACTAACCTGACACAGCCCAGGACATATCTTCCAAAGTCTTCTGTAATCCCATTGACAAATATTGAAAACCACTTGGGTTGATCATATGGCAATAGACAAACCTTACGAGTCGCTGCTTCCCATACTCCTTGTCTGTTCTTACTGATTTGCACTTTGGCTCCTAGCCTTAACAATTCAGCACAAGGCCTACTCCATCCCTGTATCTGAAAATGTAAGTAATCATTAGTTCAGGTTTTCTACCTGCCAGCAGGCCTGCAATTTTATATTTATAAGAATGTATTTTCTCAACTTATGTTTTATTGACGATGGCTACCAGAAGCAGTTGTTACTGTTTTGTTTACGGTAGAAATAGCTCGGACGGTTGTTAATGCACATTTCATTTTACGATTATTTAATGTTCTGTGGTTTAGTTCTTAGACCAAACAGAAAGTTTATCAACCTTAAGATATGGGTAATGGATATTTTTTTTTTTTTTAAATTAAACTGAAAATTAAAAGAACTTGCCTCTTCTGTTTTGCTGGTATAAACTTCTGTGTAATTGCTAAAGAGCTGCAGTACGATCATGGAAATATTAATACAACCACATTTATTTTTGTGAGTTTGCACTTAGCCTGAGAACTAAGAAGATAGTGTTGACTGGCATTGCATTATTCACGGGTGTCATTTAAACATTAGAATAAAGAATGCAACTGGTGAACTAGAAACGTGTCCTAATAAAGGAAGAGGTGTAATCTATGTATCTCCCTTGAATTTGGACAATAATTATACTTTTTATGCTTTATTTCCATGAAACAAAGTTATCTTCCAGACCTTGGTCCCTTGAAGATGCCGAAGAAATAAGAACTGTAGAGATGCTTTAACACATGCTGGTTGTAACTAGACTCTAGCATGGGGACCCTATCTAAAAATACAATGTTATGGAAGGTCTTGATCATTGAATGCGGCTGGATGGGTGGCAGAATGACCGTGTCAACTGATTGCCTGCCAACAGTCCTTGAAAGAGGAGGACGCAGCATTGGCACACACAGTACCGTAGGCCTCAAGAAAAAGACCTCAAAAAGCTTTGGGAGGTACCCTAGTACTTGGAAAAGGGATGGGTATAGATACTGAAACAAAACACAAAGTTCCCTTCTCCTTCTACTCAGAACATTTTGATTTTATATATTTTTGTAAATTCAACAACCTGGTAAAATTTGTCATATCTCAGTGTATGGCCTTACTATAAGTTAACCAATCCAATGAGAGGATCGAATCCTTATGTTTTTAGAGCAGAAGGAGAAGGGAACTTTGTGTTTTGTCTCAAGGAAATGACTACATCACAAAGTCAAGTCACAGAATACATATTTGTGTTTTTACTTTGGATCTGATCACAAGTTTTAAACATGTTTTTAGTGGTTATTTTAACAATGGTGGTAAGTGCAGGTAGAGTTCTGGTCAATCGTCATTTATCAGTGTCACAGTATGCACAGATAGCACACAATTTTGTTTTGTGTTTTTACTTTTCACGAACAACATACACTCCAATGACACTGTTGTTAGGACATTGGATTCTGTCAGGTAACATTGAAATTATCCGTTTGCTATTGTTCTTCTCATCTTGCAATCAGAATTGGGAATAGGGCGTTGCTTGCTCTTGCAAACATTAGAATCACTTCTTTGTACTCCTGTTGCTTGTTATGGACTAGATGTTCCTCCAGGATACTGAGTGTTGGTGTAGATGCAGTGTAAGTTCCCAGGTCGGTAGACCCTCCTTCCCTATTCAGTTTCTGTCCTTACCCATTGAGAAATTAACATCTGTGATGGTACTACTTTTAGAGAAACTACCAAGAGGGTTTATTTCCAAAATAAGTCACGTCAATTAACATACCGATTAGATAATCTTTCCTGAGTAGGTCAGATCAAAGGGCAGGTAGTCCAGTACACCAGATACTGTAGAAAAGTATAATACTGTCCCTTTTGTCTTGCTCACAGGGCACACTTACTCTCATTCATATATGCACAATTTGAGGTGATGTTGATGTTCACTTTCATGACAGTTAAGGGACAAGTTTGCCCCAAACCTCAAGAAAGCAGCTACCATTTTATACAGTAGGGCAGCCAAGAAGCTGGGAAAGGGACAGTGGCATGTAAGTTTGTTGGACTGTTCCTTCTCTTGCATTTACCTTAAGTGCTTGGAGTATAGGCTGCAGTAGCAATCCGTATGAGAGGTCTAGGAAGTATGGCGGACCTGTCTGACCCTTAGCATTGACATGTTTTCCGGTTAAACCTGGACTATAGTCTTGTTCTTGTGCTCTGTCCGACCACCTCTTTTCAAAGCACCATGGTATACCCAGGATACTCAAAACGACTTCAAACACCCCTTAGAGAAATGCCATTTTGTGGTGAAACTTAAACTCGATGGCTTGACAATGGAGCTGGAATTCGTATCCAACCCTTTAAATGTACTACGCATTTCTTATAGCATTCAATAATGACCACTTCTTTAAGTTCATAGTTGCAGTTTGGGTGACTGCTAGTCTGTCCCTGGGGGATATCAGGCAAACTAGGATTCTCAGTTTCTCGTGGATAAAAGGCAATTTAATTGTCCTCTGCAAACTTGACCGTGATGTTAGAAACTGGTGTGGTTGAGATAACACCCAGTAAGCACTCCCTGAACAGCTAGTACTTCACCCCCATTTACAATCCTAACTTTTTCCCCCGTCATTGTGAAAATCCAAATCGTCGCCTGCCTTCGAGATCGAGCCACATGCATGAAGTGTTTGTCTAATATCTGAATATAGAACCATTCAACCATAGAAGCAGAATCCCTCCGGTTGTGTGACTGCGTTCTTTGAGGCTTAACATTAGCCACAAATAAATCCTGACTAGAATGATGCTTGGTTGACTCTTCCTACCACTTATGGCGAGCATTGACAAAGCCTATAGGTCTGGCCACCGCAAGCTTGTTTATTTTTTTATTGCAACCATATGCAACAAAAATAAAAAGAAGAAATGTGCAACCATATGCCTGCAATAAAAACATAATCACACGTGACTTTCTAAGAAGAGTATGGGTGCTTTCTTGGAGAAAGACATAGGACCCTTAAGTTTTAATGCACAGCACAAGAAACTATGTTCCTAATTGCCACAAAGAAAACAGGTAGTATTTGAATTACTGTAACCTGAAGCCATAGCTTTAAAACACAAGGACGGCTAGAAAAAATAAATAGGAGTACAAAATGGAAATAAAAAGCATTGGCAAAGTGAATTATTAGCCTACCTCTTCTTTCACTGAAGTGCACTTCTTTTTAAGTGGATTTGCACATATGATCAGGTAAGATGCCATCACTCACTGATGAAGAGAGAATATCTGAAGTGGGCTGGCCCAGTGCCCCATGCTGTGCTCGATGGCGGGTGGGAGCATTGGTCCATTCAGCTGTCATTCACTATAGCATGCAGCATGGGCCAAAGGATCGGCACACTTCAACTACTGGATAACCTCACTCACAGTGAGTGTTGGCTTCCTGCTATTTTACAAGGAGCACATCCACACACAAAGTGGTTCACTTCACTGCCTGAAACTACTATGGCAATGTGTACTTTTTGTGACCAAAAAATATTTTGGCTTTTAGCCTGTGTTTTTATTTATTTATTAACTGCGAAGGATGAAGAGCTCCTCAACAATAACGTTTTACAAAAAACAACAAAACAAACATTGGCAAAGCTATAAGGCTGGTAGCCAACACCAGACTCATTGGCCTGCCAATGCTGCTGAGGCTGGAAGAGAACTAAAGTTGTCGGTAGGACAGACCTAAAATGCGAGAGACGAAGCTTCAAGCTGGATTGTTCTGGTCACTTGGAAGCTTACTTATTAGCTTGGATGGTAAACCCACCTGTATTTCATGTAATAGGGTAGGAGGGACATGACTGTTTGGGCCAAGGCACTGTTGTGGTGAGCAATCAATAGGTGAGAAACAGCCGTAAAAGTTTAAGAGAGTGTTGTGAGTTTTGGTGACTGATTTGAATTGGGCTGAGAAATGTAGCTCGAAAACCCCCAGTGGTGATTATCTTTGACGTGGGGCAACAACCGGAAGCAACATCTCAGTTTTGGATGCTTGGAGACAAAGCCTGTTCGCAGATTTCCAAATTTGGACATGCACCCACATAATCATAATAACATTTGTATTTGCAAAGTGCACATTCACCCCTCAGGGCATCTTGACACTGAATAACGGATTTTTGTTATTCATCTCACTGGCACTCATTTTATCTACCTCTGAAGGATGAAAAGCTGACTCGACCCACCAGGATTTGAACCAGAGGCCACGAAGCCAAAGGCTTTAGTCCAGTGAGCCACCAGACCCAGCAATCAGTAGTTGTAATCCTCTTGGATCCTGAATTGGATCTGGGTGTACTTTGCTAAAATTGGTTAAAATGTGGGGCAGTGCTGCAATCCATACATTTAAGATCATGAGTGTTCGTCTAAATTCTGGTTTAACTCCATAGGCGATGTCTGTAATCTTGGAGATGAATACAACTTTACCTGTTGGGCAACCTCTGCAGAACTACTTGAACCATAATGGGACTGTCTTGTTATTGGTAGTAGCATTGTATTATTAGTCGTAGTATTAATGATAGTAATAAGGTGAGCAGGACATGGCAATATAGTTAGTACGAGTAGGGGTAATACTTCCAGTTGCATTAGAAACTGACTAATACCACTATTAGTGGTATGATTAGTATTAGAACAGTAGTAGTAAATCGTGTAGTATTGATGCTGGCAGTACTACCCATGGTAATAATATACCTGGTAATATTACATTATGTTGGGGACTCTTCAAGTTCACTGCATAGTTTACTAAGCAAATTCCAGTGAATGGGACAGAAGTACGAGACAAGAACTGCAATGTAGTAAGATTGTTATAATATGCCTGACCTTCTGTTCTAGTGGTTTCCGGGTCAACACTGGACAGCTCAGTGGGCTAAAACTCAGCTGCTGAGTTTCCAGTAAAAAAAGAAAAATCCATAGACCCTACCCCTCGCCTCTCCACCTAGCCCGAACAAGGGTCCCACCCCCAGTAAAGTCAGTGCTAACAATTTGGGGTGCCAAGACACTCTGTCCAGTTCAAGGTCTTATAGTGGGGATCTGGTTACTGTGTCCACATTATGTAGTTGGTTGTCCAGTTAAAGAAGCACCTAGTGCCTTGTAGTTTTTAGTGGCTACAGTTGTGGGTCAGCACTGACCATGATGTCGCCAAAGGCAGCAAACCTTTTGAGTCTTTGCGTCAAATGGCGGGTTGTGTGTAAGATTTGCTAAGGCGGGACACCTGTAGGACCAGAGGGCTTCACCATTTCTAACCAGTGACTTTGCTTTACGGCCATGTGTTTATTCTTGAAACAGTAGCAGTTAGAAAGGGGGTTCAAGTGGCTCCAGAATAAGCCGGCTGGCTCCAGCCAATGGATGAAGAGCCCACACCTAGTGGTCCAGCTAAAATAAAGGTCTGAACTTAGAAGCATTGACACTGCCTCCAGCCTGTGATTTTGGGGAACTGGCCAGCGCTTCTCACAATGGCGCTGTACTTTGGAAGGCGCTGCGGATGAGCAGCCCAGTAATACATGGAGCACCTCTACTGGATTTGCAGATTGGAGGAACACTGTACAGCAGGGAGCAGTTTTTTCAAGCCATGTAGAGGACATTTATTTTCATGATTAGTTGAATACTATCCGAAGAGGTAGCAGGACAAGTACTTGCAGTGGGTGCAAAAGTAGCAGTAGTGTAACGAGTAGGTGGGCAGGACTTCCAAGCATATATGTCTATGGCGGTGTAAACATGGCAATCAAGGATACTTAAGTGTACGTGTGCATAGGTGGGTGAAAAGAATCACATTTTATTTTTTAAATTGGGCGTTAGGATTACCTAGTTCGGGAGTCTTAGAAGGGGCTCTGCTTATGAGAAGCCTGTTGGGGTGATTTAAAAAAAGAGAAACCTTTTACTTTAATTTTTGTTGCTGTTATGAATTTGTAGACTACGTTCCCTTGCCCGATGTTCCTTCTTGTTTTCCTGGACGGAAAACAGGACACAAAGTCAAAGGCGCCCCAAATAAAAAAAAAATACGCTTACTAAAGAGTTTTTGCACAGAAATCTTTCCGTGTATAAAACCTTGGTAGAAAGGAATATTATAATGTATACACGTGGAGACTGTGCCGCCTTCATTATACACACAAAGGTGTGTCTCAAGTCGAGCACCGTGAAGCTTTATGAAATGATACTAGGACTCAGTTCGCAGGAGTCAACAGAAAGCGCACTCTGAGGCCACAGATTCCAGGGGGCATATGTATCAAAGGATTTTGTATTGGCAAACGCTGCGAATCGCAAAAAAACAGCGAATACAAAATCGCAAAAGGAGATGTATGAGGCATCTCAGCCTCGCAATCTTAAGGAATCGCTAAATTAGCGATTTCTTAAGTTTGCGTAAGCATTTAAGAAATCGCAAATTGCGATTTCTTAAATGCAATGTAACACGCACCCAAGTTGTGCGATTTCTCCTTAAGAAATCGCAAATTACCAGCGATTTCTTTGAAATATGCACTTTTTTGCATATTTCAAAGTGCCATGTGGTGCACATACATGCCCTTAGGGCATGTATGTGCGCCATATGTGCACACATGCTGATTTCAGGGGTGCATCAGGGTGTCCTCATGACACCCTTGCACCTTTGAAAATATTCTCAATTTGCGATTAGCAAATAGCGATTCGCAAATTGAGAAGGACTTCCCATTCATTGCTATGGGCCTCCTGGCCCATAGGAATGAATGGGAAGGTATTCCTTAATTGCGATTTCGCAATTTGCTAATCGCAATTAAGGAATTTTAAGAAATCGCAAAATTTGTGTGATTTTTTTTAAATACATCCCGTTTTGCAATTCTCAAATGGCGATTCTCAAAAAATCGCTATTTGAGAATCGCAAATGGAGATGATGATACATATGCCCCCAGGTTTCTTTTATATTTTTTAATTATAAGTACATGTGTTTTTTACCGGCTGTGCGCGAGGAACTTACTTTTGTGTACGTCGGTTGTTTGCTTATAGCCAGTATGAATTAAATCCTCTCTGGGGAGCACGGGGTGCAGAGCCTGAACTTTGCTTTGTCAATAAGAGGAATGAAGGATTGACAGTCAGTCAGAAGCCCGGGTACAGTGATCTGGTATTGTTGTTTACCTCTGGCACTTCAGGCCTTTGGGGATTACTGCCGTACAGCTGGATTGATGGGAGCCAAAGGATGTTGCCCCTGCCCCCTCCCACCCCACAAACAAACTTCCCTTAGCCTGGGGCCTGCAGAGTGGGGAAGACCCACAGGGGGCTCACCTGTGGGCTGTATCAAGGCACTGATCAGGACAGAGACCACACAGGACTAGTAGGAACACATATTTTAGGTGGGAAGCCTCACCTAGTCCTGAGGGTGTTAGAAATACAAGGATGATTCAGTTACAACTCGTTTTCCATACGCTAACCTAGACGACATAAAGTGAAAATCAATTATAGTGATAATAATTGGTGCGTTAGCACAGACGACTTTTAGGAAACTGAAGCAAAAATATACTTTACATTTTATAGAAGGGCTAACAGGATATTGCATTTTATGCCTCGCCAGACTAAAAGGTACCCTGGTCCTGTGTGCCTTTCCTCTGCCTCATGCTGGCAGGCATCCAGGCCCATGGCCCCCGCTCAGCCGTCCTCCAGGCGCTCCTCCCAGCACAGAACAGCCTTCTGGAGAATACAGAAACAGTTTTTATGTAGTGTTTCACTGGAAAAAGTGTGAACTATTTTCTTTCTTGCTTCCCAAGCTATGCACGAGAATATGGTGTGAAAATCTACACGTGTAAGAAACACAGATCCGAGCAGGTGAATTCCAAGAGCCAGGGCAGGGTCGGACCGGCCTATAGGATTTTCGGGCAGGCAGTGCCCGAAGGTCTGGTTTGACAGGTCAGTGAGTTGGACGTTTTTTTTTGGACTTAGTGGACCTGTTTTATGACCTGCTGGGCCGGTTTGTACGGTTAAATGCCCTCATATTAAAACAAACATCGCCTGCAGCAAGCACAAATGCATGCAGTCTTCCTTCCCTTGCAAAACACTCATACAGTGCTCGTTACAAGTTCGAAACTGCCTCTCAGTTAGCAAACATGGGCCACTTTTTTGTAGCTATCTAATTCACTAATGGGGCCTGCTTTAATTTTGGTGACCAGGTCAATTTTTTGTCCCACTCCGACGCGGGCCCAGGGTCAGTGCCGACCTATATACCGGTACTAAAAGTAACAACTCACAGAAATATATATATATAATCTAAAGAAGTATATAAAAAAACTACATGAAGAAAAAAACTTTCAAAATATAAAGGAACAGTGAAAAAAACATAATTTTTCCCTATCAGAGGCAAGAGTGGAAAATAACTGGTCGAAAGCGCAGTCAGCAACAGGGGAACAAAGTTAGTTTTTTTAGTATGCCTGCCTACCAGGGCAAGCAGTCAAATCTTACTCCAACAGGTGCTAGGGGGGTTGGAACTCCGATACTGACAGAAGTGACTACACTCCAAAAGTCCAGTTATGGGCTACCACAAAGTCAAGTGTGGTGTGTGGCGTTTTGTGCTGATGCAGGGTCTACATTCCCGGAGTGCTGTGATGCCTTCTGTAAGTCGTTGACAACTGAGCAGCACAGACATCCTTGAGTCTGGTCTGGCAAGCCGCAGTGTGGGCGGCTCGCCTCCTCAGAGGGTTCGGCTGGCTTTGATGATCTTCCGCCTGCTCCTCTATATTCTCGTAAACGCAGGCTGTCTTTTGCGATGCGGGGTTGCAGTTGCAGGACGACTATAGGCTTGGTCTTAGCCATGAGAGAAACCAGCAGCAAGCAGAGTCCTACTCTTGGCATGCACTCTCTGTGCTGATGTAACAGAACCACTTCAAGCCCATAAGAAGAACACATGTGTGGCTCAAGGGAGCTAGAGATTATCATCAGTGGAGCTACTGATGAGAAGCCAGGACAAGGACCAACCAAAGTCCGAGCTTTCTGTACAATGTGAGCTTCCAGCTAACGCGGGTCTTTGTGGGATTTTTTTTTTTTGGGGTGGGGGGGCTTCTGCTGGACAGGGAATGGTGAGGGATTTGCATATTCCTGGACGAAGCTGGACAGATACTCCTGGCTAGTCTCTGCTCTGCTTGGTGGTAAATGTAAATGTAAATGTCAAGGTACTTATAGAGCGCACTGTCACCAGACGGCCACCTTGCGGTGTCGCCTTTGCGGTTTCCTGGCGCTGATACTCATACCGCTGTGGAACCCCTCCTGGCTTTCCCTGTGAAGTGTCCACTCCTGGGCACCCCCAGGGTGAAGCCAGGCATCCTTAGCGCTGTTGGGGCCGGTGTGGAGGCTAAGCAAGCTATTGCCCAGAGTTGCAGCGTGGGGCCCGTGATTAGAATAGGCACCGAGGCGAGAATAGACCGGTCTGAGGAAATTGAGCCCGAGCCCCGCCGAGGCGGGAATCGAACTCTGGTCCCTGGCCAGAACTCTGCCGGAGGTGGTGCCCGGAACGGCCAAAAGAAGACCGGAGTACTGTAGCTGACAGGTGTCTTTGGCAAGACAGAAAAGGGATGTATGTTCCCCATTCCATTCAGACTACTGTGGGGGTCTCCAAGGGTTCAGGTGACAAGGCCAGCAGCGTGTCGGGTTTCACCTCCAAACACAAAAGAAGGATAAACTGTCCAAGAGCCTCCTTTTTCTGCAGCACTCACTGTATCCTCCATTAAACTTTAGTCATCCCTCACATGGTGTCTCCATTACACAACCCATGTGTAACACGCCGTACATACAACCACCAGACACTAAAAGAAACAAATCTAAGGGAGATGGAGTCAACACCCCTATTATGGAATTGTATTATACATGGGAGTATCTATTGCCATCCTTCTCCTAAGCGATACAAGAAAGAAGTCCGGTGGCCATGAACTACAGTCACCTGCTACCAATCGCCAGTCCCTGTAGCTTCCGGGCAAAAGCTGTACTCAAAAGTGAATACTAAATGGGTGAGGAACACCTGGTAAACCCTGTGACCAACCATGTGTAGTGCTTTACCAGTGGAACATTTTAAGAACCTGGAGAACCTCGAGTGGGCATAGATTGTTACCAGAATAACGCACAGTGGCAGGCTGTTCTAGCTCTCCTTGCCATTCGAGGACATTGATGCCCACTCAAGGTCACAGTGGGAGGCAAAACGACTGGACAATGAGTTGAACATCACAGTGCCTGTGAGAGGAATTTGGACCAGACAGGGCAGCATGTTGAACATTAGCGGTGACAATGAGCTGGTGTTGGCAGCTGGCACCTTATATAGTATACCAAAAAGGTATACTGTGAAAAGATTCCAGGCATCCCTTATAAGTGGACAGAGGCTTGCTCTAGCAAGCCCAAGACGCTCTTTTAGGGCAGTGTGGTCGAGCAGGCTTAACACTTATCAGAGAGGAGTGTTAGACAGCTGCAAAACATACACATTCAATAAATGGTATACTTGACTAAATAAGGAGATCCATATCAATTTATAAAAATAACACTTAACTTTATATAATGGCACCAAGATCAGGTAAGTTTCGAGATAGAAACGTTTGTAGGTTTCAGAAAGCGACACTTAGGGCAATTTTCAGAAGCGGTAATGCTATCCTATAGAGAAAAGACATATACTACAAACAGGTACTTCACTACGACTTATGGGGACCAATCTTCAGGACATAAGGTGAGTATAAGACAAGATCCAAGGCAGCACCAACTGGTTACCTCAGACAACTCCGGGGCGGCCGAGTGCAGAGATGCAATGCAGCGTCGGGTGCCCCGTGAAAGTCAATGGGGATCGGTTTGGTCACAAAGTCGCAGCAGGCAGGGACTGGAAGGCCAGTCGGGCTGAACCATCCAGTGGGCTCAGGTCTCACAATGCTCGGTGACACCTTTGGTCCTCTCCTCCACAGGCTGGGGCGGCCAGTTGCAGAGGTGATTTGAGGCATTGGGTTTTCGTCACTGGAGACACTCACGGTGGAGGGGGCATGCACAAAGAAGCTACAGGCTACATCAGAAAGTTGGCAAACCGAAGGTAGGCTTTATCTTTCGGAGGGTCTGGGGACCACACCGGAACTGTTGGCCCACTTTGACTTGGGCTAGGCGGCTCGATTGACATGGCGGTGTCCGATGTCGTGTTTTGGCTGTTCAGAGTCACATGTCTCTTGGGGTGGCTGCAGGGTGCAGGGAGCAGCTCCGCTACTCCACAGGAGTTCCTAGGTTTTTGGAAAAAAGCTGTCCGTCCTCCTAGGCTTTGGCAGGCATTGGCAGCTGCAGGACCAACTTTTTTCAGCACAATTGTACAGGACAGCTGGCAGGCCAGCAGGATTGGCGCCAAGTCAGTTGCTGGTCTTCTGTTCTTGCTCTTGTGACTCTTCAGTGTCCGTCTTCTTCTTTCAGGTCGGTAGGGTTTGATTTCCTGGTGAAAGGGGCTCAACTGACTACTGGATGTAGAGGTGTTAGAGGAGTGTAGGGTAGTAGCCGATGGGCTACTTACGCCTGGGGTCACTACACAACCTATATATGACCACTTCTTGTGGGAAGTGGGCATAACCCTGTCCCAGAGTTCCTAATGTTGCCATCACCAAGATGGCAGACTTCAATTTTCGTGTCTACATCAGGTTAGCCCACCTCACGGGTGGAACTAGTATGAGGGTGAACACGCCTCTCTGACTACTAATTCTCCCGCCAGTCCGGGTTCCAAATGGGCCGTGGACTGGTGGGGGGGTCGGCACCCCTTTACCACTGAGGGAAGCCAGATTCACATACCAAAGGCACTGGGCTCTTTAAAGCTCCCTGCCGTGAGATGCTAATTTACAGGTCATCCAGTTGGAGGGGGTGTAAACACCCTCTGCCAGACAGGCTTTGTTCTTGACCTCCTTAGAGCATTGTCACTCACCCATGGGGGTCAGAAACTTGTCTGTGGTGGTAGGCTAGCCAGAACCAGTCAGCCAGCACACTAGTAGTTGGTAGGTTTTCAGGGGGCACCTCTACGGTGCCTTCTGGGTGCATGTATTAATACATCCATCACTAGAATCAGTGTGGGTTTATTAATACAAGCTGTTGATTCCCAATTTCTTTGGTTTCAGTAAAGCCATCATGTAGCTGTGGAACTCGTTTTTGACCAGTACCCAGCACATGTACTTAAAATGTTTCCCCTGGTCACCTGAACTGACATTAATTTAACTGACCAGCATAGGGGCATATCTGCTTATGCAGATATGTCCACACATGTAGTTTAGTGCTAACTGCATTAGGGCTGTAAGGCCTGCTGTAGGGGCGACATCCCTATACTGCATTTAGTGTCTGCTGGCATGGCACACATGCTGTGTATCATGTTGTGTTTTCACTTTTATCTGCACCAAGACACACAACCTTCAATGGCAGTCTGTGTTTGGTGAGGGGTCCCTTAGGGTGGCACAACACATGCTGCATTATTTAGGGACCCTCTTAAAACTTTTCCCCAGGTACCAGGGGTACCATTTACTAGGGACTAGTAATTGGGGAAACGATTTTACTGTTTTAGGATAGAGTTCTGGCACTGGGGACCTGGTTCGCAGGAACCCAGTGTACTTCCAGTCAAAATTGCATCAAATACCAGGCAGAATGTGGGGGTGACCATGTCAAAAAGGGGCAATTTCCAACACAACCCCATCCCACCCCCCAAATGAAAAAGAATGAGACTTACCTTTCCCAAGAGAGCATTCATCGTCTAAGTGGAAAAACCTGGAACGCCCATCTGCATTGGTGAGGTCAGTCCAGGGTCTGTGCTCCACTGTAAAGTCCATACTCTATAGGGAGATGGATCACCTCAACAGTTTGGAGTTTTCACCTTTCTTCTGCATCAGCCATCTGAGAGTCCAGTGGTCTGTTTGAAGACAGAAGTGGTACTCAAACATGTCTTCAGGGACCAAACCACAGCAAAGGCTTCCCTCTCAATTCCACTCCAGCTCTGCTCTCTGGAGAGTAACCTCCTGCTAATGAAAGAAACAGGTTGGTCATGGCTATCATCATTGGTTTGGGAGAGAACCACTCCTGTCCCATCTTAAGAGGCATCTGTTTCCACTATGAACTGCCTAGACAAATCTGGAGCTTTTAAAATGGGTGCTGAGCACATTGCTTCCTTCAGAGTGTCAAAAGCATTTTGACAGGTCACTAGCCAGTTCACCTTCTTTGGCATTTCTTGGAGATCAATTCTGTGAGGGGGTCTACAATGGGCCCATATCCCTTCACAAACCTCCTGTAGTACCCAGCCAAGCCAAGGAATGCCCTAACGTGAGTCTGTGTGGTTAGAGCTACCCAGTCCACAATTGTCTGGACCTTGGGTTGTAAGGGTTAAACTTTGCTTTCACCTACAATGTGGCCCAAATATACAACAGAGCCATGCCCTTGCCTGTGAATTTTCATTTGGACACATAGGCTGTCCCCAGTGTCCATATCATGTGAACACCAGCTGCCTGACCAGGGGTCAAAGATAAGAGCTCAGCATACTGGTGCATGACTTGCCTGCAGTCAGCATGCTGTTGGACAGGGTCTGCAGTGGCGGCTGGTGACATTTGAAAGTGGTATGGTGTAAAAGTTGTTGATGTGTGTTGCATCGCAAGTGAGCGCAACTGTCATAAGTGAGGTTCGGGGGGGTCTTCCCCAAAGAAAATTTGAAAAAAAGAGTGGGAAAATCACTCATTTTAAAGCAACTTTGATGAAGCAAGATGGATAATAAAACAATTGTAATCGTGTAGACTTGAATTATTTAAACACATAAAAAATATTCCATATTTTACAGAATTATAATTGTTTAGTTACTGTAGTGTGCAAATTTTACAGTGCAACAAACAAGGTTTGTAATTATGTTACCTGCCCACATAGTTGTTATGCCTGAATACTGTGTGCAGTGCACCTGTCCGACATTTTATTCTAACAGTCTTGTTATAATGTTATTAAAGGCATTTCATGATAACGACATACCTGCTCCATTCTATAATTAGAGAACTTTATAATGGACTTGATATAACAGTGCTCTGCGGCAGGCTTGGTAAATACCTAGTCAGGTTTGACTAGAAAACTTCAAACGCACTGGAAGCCCTGACAAGTGTGTCACAGAGCAATAGCGAGATAAACCTTAAAATGCAGTCTCCAATACGTTTCACATTTTGTTCAGGAGATGAAGAAATATGATTATCTAGACAAATGTTTCCAATACCTGAACTCAGTGACCAATGAAACTATCAGAACTCAGTAAAAGGGGCTAGCAGCCTTGTCTTGTACACGGGAGTACAGGAACAAGCGATGAAAAGAGGGGGTGGAGCTGGTAGGAAGTAGATAAGAGAGAAAGGAGAGTAATAAAGGAAACAGAGAAAGCAAGAGATGAGGGATTAAAGGAGAGAGTGGTGAAGCAAGGGGAAAGAAAGAAATGCAGGGAGAAAAGGAAACAAGCGTGAGGTACAGGCATTGGAGTGAAGCAAGGAAGAGAATGATAGAGGCATGGAGGAAGGAAAGAAAATAAAGGAGAGACATGCAAAGATGTGGAGAAGTGTGGCTCAACGGTTAGAGCGGCAGACCCTGATGCAGAGTTCTGGCCCGGGACCAGAGTTCAATCCCCCGCCTCGGCGGGTCTTGGATTCAATTTGCTTGGACCTGATAATTCTCGCCTCGGTGCCTATTCTAATCATGGGTCCCACGCTGAAACTCTGGGCAATAGCTTGCGTAATCTCCACAACGGCCCCAGCAGCGCTGGGATGCCTGGCTTCACCATGGGGGTGCCCAGGAGTGGACATTTCACAGGGAAAGGCCAGGAAGGGTTCCACAGCGGTATGAGTAAAAGCGCCATACGAGTACATACACATTTACAAAGATGGAGGGAGGAGGGGTAGTAAGATAGGGCTAGAGACTGAGTCATGGAGGGAGGAAAGACAAGGGACAGGATGAACTGGCCGTTCGTGAGGAACAGACAACAATAAATAAGAATGTTACCGTGCAGGCTGCAGCGTCAGTGGAGGCAACACTTCAGACACAACACAAACATACATTAAAAATGAGAGGTATATCGTGCCCCCAGACAGAAGCTTTGCACATGCTTCCATTGTATTATTAAATTCATTCAGCCTCAAGGAGGCTACAAGAGAAAGTGATTAGAGCCAACAATCACCTATTCGATAGCGTGATGTCACGATGGCCCTCCAACCTGAAGAGCTGAGCACAATACTTTTGAAAAGGGGGCTCTTAGAAAGGGGTGCCCTGGCTAACCACACACTTTTCCAAAGTCGGTCAGAGCTGCCGACTTTGGAGTTGGGGAACCAGGTTCGAGCCCCGGCGTCGGCTCAGCTTCCTGTGATTCTGGGCAAATCACTTAATCTCCCTGTGACTACCAAGAAATTAATGTCCTTGTGTAACCTAACTGGTGCTCATGTAAAGCACTCCAATACCTTTGGGTCGAGTACGCTCTATATAAATCAGCAAAACAAAACTTACAACGTCTCTGTTTATTTGCAATTGCCAACATACATATCAGAAAACCATGCCACAGCTTACAGGAAACTGAAGCAACGCCATGGAGACAAGCGATTTCCAGCATTTCTAGTGCCTATGCTATTTCATTTTGGAGATGGGAACAGTAAAATAATTTACAAAATTACATTTGTGATTACCAGGATGATCATCAGTCCTCACGCATGTTGGCGAGTAGGCTCTGCGAACGGGCAGTACCACTCCTGTAGTACGTAATAGACACGAGGAGGCCTAGACGCTGGGTCCTGCAGACTGCCGAGAATGAACAACACATTTGAAAATGAATGAATTCAATTGCTTTCAAATCATGGAGGTTGTGCAAACATGTCACCCCACATACTCCAGCAATATTTCAACAAAAAGGGCAGACTGATTACACTTTTACAAATCGATATTAGCTCCTTGTTGGAAAGCGGATTATTAGTAGGGGCAAATGTATATCTACCACTGGCAATAAACCACTAACACAGTATAGGGCTCAGAATAGGTCTTAGAAAAGTATTCCCTTGCTCAAACCTTGGTAGCTTTGCTGTGAGTAGGCAGGCTTAACTTCAAAGACAGGTATGTAAAGCATTTAAAAACACCAATTCAGTAAATAATTAAGACACAATGCACAATAAAAATCCAACAGCAATAAAAAAGGAAATATTTTTATGTTTAAAATGACACCAAAACAACAAAAATCCAATGTAGGGTACCGGAGATATGAATTTTCAAAGATGTAGCTTTATCTAGCACTAAGAAACCTATAGCGCCTTATCGGGACATTTGGTTGCGATAGACCGGGTCAAAGTTTCAGGCCAACTGCGATGGAGCCCTGGACGGCAACTCCTCGCGGTAGGTCTCGGTAAATGTTTTTACCTTCTGACTTAGAAACGTATCCAGAGCTTTTCCTCCTCTTGGGTCTCTCGAAGCTCTCAGCCAGTCCGGATTCGGTGAGGGTTCGACAGATTGCCTTGCAACAAGCTCCCGGACAAACTTATGGAAGTCCAGAGTATTCCAGCGGGACAAGCAAAGGATCCAGGCCGACACGCGGTTGAAGGCAGGCGGCTTGGCTTTAGCGGTTGCTCCCGGTCACCTTTTCTTCGTTCCGAATTAGAAACTTTTACAGAGCCTTCTCTCCCAGCGTCCCTCGATGCTCTTCATCAGGCCGGATTCGATTAGGGTTCACCGGCTTCGGATTCTAATTACTCCCGGTCAAACTTAGGAAGTAGGACCTACGGAGCTTTTCAGCGGGACAAACCTGTCCGGCAGGCCGGCTGGCGGTTGAAGGCAGGCGGCTTGGCTGGCCAGGTTGAGTCGGTCCACTTATGGAGCTTTTCCCCAAAGTTGCTCCAAAGTTCTCCAAACTTCTGGAACTTCTTCCTAAAGTTTCCCAAAGGGTCCCAAAGTGTCTCAAACTCACTCCAAGGGTCTGGAAGCTTCAAGATAGTCCTTGAAAGTTGAGAACTTCAGTTCCCACAATCAACTTGGACAAAACCCTTACAAATCCACTGGTCGTGCTCCAGATTGAAGATTCTTGGTGGTGATGTTCCAGGTGAGCTCTGTTAACCTGTAGCGTGCAGGAAGTCCACTCTTTAGTCCTTTTACCACAAGGTAGTCCACATGCCTGTAGTTCCAGATAGTGCAGAAGGCGCAATCTTCAGAGTGCAGGCCTTGGGGAATGCACATCAAACTTCTCAGCATGGCCCTTCTTGCTTTCTTAGGTTTCAAGCAGCAGATCTGAGAGGCTCTGCCCCTCTCAGATACTTATTCCAAGCTCTCTGGGTCAACCAGGTGGTCACTCCTGTCCAATGGGGTATAGGGTACCGTCCCAAGGTATGACCACTTCCTGCAGAGTGTGGCACTATTTTGTCCCAGAAAAGTGTGGCACTATTTTGTCCCAGAGTGCATCAATTCTTCCAAATTCATAATATCTGATTGGCCATCAGGGAGAGAAAAGCTGGCTAAACACACCCCTAGGATGGCTAAGCTCCATAGTCTCTCCCCCTTGCATCTGCTCATTCCTTCCTTAAGCCTAGCATTTGGCTGGGTTCAAAAGAGTAGAGTTGTAAATGACACTGGTGTCTTCCTCTTCCCTTGAAGTCCATTGTTTATGACTCCCCCCCCCCTGCTCTGGCATTCCTGTGTAAGAGAACACTGCCCTCCCAGCGGAGCTGGTCAACCCCAGGGGCTCCTTATCACCTCTTCAAAGAAGCCTGGATAATCCACTTAACTCTGACCAATCAGGACAGACCACTAGAACGCTGAATCTGGGCTTACAGACAAGAAAGTTTTACAACTTCTCTGTACATTTTAGGATAAATTCAACAATATCATATTGTTGAGCTTATTAATACCATTCTGGGAAGTCTTTGAATGGTAGTTTTAGCCTTCTCCTTAGTAGGTAATAACTTCTTGCCATGTTAACCTATATGGCAGGGGATTTGCAATGGGAAAAATGATTTGGGCCATTTTTCCAGCACCAGGGCTTACAAAAACACATTTTATTAGCACTCTGCCTATATCTTCAGGGCCCCCACCCCTGAAACACATAGGGGAGATGTTAGGGTTTCTGAATATGTAGAAATATTGGAGATCCTCCCTCCACAGTGCCTCTAACACCAACGTCGATTTTGTGCAGCACTTAATCACAATGTGGGGAATGAAATGTGCAATTTCACTTAACTCAGGGCATATAAGACTCATTTTTATAAGAGTCCGCCCTTTAAATACCTGACCCCCCACCCTTGGGACGCCTAGGGAAGACCCTGGGGGTACCTAATATGCCCAAATATTGTAGGTTATCCATTTTTAAGTGCCCCAAACACCAAAGTCGAGTTTGGGGACAATTTACTTTTCAAAAGTAGTCCTGCAACACAGGGCTCAGGCTCAGAAGTGCACACGTCCAAGTGCAGAAAGGGCTGCTAGCCTCTAAACGGTCATGCCCTATTATATACTAGGGACTTAGAGGTAGTTTCAATCCCCCTGCCCTATTATGTACTAGGGCCTTATAGGGTAGGTCATGCCAATCACAGGGGTAGCCCAACCCATAGTGTACCCTAGTGTATGCAGGTGTTTTTACTATATTCTAAGTGTCTCTTTCAGCATAGCATTGGCCCTGGGCCTGGATAGGCAGAGCCAAGGGTCAGTAAGAGTCTGTATCCACCAGTACCAGTCAGAAAAAAGTTGAGGAGTGCTCAGGGCACAGGATGACTTTGCAACACCCCTATAATAATTAACTTACTTTCCACTCCTATTGCATCTAGTCTAGTTAATAATTTTTCCAATAAAAAGAGGCTTTGGCAAAATAAATAGGCCTGGGTTTGGCTCTCAGTCGGGCCTTGCATATAGTTGATTTATATTTTGAAGGCAGCCCAGTTTATTACTACATAGAAAATGACCTTAGACTGGCTGTCTCCAACTCGGCGACTCTGAGTGCCAAAGTCTGTCTGAGCCACTGCTGCCTTTTGTTTCGGTTAGGTTAGGGGACCTGCTGCAGCTAAGGTCACCTCGCCCCACTAGATCATTCAGGTCAGGAGCTGCTGTGTCGGGTGAGGCATACTGCTCTCCACTCTTCGTGCACAATGCCTTTCATTACTGGTGGCGCTGCACATGAAGAGGGCAGAGGAGAGCAGGGAACAGAAATGGCCAATCACTGCATAGCGAACAAAGCAAACAAGCATTTACAATGCAATAGGTCTCGCTTTTGCGAGAGTTTAAGCTATTGGCATTCTAAATAACAATGCCTTTTATTTATCTGTTTAGAAAAGCAACACATAAATAAAAGGCATTGTCATTTACAATGCAAATAGGTAAAGCTCTCACAAATGACCCAAAGGCACGGATTTGGAGATGTGTGCAGAAGACACTACAACTGAAAGAAGCATTGGATACACACATAGGATGTGATTGAGGGACTATAACAAGCAATTAGACCAAATTCTAAGAGTGTGTGTTTTAGTACAGGCGAGACCTATTGGCTATGCCAATGCTTGTTTTCTGATGCCGTGAACTGCTCCAAGATTGTTAGGAGGACGCCTGCCTTGCCACCGGAGACATCATCACCTATCTCTGGAAGGACCGCACTAGCAAAGCATTGCATGAACTTGCCCCTCATGGTCTGATCTTTCATCACGAAAAACAAGAGCTTGAGTTTTCTTCCATCTGTGCGGTTACTATGTAACCTTCTAGCCATTATGGGTATTTAGAAAACAGAATAAGGACAAAAGCAGAGAATGGAAGCCCTCAGCCTTGGGTACCAGCAAATGCTTCATTGTGCCAGTGGAGGCTATTGGCAGCTGCTCCACAGCTCTGCTCATACCTCGCACTTGCAGTCACCATGACATTTCACAAGAGCAGGCGGATGGAAAGAGAGTAATGTTTAAAGGGTACTAGAATGTTTAACTGGGGAGAGAAGACTGAACCCAACATTGCACCACGTGCACATCAACCAAAAGGATTCTTCCTCCCAATTACCCATTCCAGAATGGAAACCATGCAGATGTTATTGTTGCCTCCATGTCTGTCCTCTAATGTAGGCGTGTGGTTGTGGTAGCTGCAGCAGTGTTTCAGGCCACTCCGGTCTGAAAAGACCACTATCTCTTGTGCTTCACTACCCTTGTTGACTTGCGATGGACGCCTTGCTGTTTGGTGCCTGGGATAGGTTAAGGGAACCACCGTCATTTTGATTTCTTGCTGAACCAATAAAACTAGCTGGACAATTACAAGTTGGACACTTTCATTAATTATTATTTTTTGGTCCTTCACAACAGATCCATCTCAATATTTACACTCGAGCAATATGATTACCATGAATCTGGCAGACTGTTTTATTTGTGGACAATTGACTCACTAGTGCAATACTGCAAGTTTTTATTGAAAAAAAATAAATAAATAACAATTGTTAACTCGCAGATTCTACACATATTGCCGGAGTTTTCCATGTTTATGTATTTACATACGGGTCCTTCGATGAGCGACGGGGCCACGAAATGTTCTGCTTTTTCCACCATCTCCAGCATGCCTCCTTCACAATGTGATGTTGTTTCCACCTGCAGTTCTGTGAACCTGTAATCCTCCTGTTCTGCCTCGCCCCAAATCGTTCACCATTTTCAATCACAACGACAGTTACTGCTCAGTGCTCACTGTTCTTGTGATCTATAAGGCATTCAATGGCGTTGCTTGGAGTTGTGGTGTAAAGGAGACACCTGGAGCTGTCTTTGGGAGTACCCACGTTTGGAGAAGTTTCCGAAATTACTAAAACGTCTCTCTTATTGTGAGGGAGAGAATTCCACCGCTAGAGGGCGGGTGCTTGGTTTGTTCTGCACCAAATTATGATGACGTGTAAGCCTGGCTAAATGGCGCGTGGCAGGTCCGGTGTGTTTGCTTTGCTCACTCCTTTCTTACTAGTCCTTAGCGCCATGAAGTCTTTTTAAACAGCCGAGCGCTTTATAAATATATATATATATATATATTTTTAATAGCTTCACATTTTCTCATAATATGCATCGTAGCGTTTTTCTATGATCTGCCGCTCGTTTAAAAATTAAACCCACGAATAATGGCTTATTTATTACTGGGCTTCAGTGCTGAATTTGAACCCGTGGTTGCGGGGCCGGTTAAAGTGAAATGGGTCATCCAAATTAAAAGCGTGAGAGCATGGTCTGAGATACAGAAAGGGAGGTGAGTGGTGAGAGGTGAATGTGTGAGGCTCGTGCATTTCACAACGGAAGGCGAAGGAATGATAGAGGAACTTGAGTAAGAATGGACTTCACAGACAAGAGAAACTGGAGCAGTTTCATAAAACGAGAACGCTAGGTGAGTGCCTAGACTCCCACCACTAGCCGCTCTAATACCACCAGTGCAAGCAACTAATGTGGCACCATTGCTAGTGGGGAATGGTACAGAGAGAGGCGCCTTCGCCTAAGTTGGAAAACATTCTGTACCAGTCCTAGGTGGTGGAGAGGGAGGTACAAGTAGGAGAAAGGTGTGAATGACACAGAAGGCAGATGTGTGGGGTGGGAGAGTGGGGTAAATGAGAAGAGTGTGATGAAATATATGCACGAGACTAGATCAGGAGGGGAAATAGAGAGCGAGCATGTGAGGAAGTGAAGATGGAAAGAGAAAAGTAACGGCCGCGCGGCCGTGAAAACGAAAGTAACAGCGATCGCGATCAAAGCGAAAGTGATCGCGATCGCTTGAACGGGAGCGCTGTGTGGCAAGCACGTGAGTGGTGCGCGCGCAGCAGTGATTGGCGGGTGCGCGCGTGCACGCTCACGTGCACTCAAGCTTTAGGCCACAGGCAGCACTTTAAAAATCCCAACTACAAAATGTCTCTCCGAGCCAGCGCATGCGCTGGCCTCAGCGAGACCTAAAAACAAGGAGATGATGGAAGGAGCGCTGAAACTATTCAGACACTCACTTCCAGTCACAGATCTGGGTTCAATCCATCATCGTTCTTTAGCTCACTTTGCCACCCAGTTCAGACCCAGCTGTATGCAAATCAATCTTGACTCAGTTCCTCATGGGAACAGTCAAGCCCAAACTGGCAAGCCAGGTCTTTCCTGGACCAGAAACAAGCATCCTGGGACCGGTTTTGGTATAGCACCCCTAATCAGCCAGGCTAGCTTGAATCCAGTGGGAAAGTGAGCAAGGTGTTACCCTACAACTGGTCCCAGGATGCTTGTTTACAGGTCAGGGAGGACCTGCCTGGCAGTTCGGGCTGGACAGGTTCCAGACTGATTTGCATATGGCTGGGTTTGAATTGGAATGGCATGGGGAGCAAAAAAACTATCCATTTAGGCCCAGATCTCTGTACTGGGGTGAGTGTCTGACATTGTTCAGCATTCTGTCCATCAATTGTGCTTTTTACGGTTGTCACTCCGAGTGGGTGTACTGCTCGATTTTCCCGGCCTTTCTTGTGTTAAAGAGGGACCAATATGACTTCAGTCTCTTTCCATTCAAGTTTAAGGGTTAGAGTAGTGTATAGAGCCTATTTACTAGGCTCTTCGACATGATCCTGTGTTCTTCCCCATAGATCAGGGCTTGCACACATAGCCTAGGGGATAGATTCGTTAGTATTAGGGGTAACCTGTCCTGTAGTGAGGGTATTTCATGGAGCCGTGCTGAATTCAGGCCTGGTAGGCCTCAATCAGGAGAGACTCCATCTTTCTTTCTGCTCCGGCAGCTTGGGATGTTTTTAGGTCGAGGGTGATGTTTTAGTTATGAGGTGTTATTCGCTTGGAGAGAACCGGTTCAGGCCGGCCCTTATCGAAGGATTGTATTTTTCTTCATGCCGAAGACACTACATCAGGCCGGCCGGCTGGGAACGTGTCCTTGGCACGGGGAGGTACAAGAATTTGGTGGGCGGCAGGTTACGGGCTGGAATTTTCCATGAGGAAATGCACATCTATATTAGTAAAAGTTTGAGGCAGAGACTGGCACTTGCTTTTAGTCCATAGGCGGCACCTGGCCGTTAGCAGTAAAGCTACTACTTATTCCAGGGAAGACAGATGACAAACTTGAAGGTGGAGAAAAACCGAGAAATAGATATTCCAAAGAGAAGAGAGTAGCCGACGAGGAAGAGGTCCCAGTGACTCGGAGAGGGAGACGGGAGTAAACCCGTGATTGCGGAGGTGTGACTTCCAGGCGAAGCCGAGGCGCAGACGAGAAGGGAACCTAGATGACCATTGAGTGCAGGCTACATACGACCAAGGTGATGTCAACCCCTTACTATTAGAGTGTACAACTTAATCTTTCACTTTTCTTTGCAGGTTATGTGATATGTATTATGTTCCGTGAGTGTGCATGTAATAACTAAATAAAGTATTCAGTTTGTAGTAAAGCAATATGTGCTACGTGTTCTTGTGTAAGAGGGTAACCTATTCTTCTAGTCAGCTGTGACCTGACATGAACAGATGTTAATCCTGATCAGGTAGGTGGTAACTGAATAAGGGAGAAAGGAGCCCCTCGAACTGGGGAACAGGTTGTGCTCAACTAGCCGTCTTTGTGTGATCTGATACATAGTAACACTGATTCCCTTGTTGTTAATTCCCTTGTTGTATGTCGTGGTAATGATAGGATGAACTCGTGATCTAAGGCTGCCGTCTGGGCAGGAAGTCCTAGGTCCGTTTGGGACCGCGAGGCTGTGGCTGCCGTCTGGGCAGGAAGTCCTGGGTCCGTTTGGGACCGCGAGGCTGTGGCTGCCGTCTGGGCAGGAAGTCCTGGGTCCGTTTGGGACCGCGAGGCTGTGGCTGCCGTCTGGGCAGGAAGTCCTGGGTCCGTTTGGGACCGCGAGGCTGTGGCTGCCGTCTGGGCAGGAAGTCCTGGGTCCGTTTGGGACCGCAAGGCTGTGGCTGCCGTCTGGGCAGGAAGTCCTGGGTCCGTTTGGGACCGCGAGGCTGTAAGGTCTTGGTATATATGTATGTAATAGGAATTCCCTGTCCTTAGGTGGTATATATATGTGGTTATTTAGGTGTAAATAGGCCCTAGGGAGGGGGTAACGTTCTGGTTTGGGTTAGAGAGGCTCTGTTGAGCGGGTTCCGAAAACCCAAGCAGAACATTTGGCGTCACGAACCGTTTACGAAACCTGTGTGCGTTGTGTTCTATTGTGTTTGCTTTCGGCGCGTGCGTGGTTTTGTTTGCATTTTATTTTTGTATAATTGTGTGTGTAGTTTTTTTCTCTTCTTTTTTTTTTTCTTTTTCTCTTTCTTTTTTTTTTTCTCTCTCACGATGTTTTCTAGAAGGTCTACATCTACTTTTAAGTTGCCCGTTGATATTCCCGGATGGGATTCAACGCCTTATGAAGCCTTGGCCCGTGAGTGGGCTGATTCTACTGGTTTGAGTGAGAATTGGAATTCTTCTTTGGAGCTGGCAGAGCCGGCTAATGTGATTGCTTGTTTGCAGAAGGCACCCGTATCGAAGGGTGAGGAGATTCCCATTTTGGGGCGCAGAGGTTGGATTGTTTTGTCTGCATACAGGATTCTGCATGAGAGATTGTTGAAGTTACAGATATCTCTTAAAGATGTGGAAGCGCACTTTGTTGAGATTCAGAATTCTCATACTTTGTTGCGGTGTCAAAATAAGTTGCTTGCTGATAAACTTGAGACTTACCAAACTATTGCCGAACGGGCGGCTGTGCGAATTGCTCGTTATAAATACAAGAACAGGCGCGGTCGGGTTTCGACGCGAAAGGTGCGTCTGGTCGTGGCGACAGCCGGGCTGGATTGGAATCCTGATGAATGGGATGGTAATATCTGGAACTCGACTGATTCTTGTTCCTCGGGTGAGGAGTCTGCCAAGCGCGAGTCTTCTCGCTCCCGCCATGATTGTAAGTCTGCTTCTCGCACCTCTGATGGTGCACCCCGTGATTACGCTCGTTCTTCGAGTGGGATCAATGCCTCTTACACTGATTGTCCCTCTACGAGTACTGATCGGGCTCCTTGTGATGCTCGTCCCGCGGTTTCTGCGCATCCAGTTTTCCGTCGGAAGTTGCAGCAGTCTCCCAATGCTCCGCAGGGTATTTCTTTGGACTGTTTAGAAGACTTTACTCAACAGGAAATTAGTGATATTTTGCAGCGATTTCGGCAGCGAGCTGGTGAGTCCTTGCTCACATGGATGGTGCGCCTTTATGAACTGGGCGCTGCTGGTATTATGTTGGATACTGGCGATTGTTTAAAGTTCTGTTCCTTGAGTTTGGATTCTACTGTGCAGGATCATTTTCGTAACTATAATGGTGGTGGTCAGATTTCTTTACTCCAATTGGCGACTGAGGGTTGTAATCAAAAATATCCTACTGAATCTGACTGGCCTGTGAATGACAAGCCGTGGTATACTTTGCGTGATGCTGCTCAACGTCTCAAAGAGGAGGTGATGAAAACGGCAATTTTTCTGGGTACTGCTGACAGATTGCTTGATGGTTTGTTGACATCTTCTGTGCGGAACCGTATCATTCGATCTTCCCCTGTTGCCTATAAGCAGGTCATGATGACTTTATTGATTAATCAGACTGGTAACGTGTTATCTACGGTTTTGGAATCGGTGCGCCAACTCGGTGAGTTGGGTGAGTGGTTTAAACCTGAACGTCAGTCCCGGCCTGACACTCGTACTCCTGGTGAAAATAAACTTACTAGACGTGATATTTTTTCTGGTCTTCTGGCTGATGGTGTGCGGAGGGAGGACATTGATGGTGAGACTACCGCTCGTTTGTGGGAGTTGTTTCGCAAACGTGGCTTGGATCGAAAGGAGGGTGCCCGGCGTGTTCGGACCACTGAGTGTGATCGTGGTGGTTCTGACGGTAGCGGTGATGACGACCGCCGTGGGCGCTCTGTTCGTCGTGATGATCGACGTTCTGTACGTGATGTGTCCCCCCGTCGAGAGAGAGACAGGGAGAGAGAGGGGGAAAGAGAAAGGGGGAGAACTGACTATGTTTACAGCAGACGTAGAGATGATAGGGATCAATCCCCTGAGTTGAGGAGGAGAGAGGATCGTCACAGTTTGGTCGATCGTAACCCGCAGTACAATGCAGAAGATACGAATCCGTTCCGTACTGGGAATGGATATGAACAGGAGGTACCGATACCTAAGAAGCGTGAGAGTCTTTATCCTGATTTATCCTGGTATACAGAATGCAGTAAGAATGATTAGGAAATAGGTCAAGCTCCGGTACACAGATGGGCTCACAGAGATAATAGACCCTATGTAGATATTGACATTTATTGGAGACATCGTAATATCCAAAGGGCCCGAGCATTGGTAGATACAGGAGCGGAGGCCACTCTTATTCATGGAAAATCGAAGAAGTTTACAGGTCAGCCTTTTACTATTACCGGATTAGGTGGAAAAGAAACCCCTGCAGTTCAAACTTTGCTTGAAATGAGAATAGGTAGAATTCCTAGAAAAGAGTATTCTGTACTAGTAGTGCCACTCCTAGAATTCATAATTGGGATTGATATTTTGAAAGGAATGACTTTGCATCTAGATGACGGATGTTACCAATTTGGAACAACGCATTATATATCGTCCAGACCTATACGGGTTGGTCGTTTAAGAATGCCCCCCATACAAGTTCCCCAGGCGACAAAAGTGGTTTGTCAGAAGCAGTATCGTATTCCAGGTGGTCATGAGGAGATTAGTACCACTATTCAGGAGTTGGTGGATGCAGGAGTCATAACCCCAGTTACTTCTGCTTGGAATAATCCTGTTTGGCCGGTGCGTAAGAGTGATAACTCTTGGCGCATGACCGTTGATTATCGAGAATTGAACAGACACACACCCTCTTTGACTGTTGCAGTACCGGATGTTATTACACTAATTGAGAGAATCCAAAAGCATCCAGGTACATGGCATGCGTCCATTGATATTGCTAATGCTTTCTTTTCGATTCCGATTGCCCCAGAGTGTCAGGAACAATTCAGTTTTACGTGGAACGGGCGTCAGATGACGTTTAGAAGTCTTCCCCAGGGCTATGTGCATAGTCCTACGATATGTCACCGGCTGGTGGCAGAGCATTTGGCTGAGGTACCGGTTCATCCGCAAATTCAGATATGTCATTATATTGATGATGTTTTGATCCAAGGCGAAACACAAGAGGAAGTTCAGACCCAATTAGACAGAGTCATTGAGTGCCTGCGTGAGAAAGGTTGGGAAATCAACCCAGATAAATTGCAAGGTCCGTCCCAGGCTGTAAAATTTTTGGGTATTAATTGGCATGAAGGGCACCGTGAAGTGATCCCTCAGGTTAAACAGAAGATTCTTGATTTTGCAGTTCCTAGAAATAGGAAAGAAGCCCAGAGCTTCATTGGTCTGTTTGGCTTTTGGCGCCAGCATATTCCTCATTTGAGTCAAATATTGGCCCCCTTGTACCGGGTCACGCGTAAAAAGAATGCATTTGAATGGGATAAACCACAGCAAGATGCGTTTAGTCTGGCAAAAGAGGCAATTCAACATGCTCTGGATTTATGGCCTGTACGTGGTGGTGACGTGGATTTGAATGTGTCTGTACAGGGCCTTTATGCAAATTGGAGTTTGTGGCAGAAACAAGGCAGGAGTAAAGTACCGTTAGGTTTTTGGACCAAAAAGTTACCTGATGCTGGTGAGCGTTACACACCCTTTGAGAAACAGTTACTTGCTTGTTATCGGGCTCTGGTGGATACCGAGCAATTGACTTTGGAACATGAAATAGTTCTGCGTCCGGAAATTCCTATCATGCAGTGGGTTCTGAGTTCGCCGAAAACTCACCGAATTGGACACGCTCAAGAGGCGAGGGTGATTAAATGGAAATGGTACATACAAGACAGGGCACGTGTGGGCCCGAAAGGAGTTGCTTCTTTACATGAGCAGGTGGCGCGAGCGCCATCGACTGAGACTGAGAGTGAATGTTCCGTACCTTTAGCACAGGAGTCTCCTGTCAAGTGGGGTAAGCCTTTTGATGATTTGTCCGCAGCGGAAAGAAACCATGTTTGGTTCACTGATGGTTCAGCGAGGTTTATAGGGATGACACGGCACTGGAAGGCGGTGTCCTATAATCCGATTACACAGAAATTGTTGAGCACAACTGGTGAGGGTAAAAGCAGCCAATTTGCCGAGCTTTACGCTGTTTACCAAGTTTTGAAACAAGAGTTACCTGGTACATGTCATATTTTCACCGATTCTTGGTCTGCTGCCAATGGACTGGCTGTTTGGTTGCCAACTTGGCATTCCCATAATTGGAAGTTACACTCCAAAGAATTATGGGGAAAAGAGTTATGGCAAGAGATTTGGGAGATGCTCCCACAGAGTACTGTTACAATCTTCCATGTGGATGCTCACACCCCGATAGATTCTCTTGACAAATTTTTTCATAACATTGCAGATGAGAAGTCTAAAATTGCTGAGGCAGTGGTGGACAGGCAAGATTCTGATATTGCGGGATTGGCGAAATGGGCACACCAGAAGGCAGGACATTTTGGAGAGAAGGCCACTAGCAGGTGGGCTGCTGATCGAGGAATTTATATTCCCCTAGATCTAATTAAAAATGTTATTTTACACTGCCCCGTTTGTCAGCATATCAGACAGCGTAAGGTGCCCCAAATTGTTAAAGGTCATTTACATCGCGGAAAACTGCCCGCTCAAATTTGGCAGATTGATTACATTGGTCCACTTCCCATGAGTAGGAATTGTCAATATGTTTGCACTATTGTTGATACATACAGTGGCCTGCTGGTAGCCCTTCCCTGTAAGCAAGCTACCCAATTGAATACCATTAAAACATTAGAATTGATTATGATGTACTATGGTGTGCCATTCCAAATTCAATCTGATAATGCATCCCATTTTCGTGGAAGATTGGTACAGGAATTCTGTGCGGAAAATAATATTGAATGGATATTCCATATACCCTACTACCCACAGGCCTCGGGCCTGGTGGAGAGATTGAATGGCCTGCTAAAGGACCAGCTGCGTAAGTTAACAGATGACAAGTATAAAAATTGGCGAGACTTTTTGCCCCAAGCACTATTGATTTTGAATAATCGTCCTTTTTTAAATGCTGAATCTTCACTTATGCGTTTGTTTCCCCCGAATGTTGAGGCTATGCCTAATGAAATCAGAGAAACTGTGATGTATTGGGAAATTACTCCCGGAGCTTTGGCTCCATGTAGAGCGACCCCAGGGTCGGCAGGTTTAGACTTGCATGCTATGGATGACATTGTTATAAAAAGTAGAGATCGAGTCATCATAGAGACAGGTGTTGGTGTTCAGATACCACCTGGAAATTTCGGATTGATCGCCCCTAGATCGGGGCTGGCTGTAAAAGGCATTCAGGTGCTTGGAGGAATTATCGACAGTGATTATCAGGGAGAGATTAAGGTGCTCCTGCTGAATAGCAGTGAGGTTGACTTACTGATACATCGCACTGACCGAGTGGCTCAATTACTCATAATGCCTGTTTTCAGTGGTGCATTAATGAAAGGCACTGCTCCAACGTTGCTAACTGTACGAGGCCAGAAAGGTTTTGGCTCCACGGATAATCCTGGGGCCAGAGTTTGGGTGCAGTCTCCTAAGAATCCCCCTGAACAAGCAGAGGTCATTGCCACCGGTCAGGACAATACCATTTTGGTTATGAGACCAGGGAAAGATAGCTGGGAAGCGGTCCCGGCTGATAAATGTTATTTACGAGAATGATTAATGCCTGTATTTGGTTCTCTTTCAGATCATTCTTTGGATTGTTGCTGCAGGATGTGTCGGAGCCGGACTGTTTTCGGACTGGTACGACGAGAAAGGAGGGATCCTATCAACCCGGGATGAACTGGGAACCCGAGTGTTGCGTTCCTTCGCTGCGTGGGATTCATCATCGAACTTTTGGACAGCTCTAGCCAAGAGGGTGACTGACGCCCCTCACTTCTGTTTGACACCGATGAGATCTGTACATGACATTCTGGCGACCTGTCTGGTTGCTGTCCCCGCCTCATTGGAAACTTTAATTCATATTTTTAATGTTTCGAAGGCCCGTCCCAATATTCTCCTGGGTGATTTTGCTACCCATGTATATTGCCCCCTATGTATTGAACTGCCGAACGAGCAAACCCCCATCCAGTCCCAAATACTTACTTATAATATCACACAAGGGGGCATATGCATCAACATTAGCATTTGCGATTCCTTATTAGCGAAAAATAAGGAATCGCTAATAAGGAATAGCAAAAGGCTATGCATGTAGGAATCGCTATTCAAATAGCGATTCCTTAACATTCCTTATTACCGAATCGGTAATACCGAATCGGTAATAAGGAATACCTACCCATTCATTCCTATGGGCTTGGAGGCCCATAGGAATGAATGTAAAGCCATTCTGTATTAGCGATTCGGTATTACCGAATCGCTAATAGCGGGAGCACTTTCAAGGGTGCCAGGGTGTCAAAAGGACACCCTGTTGCACCCCTGAAAATGATATGTGCACATATGTTGCACACACACATGCTCTAAGGGCATGTGTGTGCGCAACATGAAACTTTGAAAAATGCACAAAAGTGCATTTTTCAAAGTTTTTGCAAATTACCATGCAGTTCATCTTCATGGTAATTTGCTCCCCTTATTAGCGAAATCGCTAATTTTTTAACTTTGATGCATTGCATTTAAGGAATCTCACTTTGGGATTCCTTAAATGCAATCGCTATTTAAGGAATCGGTATTTAAGGAATCCCTATTTAAAGAATCGCTATTTAAGGATTCCTTAAATACCGATTTCTGCTTTTGGGTTGATGCATTGGGATTGGGTATTTTTTACTTAATACCGGGAGCTAATAAGGAATCGGTATTTTACCGACTGGATTTTGGCTTGATGCATAAGGGTGAAGGTGATTTGTGCTTCTTTCTTACGTGTAATCCTAGTGCGATCTCTGAATGTCTGCGCCTAAAACTAAAAGGCGCCACTTCATTTACCGCTCATGAACGGACTTTGTGCTTTCAAAGGACACCGACCACATGTGTTTCAGTTCAGAACAATATGACTTGTAATAGTTTGGTAGTTACCCCCAGTCACTATCGCACGATGTTACTACCTGCCGGATGGCTTTTCTCATGTGGTAATACTTCCTGGCCATATGTCCCTGCAAACATCTCCGGAGGCCCTTGTGCCATTATGAGACTCAGTTTGCTGATGTTCGCATCACATCCGAATGCCAACTCTCGTGTGCTTCGAGATACTGTAATGTTACAGGAGGATTGTGACCCATCTTTGCATTTATATTCCAAGTCTGAATACCTTAGCTTAGCTGTTTCAATTATTGGTGTTCCTGCTTTGGCGGTTTATAATGCCAAATCTATTGGGAAAATGGCTTGCTGGATGGTGAAATCTATTAATCATACTTCTACAATCTTGTCTGACATGCTATTAGACGCCCAGGGTGAACGTAGGGCCATTTTGCAAAATAGAGCAGCCATTGATTATCTTTTGCTTAAACATGGACATGATTGCTCCGACTTTGAAGGTCTCTGTTGTTTTAACTTGTCTGACCATACACAATCCATTCGTGCACACATCGACAAGTTGCGTGACTTAACAGAAGAAGTTAGAAAACACATTGACCAGGGCTGGTTTGACTGGCTCTTTAATTGGTTACCCGATATACACATGCTACGCCAAACATTAGGTGGTATTTTGATTGCTGTTGCTGTTTTGATTTCTATCTGTTGCTTTATTCAGTGTATTCCTTCACTACTTCAATTCTGCACACTTGTTACTAGACATAGATCAGTTAGCTTTGTTTCATATTATTCTTCCACAGATGTTAGCTCCATTTAATGAATGTATAATAGACTGAAGTCAAGGGTGAAATGTACTGCTCGATTTTCCCGGCCTTTCTTGTGTTAAAGAGGGACCAATATGACTTCAGTCTCTTTCCATTCAAGTTTAAGGGTTAGAGTAGTGTATAGAGCCTATTTACTAGGCACTTCGACATGATCCTGTGTTCTTCCCCATAGATCAGGGCTTGCACACATAGCCTAGGGGATAGATTCGTTAGTATTAGGGGTAACCTGTCCTGTAGTGAGGGTATATCATGGAGCCGTGCTGAATTCAGGCCTGGTAGGCCTCAATCAGGAGAGACTCCATCTTTCTTTCTGCTCCGGCAGCTTGGGATGTTTTTAGGTCGAGGGTGATGTTTTAGTTATGAGGTGTTATTCGCTTGGAGAGAACCGGTTCAGGCCGGCCCTTATCGAAGGATTGTATTTTTCTTCATGCCGAAGACACTACATCAGGCCGGCCGGCTGGGAACGTGTCCTTGGCACGGGGAGGTACAAGAATTTGGTGGGCGGCAGGTTACGGGCTGGAATTTTCCATGAGGAAATGCACATCTATATTAGTAAAAGTTTGAGGCAGATACTGGCACTTGCTTTTAGTCCATAGGCGGCACCTGGCCGTTAGCAGTAAAGCTACTACTTATTCCAGGGAAGACAGATGACAAACTTGAAGGTGGAGAAAAACCGAGAAATAGATATTCCAAAGAGAAGAGAGTAGCCGATGAGGAAGAGGTCCCAGTGACTCGGAGAGGGAGACGGGAGTAAACCCGTGATTGCGGAGGTGTGACTTCCAGGCGAAGCCGAGGCGCAGACGAGAAGGGAACCTAGATGACCATTGAGTGCAGGCTACATACGACCAAGGTGATGTCAACCCCTTACTATTAGAGTGTACAACTTAATCTTTCACTTTTCTTTGCAGGTTATGTGATATGTATTATGTTCCGTGAGTGTGCATGTAATAACTAAATAAAGTATTCAGTTTGTAGTAAAGCAATATGTGCTACGTGTTCTTGTGTAAGAGGGTAACCTATTCTTCTAGTCAGCTGTGACCTGACATGAACAGATGTTAATCCTGATCAGGTAGGTGGTAACTGAATAAGGGAGAAAGGAGCCCCTCGAACTGGGGAACAGGTTGTGCTCAACTAGCCGTCTTTGTGTGATCTGATACATAGTAACACTGATTCCCTTGTTGTTAATTCCCTTGTTATATGTCGTGGTAATGATAGGATGAACTCGTGATCTAAGGCTGCCGTCTGGGCAGGAAGTCCTAGGTCCGTTTGGGACCGCGAGGCTGTGGCTGCCGTCTGGGCAGGAAGTCCTGGGTCCGTTTGGGACCGCGAGGCTGTGGCTGCCGTCTGGGCAGGAAGTCCTGGGTCCGTTTGGGACCGCGAGGCTGTGGCTGCCGTCTGGGCAGGAAGTCCTGGGTCCGTTTGGGACCGCGAGGCTGTGGCTGCTGTCTGGGCAGGAAGTCCTGGGTCCGTTTGGGACCGCGAGGCTGTGGCTGCCGTCTGGGCAGGAAGTCCTGGGTCCGTTTGGGACCGCGAGGCTGTAAGGTCTTGGTATATATGTATGTAATAGGAATTCCCTGTCCTTAGGTGGTATATATATTTGGTTATTTAGGTGTAAATAGGCCCTAGGGAGGGGGTAACGTTCTGGTTTGGGTTAGAGAGGCTCTGTTGAGCGGGTTCCGAAAACCCAAGCAGAACAGTGGGACAGATATGCCCAGACGTGAGTCCTGTGCTCTCCATGCCACTGAGTGAAGCTAGCCTGGCTGATGAGGTATGTTACCCTGAAACAGGTACCAGGATGCTTGTTTCTGGTCTAGGGAGGACCTGGCCTGGCAGTTCAGGCTCATGGGAACAGGGTCAAGACTGATTTGCATATGGCTGGGTTTGAACTGGAAAGGCATGGGGAACAAAACAACAATGGATTTAGGCCCAATCTCTTTCTATCAATTTGGTTTTTTTGCGTTTGTCACTTCAAGTGGGACAGGTATGCCCAGACGTGGGTCCCGTGCTCTCCATGCCACTAGAGTCAAGCTAGCCTGGCTGATGAGCGGTGTTGCCACGAAACTGACCCCAGGATGCTTGTTTCCGGTCCAGGGAGGACCTGTCCTGGCAGTTCAGGTAGGACGGTTCCCATGGGAAACAAATTCAAAACTGATTTGCATATGGCTGGGTTTGAACTGGAATGGCTTGGGGAGCAGAGAAAGGATGAATTTAGGCCCGGATCTCAGTACTGGGGTATTGTTCAGCATTTTGTCCATCAATTGTTTTTTTTTGCGTTCAATCACTGCATGAATTCATAATAAAACCATGAAGCGATTGGCCACTGACTGTTAAGGTGTGGACCTGATTCTCCCCCATCTCAGTGCTGCCTGAAGAAGATCTCCACGACCACAAGAGAACTACCTAGCAACCGGAACCGCTTGTCTAAGCCAATCCTGGTGCTGCTCTCTTGCTCTTAAAACAGGAGAGCAGCACCAGGATTGGATTGGTCAGGCAAACCCAGCGCTCACTATGAGTCTTGGTGGCTGCGGCTGTGACTCTTCCCCCGGCACTTTAATCGCGCAGGGTGAGAGGCCTCTAGACTCCAGTGGGCATGTCAGACTGGTTGGCGAAAGGCAGCCGGCCAACCTGACATGCTCAATTGTGAGTGCAATTTCAATTCCCATTCATGTCTCCTATTGCACGACTCCGTTGATGACGTCATGTGTTACGCCCCACCCCTGCATGCCTCATGACCACCAGGCCAGGATGCAGCTGAAAATAAAATGCTGTGCATGGCCCGAAACGGAAACAAGCAATTGTACATTTTAATTTACCATTTTATTAATAGTAAGGGGGACACTACAGGGGCTGGAAGGGGGCAAAATAAATAGGGGGTCAAGGCCCCGGTGACCCAATGAAGGAACCGCCGCTGGGTGTCCGATAAGACACTCCTTCTACAGACCCATCCTTAGGGTTGTGAGAGAGGAGGTCAGGGAGATGTTCACTCTCTTCTTCCTGATCCTCATCAGTGACCATCAGCATGACCCCATCTACCCTGTAATGGTAGGGTTTAAGGCGATTCACAAGGATGACCCTCCTAGGGGTCCTTCTAGTGCCCAGGTCCACCAGATAGGTAGTCTCCCATTTTCTTTCAAGGATAGGGTAGGATCCACCAAGTTTGTCCTGTTGGTCCCTAGAAGCCACAGGATCTGAAACCCACACACTCTGCTCTGATTGGCACTCCATAAGTGCAGCCTTTTTGGTCATACCTGAGCTTCTGGAGCTCTTGGCTGGCTTCAAGGTTTTTGGATGCTTTTTCCATGTATTTAGCCATCCTTCAACATAGACCAAGTACATAGTCCACTACGTCCCGTTACGGTTTTTTGAGAGGCCTGCCCAAGCCTTCCTTCACTAGACTCAGTGGTCCCCTTACAGGATGACCAAACAGAGGTTCAAAGGAGGAAAAAACCTACTCCCTTCTGTGGTACTTCTCGGTAGGTAAAAAGCAGGCATGGCAATAGGCCATCACATCTCCTTCTGAGTTTTTCAGGGAGTCACATGCCTTTTATTGTTTTGTTGAACCTTTCAACTAAACCATTGGTTTGTGGGTGATACGTGGTGGTAAGCGTGTAGGTCACCCCAAATTCAGCCCACATGGCTTTCAGGTAGCCAAACATTAAGTTACTATGTCTGTCCGACACCAACTCCTAAGGGAAGCACACTCTAGTAAAAATACTAATGGGGGCCCTGGCAACTGCAGGAGCAGTGACAGTTCTAAGGGTATCGCTTCAGAGTACCTGGTGGCATCATCCACTACCACCAGCATACATGTGTTCCTTGAGGCTGTTGGAGGGTCCAGTGGACCAACAACATCAACCCCCACCCTTTCAAAGAAAACCCCAACCGCTGGAAGTGGAATTAAGGGGGACTTTGGGTGGCTGCATGTTTTGCCACTGGCTTGGAAGGTAGCACAGGAGTTACAGAACTCCTTCACCTTCTAGGGCACGGGTACTCATAGTACGGCCCGCGGGCCGTCAGCGGCCCGGCAAGCCTTCCTTGGCGGCCCGCGGACCTTGCAGACATAGTGCCTGTGCCCTGTGCTTGTCAGCGAACACCGCCGGTTACAGCAGCGCGGAGCTGTGAGGCCGGGCGATTCTTTTAAAGGCCATTTACTTGTTAATGAGGCTTTGTTGTATTTCACCTCTTCTTAGCGCCCCTGCGTCTCCCCTCTGAATGAGTGGAGATGCAGGGGCGCTAAGAAGAGGTGAAATACAACAAAGCCTCATTAACAAGTAAATGGCCTTTAAAAGACCTGTGAAGTACTTGGGTGCGGCGGCCGTGTGCGTTCCCTGGAAGCTGTCAGTGAGGGGTGAGGTGACAGAGGACAGCAGGGTGAGGTGATGGAGGGCAGCAGGGAGTGAGAGCAGGGGGTGAGGTGACAGCGGGAGGAAGACAGAGTGCGACAGAGGGAGGAAGAGGGAGGGAGAGAGAGGGAGAGGAGGAAGACAGGGAGAGGAGGAAGACAGGGAGAGGAGGAAGACAGGGAGAGGGGGGGAAGACAGGGAGAGAGAGAGGGAGACAGAGGGGGAGGGAGGGAGGGAGAGGGAGGGAGACGGAGGGAGAACGGAGGAGGGAGGGAGGGAGACAGAGGGAAAGAGAGCAATAGAGAGAGGGAGGGAGATGGAGAGAGGGAGGGAGAGGGAGAGAGAGAGGGAGGGAGGGGGACAGAAAGAAAGGGAGACAAACAGTGAGTGAGACAGAGGGAGGGAGAGAGAGGGAGGGAGACGGAGAGGAAGGGAGGGAGAGAGGGAGACCGAGAGAGGGAGGGAGAGAGAGGCAGGGAGACAGAGGGAGGAAGGAGGACAAAGGGAGGGAGGGAGACAGAGGGAGGGAGGCAGACAGAGGGAGGGAGGGAGACAGAGGGAGGGAGACGGAGACAGAGGGAGGGAGACGGAGACAGAGGGAGGGATAGGGAGGGAGGGAGACAGAGGGAGAGAGGGAGAGGGAGGGAGACAGAGGGAGAGAGAGAGAGGGAGGGGACAGAGTGAAAA